>NW_006399863.1:7418315-7479101 GCF_000299155.1 Elephantulus edwardii | reverse complement strand
TGGTTATTGTATTAAGCCCTTAATGCTTACTGGACCTGTTCTAGGTCTTTTACATGAATTATTTCACTGCATCAAGCCAGCATCTGCAATATTAGCCCTTTACAGATGACGGAAGCTGAGGCAGAGGTGATTTGCCCAAAGTCACACAGCCAAGAAGTATCATGAAGATTTTAAGCCATGTCATGGGACCTAAGTGCCTGATAATCTTTCTATTGGTTCTCTTGAGGACTTGGAATTTCTGGAATGTTGAATGCCAGCTTTTTTGATTGTTAAATACCATAGAGTTGATTCCTGGTGAGTAGAACGCTTTAGAAGGTTTTCCAGGCTGTAATATTTGTGGGAGAGATAGTCAGACCTTTTACCTGCAGAGCTGCTGCTGGATGGATTTGAACCACCAACTTTCTGGCTCACGGACAAATGTTTAACCACTGCATCACCAGGGCCAGTCTAGAAAACTGCATGGCAAGATGGCGTGCGACTCACAAAGGGGCTGAGTGGATTGGCTGGGGTGTGTGTGTGTGTGTGTGTGTGTGTGTGTGTGTGTTGGGGGGGGGGGCGCATCTGTACCGTTCCGTTCACTGACTGAACTAACACCTGTTGGGCGTCTTCAGCATGCTGGGCTCTGTGCCAGTCCCAGCAGCACAGCAAGGAGACAGACACACAGACCTACCTCCTGAGGTTCCCAGCGAGGAGGATCGATTGAATGTCTGCTTTTGTAAGGCATCGGGCTGACTGTACCTGCCTCAGCAGGAACCTTGTTTCCTCTTGTGCTGTTTGGTCTCTGGCCTGTGTTTTCTATTTTGTTTCAGTTCTTACATACTGGATGACATGTGTTAAGCTGCATGATTCATGCAGGTCCGTCGGTGTATTTAGAGGAGAATATATCATTTGCAGGGACAGCCTGGCCTTCTCTGCGATGTCTGTATAGGCAGAGAGGGAAGCGACCAGCGGCCTGTCCTGATGCCAGTGTTTCATCCTCGTTTGCTGCCCAGCCACAATATGGCAGATTCGCTATTCATCCAACTCAATCATAATTAACATAATTGGCTCTGGTGCCCACCCAGATGTGGTGGGTGGTGTCTTCATTTGATGACAAAGATTGCAGCTCAGGCATTTTGGGAAACTACTTTAACTTCCTGTCCTCACATCACTGCTGTGGGCTGATTTCTTTGCTCTTGTTTTGAAAAAATTGAAGTGAGGGAAAGGTTCTCTTCTATTTAATGTGTCTTGTGCAGTGATGAAGGATAATCACAGTGTCTGTAATTATTTTTCTTTGAAAATCAGGAGCACAGTAAAGGACAAATGGAAATGCAGTTGCTTGGCTTGAAATTCTAAAATGTGTACATTGTCCTGAAGGCTCTGCCTGCAAGGATGTGTGCCTCCTTTTCTCCTCACTTCTTGTTGGTGAGTGCACTCACTTGTGGCCCCCATAGATGCAGAAGCACAAAATGTTGCTTGAATCTGTACCCTGCTCGTGATCGCTGGCCTGCTGGGGCCTCTGTGCCCATCCATGTCGCTGGGGGCCTTCCACCCTCTTGCCAGCTCTCCGTTTCACCAGGCATCATGCTCACAAGCAGTTGATCTTTCCAGAAGAGATGGCCAAACCAAACACATTAGACAGTGTTGTTCTGTTGTGATCCATAAGACCTGCATGGACTAATTGTCTGAAGTAGATTGCCAGGCCTTTCTTCCTAGTCTCTCTTGGTCTGGAAGCTGTATCAGAAGCTAACTACCATGGGTGATCCTATAGGTATTTAGAGCAGATGATCTTACTAATTTATTAAATATTCAGACACATGAAATGTGGCTCTTTACTTTTTTAGTCTGTTGAACTAGCAAACTTTCTTTCTTGACCAACCCCACCATCTCCTCCCATTTTAAAAGACATATTATCTTTTAGATAACATCTTTTTCAATTTGCTGATCATATGAAAATGTGTTAAAGAGAATGCTTTCTTTCTCTCTCTTGGGAATGCTTTTTAAAAATTTCTTCTTTTGGTTAGAATACACTTTAAGTTTGATGAGGTTTAAATTTCAGACCAACCTAAAGCCTTTGAGGTTCAATTTTAGTTTGCTCTTATTGGGGAAAAAAAAGTCTCCTTCCTAGTTCAAAGGAAAACATGAAGACTTATAAAATGCTCAAAAGCCTTCTTGATATCAAATAGTTCACAGAGAAAGCATTGGTGAATGAAGGACATAGGAATTAAAAAACTATGAACTGATCTTTAAATATAACCATATTTAAAAGCAATGGGAAAAGATCTTAAAGCTAGATAATGGGGCATAAGTCTGTGACTTCTGGAAAATTTTGGTGATTGTCAAACCCAGAAAAAGGGTCCAGTCTGGCCGGAACCTTCTAGGGAGGAAGAGCCTTTTGCAGCCTCTGTGACGTGTGAAATGAACATGAGTGGTTTTGCTGGTCTTTCTCAGAACTGGCTAGAATGCTGCCTACTGTTAATAATCAATTTGCTGACTTTTTTTTTCTCCTTTCTTCCTTTTTCTGGCTTTGATCCCAGATAACTGCAATGGGAAACAAAGGGATGAGAGAAATGAAAAGGGCCGTCAGGAACCTTCTGAACAGCCGTTATTGTTATTGAGTACTCTTGAGTCGGAACTGACCCATAGCTGACCCTCATGTGGATTTTCAGTAAATCACATGGGAGGAGATTGGCCATCTTTCTCTCGCTGAACAACTGGTGGATTCAAACCGTGTGCACAGCATCTCGCCAGTAGGCCACCAGAGCTCTTCTAGGATCCCTGATTTCCTAGGAGAATCATGTTTAGGATTTTGGAGTTAAATGCAGCCCAATGTGAATGCTGCCCTCTGGTAAAGATTAACTTTCACTGAAGATATTGGATTATGTTTGTGGAGAACAGACAACTTTATTTTTGCTTTGACAACTCCAAGGTGAATGTCTCTTTAAGAAGATGAATGCTGCAGGCCTAATAAGTCATCCTCCTTGTGCAGATTACCAGACCTTCAGCCTAGTTTGTTTGCTCTTTGGGGCTTTGTATCTGCTGAATGAGAGAATGAACGAAAGAATGCAGCAGGTGAGTGGTCCATGGTTAGGGGACTATATTCAAGCTCAAAGGGATTGATTTTGGCCCAGCGAGGCTCTGATTTGGGGAGAGCCTTGGCGAATGGACAAACAGGATGTTGTGGATGGCACCCAGCCTGACCAGGTGTCCTTTGAGCTCTCAGTTTCCCCAGGGTCTCTACCTCACTCCACTGTCATCTAGGCTGACCTTGGTACCAAGCAGCTCAGGTGGTGTAGTGGGTAAGTAAGTGCGTGGCTGCTAACTGAAAGGTGTGGCTTGAGCCTCCAGCTGCTCTGTGGGAGGAAGATGAGGTGGTCTGCTTTCTCAAAGGTTACATCTTTAAAAACTCTGTGTTACACTTCTGCCCTGTCCTGTATGGTTTCTGTGACTCAGAATTGTCCTGGAAATACCACACTTGTCGATCACCAAGCAATCCAGTGAAAAATTGGACCGTATTTGAATTGTTTGGAAAAGTAGGTAGCTCAAGTCACTTCTGGGGAAAAGCAAGAGAGAACAGTGATTTCCTCCTTAGCAAAATACTTGGCCCTTTACACACTGCGCCTTCAATTTGCCCTGAGTCTGGACCACGGCATTGAATATCCCAGCAGTTAGTATGCATTTTAATGTAAATTGGGAGAAACATATCTCACACATCATGGCTCCTTAGGTTAAACCTGAGGCTAAAGAAGAACATGTGAGTGAATGAAAAGAATTCTCTACATACATGCATTTGTTGATTGATTAAGTCATTGCTAGTAGTGCCTAGATACTTTAGAATTGCTCAAGCAAAGTGGGAGCCACCATGTTTTCGTGTCTCCTCATCCTTCGCTGCCTTTTCTGAACTATTTGTCACTTGACTTTACAAAGTGGTAGGGATTATGTCCTGTTGTTGTTATGTGCCATTAAGTCAACTCCGACTCATAGTGACCCTATAAACCCTGCACTGTCTTGGGCCAATTTCATTGTCTCTTACACACCTATCCGCATTACCCCAGTCATTGAATTAGTCCATCTCACCCAGGGTCTTCCTCTCTTGCGCTGTCCCTCCACTCTCTAAGTGTGATGTCCTTTTCCAAGGACTGGTCCCTCCTTGTAGCATACCCAAAGTATGTCAGATGGAGCTTCAGAAGCCTTGCTTCCTAGGAGCAGTCTGGTTTAACCCTCTCCAGGACAGACCTGTTTGTTTCCTTGCCAGTCCATTCTAAGACGCCTTAAAACAACTCTACATAACTTCTCCTTAATGCCACTGATCAGTTAATGACAAATGACAAACCAGAAGCTCCTTTTCTGAGTTCTTCATTTCAATTTAAATGTTGTTGTTGTTGTTAAGTGCCGTCGAGTCGCAGGCAACTCATAGCGACCCTATGAAGGACAGTTCTCAATGCTTGGGTGTCTTTCATTCTCTCTCCAGGTTCATAGGGTTTCCGGAGGCAAGCTACTGCGGAAGTGGATGCCACTCCTCCATCCAAGCTTTAATTGGGGAGCTCCACCCCACTCTCTGTCCACATTGGGTAACCAACCATTAACACATTTGACACATCAGTGTCACAGTGTTCAGCCTCACAGCAACCACAAGTTACCACTGTACAGCAACTTGTACACCAGGGCTATACGACCTAGAGGAATGTCTGAACAAAAACCGTGAAAGACAGGCCCGAGGACCGTGGATTAAAAGTCACCCACCTTTGGCTTGGTAGCATTGCCTTATGTCCACTGGGCAAGCTGATCTCTCTCTGTATGTTGATGTTATTGTTGTTAAGTGCTGTCAAGTCACAGGTGACTCATAGCGACCCTATGAAGGACAGTTCTCAACGCTTGGGTGTCTTTCATCCTCTCTCCAGGTTTATTCAGTTTAAAAAAATAGATGATCATACTAGTAGCTGGGTTCTGATGGAAAGTGCAGAGTGGATCTCCTGCAGTCGCTCAGACCATTCCTCAAGTCTCTGGGACAGGATAGTCAACACTCAGTTAAGGCTTTATCTTGATTTTGCAAAGAGTATTTGTGTATTGTTGGGGGGCTGTTGAGCTGAATCTGATTCAGTGATCACATGTGACCAAGTAGAACTGGCCCGGAGAGATTTCTTGGCTATAATATTTACAGAAGTAACCCTTCAGGTCTTTGTCCTCGAAGAGCCAGCAGGTGGATTTGAACTCACAGTATTTTTATGAACAACCAGCAGCTTAAATGTCGCACTACCAGGACTCCTTTAAAGAGAACTAAAGAAAGTCTGTTTTGGACCAGCAATTTGGTCATTGTTTTTCAGGAGCTCAAATGTAGACATGAACATGAAATCGTTTGTTACTTTTTAAACAGAAGGAGGTCACTGTTAAGGCACAAGAATGCTCAATTTCTGATTATTTTGAAGCATTTCTTGTGCTTGTTGTTCCTGGAAACTCAGCAGAGAGACCCTGAATGAGATGGAGAAGGGAAGGAGCCTGTACTGCTTGGAGGACTCTGAGGAAGAATATTCTAAGTGACTCTTTCAGATCCTGCTGCTCCAAGTTGTCTTTTCCATCCTATATGCTCTTGAGTTCCAGGAGTTTGCAGCTCATTCATAAAATAATCTTTGGGCCTGTGCTAATTACAGAAGGTTTCAATTAAGGAGCCAGTAGGATTTTGGGGGTATTATTAAATAATGTTTAAAATAGAAATCTTGACTGCTCCAAGTTGGAAATAAAGAATAGAAAGGAAAGAAGTTAATGGCCTGAAACCTGGGGTTGGTGTGTACTTATATTCAGAATCAGAACAGTATGCTAGTAGTGACAAATGGGAAATATCAGTCTTCCTAGTGATGACCTAGAGTTTTGGCTAAAAAGGCATAAAGAAAAGCTCATACAATAAGTGTTTTATTTCATTATTTTTATGTGTACCATCAAATCAGATCTGACTGGTACAGGAGGTGATTTTTTCCTCCTTCTCCAGCAGAGCATCTGGTGGATTCAAACCGTGCACCTCTGAGATTGCAGTTGCAGCTTCTTGCCACTAGGCCACCAGAGCTCACCTACAATAAGTGTTTTGATAGGCAGTAAACTGTTCTCCAAGTGCAAGAAATGCTATTGGCTTATTCTAGGTGGCACAGCATTAAAATAGTAGCCGCTTGAGGGGTTGTTCCATGTCTGCTGAGACGAGACCATGGCCAGTGGCCACTCTTGGTCAGCTCTTTACATCTGCTGGTCAGCACAGAGTGTGTCCTGGGTCTCACTCTGTTTATTAAGTGTGATTAAGGACTCTTAGTGGTACAATCGTTAAGATGCTCGACTACTAACCAGAAGATTGATGACACAAACTCTGTATATGACTATTATTGTAATATACAGAAGGATAACCAGTGAGACGTGTCTATACAGAGAGGGAAGGGGAGGGGACAGGAGGCTGAGGGCGAGGAGGGGGACAAAAAGGTTGATGAGTAGAAGGCAGGAACCAAAAACCCCAACAACAACTACAACGACAGGAAACCACCACCACTCAAACCTCTCAGTGTACCAGATTGAAATATAATAAAACAAAATTTAGAAAATATCGGTAATCTTAAGTCAGTAAGTCATTCAGTACCAGTCCAGGTGGTGTAGTCTGCTGTGTGTTCTAACTTAAAGTCTCATCTACAGTGTAGGCTTGAGGCTTTGGAATATGGAGAAGTTTGTTCTCTGCATAATAATGGCAATTTAAGTCAGTATTTAAGATGCAGTGTTTCCAGGCAGGGAGGGCAGATTAGAGCTGTAACCATATTCAGTGAAGTGATTCAGAATGGATGTCAGTGTGCAGTGAAGCCCTACAGAGTGGGTTTAGATCTTTTTTTGACCAGGAGAACCTGGTGTACAGAGAAGAGTTCCTGTGGTTTGGCTTAGTTGTTTTTTGGTGTTTTTTTTTTTTTAACCTTTGGCATGAATTTAGTGCTGAGTTCAACAAAACCAGTAAGAATTGAGTGTTTTAACAGACAAGCCAGTCCAGGGCCCCACATGTGTATACTGGGTATGGTACAGGGGAGAAAGACTCCACCCAAATTCTAGTACCACTTTCTGCATTTGGGGCTATCATTTCATCTCATGGTCTGCAAACCTTGTTGTTACGTGCTGTTGAGTCGCCTGCAACTCATAGCAGCACTGTGCACAGCTCTGAAACGTCTCCTGTCCTGAGCCAGTCTCACTGTCTCCAACACAGTTGCTTCAGTTACCCCAGTCACTGTGTCAATCCATCTCATCCAGCATATTCTTCTCCTGCACTGTCCCTCCATCCTTCCAAGCATGATGTCCTTCTCCAAGGAAGGAGTTGCCATGATCCCTCCTGGCAACCTGCCCAAAGTATGAGACAGAGCTTCAAAATCTGCTGGGTATCTGAGCTTGACCCTTCTTTGATAGTAAGATTTACATTTTCTCCATCTTTTGCCACCTGTTCCATATTTTCCCTTGTTTCTATATTGCATTTTTCCTGCTTCCATCCTTTTACTGTCTCTCTTCTGTGTTCTGATCAAGAGTTTAAAAAACCCACACAACCAACAAAACAAACCCCCTAAACAGTAAGACAGAGAAAAAAAATTATTTTTTAAATGCCAGCCTACCACCAAGCACCTACTATGAGCCAGAGATGCAAAGGGTCCTCGCTGCAGTCCCCCTCTGAGAGGTGGCACATTTCTGGAACGGGGCACATGTATCTCTTGCAGTTGATGTGGTGAGATGTGATGACAGGAGCCCAAGCTTGCTGTAAAGAGGATGGAATGCAGAGGGAAAACCAGTTAAATCAGGAGTGGATAAACTTGAGTGCCATCAGAGTTGTAACTTTAGAACATCCATGGCAGGTGGTCAGGGAAGGCATCAGGAGCTCATGTGTGGATTTGGTTCACAAAGATGAGTGACAGTTGTCTTCGTGGGAAAGGAGATAGTCAGTCGAATTAGGTAGCACTGTCCATCGGTGTTAGCAATGAAAACACTTTTGTTTGTACTTTTTGTTTCATTACAAGGAAAGAGTTTGGCTAATAAGAGGCATGCAAAAGTATTTGAAAAGTATGTAGAAGTGGTCCTAGGACAGGAGGAAAGACCTGAGACTGCAACTCCAAAGGTGTTGATTCTCCTTCTGTCATCCTTAGTCATTGCCCAGCTCTCTGATGCACAACTAGTGATTGCGAAGACCATGGCCTGGATTTGTTGCATCTTAGACTCTAGACTGACATCGTTGCGCTTCAGCACTCTGGAGAGGTCCCTGGCATCAGGCTTTTCTAGTCCAATTCATCTTTAATTTCTTGGCTGCTGGTTCTAAGAGTGTTGATTGTGGAGCCAAGCAAGCAGAAGCTGTTAACAATCTCAATCTCTTCTCCATCCGTTGTGGTGCTGTCAATTGGCCTAGTGGTGAGAATTTTTGTTTTCTTGATGTTGAGCTTCAATTAATATTGAAGTCTGAAGTCCTTGACCTTTTTGTAGTAGATGCTTCAGGTTCTACTTAGTTTCAACAAGCAAGGTTGTGTCATCTCCATAACGTAAGTTGTTGATGAGTCTTCCTCCAATCCTGATGCCACATTCCTTCTCATTAAAGCCCTGCTACCCAAATGATCTGTTCTGCATACAGTTTGAAGAGATGAGGAGACAGGATGCATCCGTGAGGTACTCCTGTTGTACTGCATTGTTTTCTACTACCATGACTACTAATAATACTGTTGTTATTTATCAGTTTTATCATCCTGGCAAGTATAGAAGAGTAAGACTTCCCTAGGCTTGTTACACTAAAGCCTAAAGCAGTTAGTTCAAACATGAGGATGGGCAGAGTCACATGTGGACACTGTTAAATCCAGCCCTCATGTGCCCCAAAGCACTACTGGAATTTCCTTGTTCTCCTTGCATTTTTGTCCTCTCCCCACCTGTACTTGAGATTTAATTGTTTAAGCAGCCTCTGGCAAACTCAGCTGGATGCTGAATTTGCAAATGGGAAAGAGGAAAAACACCATGTACCCTCTCTCTGTTTTGTTCAGCCCTGTTTTGGAGATCACTTTGTTTTATGCTTTGCCTTTGTACAAAATTGGGAATAGAAAAACTACCAGGCAATGATGGAGAAAGGCAGAAAGATGACATCCTACCTTTTCTTTTTTAAAAAATTTATTTTATATTGGTTTGCAAGCAAAATTCATATACATTGTGTTTAATTCATATATATTGTTTCACACATTCCTTCAGTCACATTGTATTTCATATGATCATTCCCATACATTGTGTTTTATAAAATTAAAACCATTGATTTATGCCCACTGTTATCCTATCTTTTCACATCCTGACTGGATCTTTCCTAATTCCTTCACCCCCTTCCTCTGCCCATCAAACTCTGTGACCCCATGATTTTATCCCCGCCGCCTCAGTCCCTTACCTGCTCTCCTTCTCCCCTGTGGTTCTCCCCACATCTTAGTAATTATCTTCTATTTTTCTAATAACCATATTATGCAGTGTTTGTCCCTAAGAGTCTGAGTACACTCAGCTTAATGCCCTCTAGCCACCTCGTATTATTCTGCCCCCACCCCCCCTTGTGTTTTTGACCTTATTTCTGTATGGAAGTTGGTGGCACTGGAGTGGCAATGAATTGAGACATAAGGTTCAGGTTCTGGGCCCATGTGTCTGGACAACGTGGAGCATACTTTCTGGGCCTTGATTTCCCCATCTGTAAAGTGATAGTGTGAGAATCGGGGAACCAATTTGTTTTCGTTTCTTTCCCTTTTCTTTCCCCGCGCATGTGCTGTCATTCTGTCTTTGCTGGCAGACCTTGGTGATCAGCCATCCCACTGTCCCCCACTGAGCCTGGACGCAGGCCTAGAATCCTTTTGACAGGTCCCTTTAGGAGGTCACCAGCCACCCACTGTGGTTGGCACTGGAGATGAAACCTGTGTGGCATCTGACACCTGGAGGTCCCACTTCCTCCTGAAATGCTACAATTCTCGGAAATGAGAAACGATCGCTTCTCATGGCCAAATTGCAGACAGCCGGAAGAAGAGCCAGTTGGCCTCTGCTTTGCCTGTCACACAAGACATCTGGGGAGAGGGTTCGGTTTTCAAGCCACAAATTGAGGTGTGCAAGAAAAGTGGTCTTCTTTCCCTGTAATTGAACTTAATTTCTGGTTTGAGCTTCTGTTCTGCCAAGTCGTGGAGACAAAATCCCAGTCAGATTGTGCTGTTCCCTCTGGCTCCCCTGGGTTCCGTCTAGGTCTGGAGGACCCACAGAACCCCCACAAAGCATGGAGTTGGAGGGGCATGTGCTACAGAGACATTTCTACCCCCGTTGACTTCATTTCTAGCCAGGAGAAGTGTGGTTGTGCTGTGTCACAACGTGAGCTCCAAAACTCCTGAGAGCTCAATTTACATTCTTGCACCTGCAAGGCCCTCCATGGGTCATACAAATATCCAGGGCATCTATCATATGTAAAATGATTAGCAAAGTGGTAATTTCCATTTTACATTTTAGCCTGAAGCTTCCAGGCCCTCACACAAGCCATCCAGTGCCTCTTAAAGACCTTAGCCTGGGTGTGGCACATATCTCCCCTAACCTGTGGCCAGTGATGGACACAGTGACACCCCCCCCCCCAACCACAAGGATGCTGGAGAATACATGTGTATGTGGGTGACACAAGCCAATAGGGAGTCATTATATGTTGCTGTCACGGTTTTGTCTTAATTATTTATCTTTAAATATGATTTGAATCCACCAGCTGCTGCACAGGAGAAAAGATGACTAATCTCCTCCCTTGTCATTTACTGCCTCTGAAAATCCTCTGGAGGGTCAACTGTGGGTTGATTCCAACTCAAAGGCACACAGCAACAAAACATACAGTTTATCATTTTGAAGCTACAGTTCGGTGGTATTAATGACATTTGCCATGTTGGGTCACCCTCACAGCACGGTACAATCAGAACTTTTCATTAATCCAGATAGAAATTCTGTGTCATTAGTCATTTGGATGCATTATGAGTCTTCTCATCCTGGTTGCAAGGCTTTATGGGTAGAACAGCCCTCTGTGCTACATCCACACTGCTCTGTGCTCATCAGGGAAGAGCTCTTTTCCTGTATCTTTTGGGTTTTAGGGAAACTTTGGGACTGACCTTGGGTCTTCAGCTTACACCTACTAAACACATATATTTTGCTCCAGATATACTGGATTGAGGGAAGATAGTGGGATCCTGGCAGCTTCCTACACTGTGCTTTGGAGACAAGGAGAGCTGGTGTTCCTTGTTTTCAGATTCCATTAGTCTGTGTGGGATTTCCTTTGTCCCTCTGTACGTGGCCTTGGAGAGCTAGCAATGACTCAAACCTCTTTTTCATGGATCTTCAGCTAAACCCATTTGGATCTGCTCCTTTCCTTGTCCTGGGAACTCTCCTGCACTTCCAGTCTAAGTAGATTGTGTGCAGGGAGAGGGAAGCAGTGCTGACCAGCGCTAATCCCATTCTCCCCAGACTTCCTTTGTCTCCTGAGCCCTTTGCTTGTGGAAATGAAAAGCCAAGCCTTGGCCTGCCTGAGTTCTGAACTCTGCTGTGGGGTGGTAAGCACAGCCAGGCTTTCTTGCCAGTTAATGGATTACAATATTACTCTACTTCATCTGTATTTTCAGCTGTAAATACATCATTTGAGAAGGCAAAGCAGATTTTTGTGGTTCTGTTTGTCCCACACAAGAATATATTTTGCTGAGGGAAGTGGTGGAATTGGTGAAACTCTCAGATTTACTCGTTCGCCTCATCCAGCTGTGCTTATTGGCTTGGAAAGAGGGGTTGGATCTGTGTCATTATTCTTGATTACTCTTGGCTCTGATCCTTTTCTTTCTTTCTTCCTTTCTCAGCTGTTCGTAAGTTAGAAAAATGATCACTCTCTTTCATTTTTCTCTTTCACCCATCGTCCAGCGTGTCATTGCACTCTCTGATCCTATTCTCGAGATTTCTCAACTTTAGTTCTTTAACCTACTAATAGTCCAGATAAATCATTCTGTTCCTCATATATTTCTCTGTCTTTGCTTATGTTAGTCTCCTTGCTCGAAATGACCCTTTCTTATGACATCTGCATTTCTAAAACATACCCTTATTTAAAAAATGATTGTAAAATAATCTATGTAAATTATAGGGAATCTGGAAAATACAGAGAATTATAATGCAGAGAGCTAAAGAAACCATAATAATGTTATCATTGGTAGAACCATTTTTTTTAAAAAGTGTGTGTGTGCATGTCTAACTGGTACAGGATGAAATTGTGCCTCTGTCTCCAGGAGAGCATCTGGTGGATTTGAACTGCATACCTCTGGGATTGGAGTGCAGCTTCTTGCCACTAGGCCACCAGAGTTCAGTAGAACCATTTTGATTCACTTTCTCTTTGCTTTCTTTTTCCGATTCTGATGAGTGGTGTCCTTATGTCAGGTCTGTTTCAAATGTCAGTCTCCTTAGACACCTTCCTGTACAATTTGTCCCCAGATGAAGACAGGTGTCTTTCTCAGGTCCCAAACATGCTGGAGAACCTACTCACCACAGTGCACTCTGGGTAATTTTATTAGATATCCATCATTGTGAAACAAATGACCCTAAAACATGTTGTCGTTGTGTACAGTAGAGTTGGAACTGACCCATAGCTGACCCTCCGGCGAGTTTTCAGAGACAGCTAATCGCATGGGAGGAGATTGCCTATCTTTCTCCTGCAGAGCAGTTGGTGGCCTTGAACCACATGCCTTCAGGATTGCCATGCAGCTTCTTGCCACTAGGCCATCAGCACTCCACACCCTAAAACATAGTGGCTTAAAATAACAAATGTCAGAGTTTCTGTGGGTCAGAAATCTGAATGTGACTAAACTTGGTCCTGGAGCACAGAGTCTTTGACCAGATGCCCTCAAGGTTATAGGAGGGCTGTGCTCTGAACTGGAGGCTCATCTGAAGAAGCTTCTACTTACAAAGTCGTTCATGTGGTGATTGGACTGAAGGTCTCAGACCCTCCCTAGCTGTTAATCAGAAGCCTCCTGTACTTTGCCTGTGGGCCTTTCCATAGAGCAGCCCAAAGCATGGCAGCAGGTTTCTCTTAGAGAGCAAGTGAGTGCACAGCAGGGAGGGACAAGACAAGGAGAAGCCCAAGTCCTTCTGTACATGTGGTCTCCTCCTGTTTTACTTATAGCCTTGGAAACCTGCTGGATGGGTAGCTATGAGTTGGTTCTGGCTTGACAGCAATGAGTTTGAATAGCAAATTATTCTTCAAGTCACATCCCGCCTCTTTTATCATATTCTGTTCATTAGAAACAATTGACCAGGCCCAGTCCACACTGAAGGGAAGGGCAGTTTACAAATAAGTATTAGGAAGCAAGGATCCTTGGAGGTCACATGAGAAGTTGCTTAGCCCAGATAGGCTTGTATATGAGAAGTCACTTCTCTCCCACTAGACTGTGCAGAAAGCCCAGCCTGGACCCTCGTTCATCTTTGTATCTCGACCCTCTGCAGTTCAGTCAAGTAATGTATCAGAAGTTTGCCTTGCTTTTATAATGTGTCTCGTCGTTTTATATGCCCACTCCACCTTTCTGCCTTTATTAGCTAATGCTAATGCTAAGAAAGCCCTTCTGGTCTCAATTTCCTTACCTTTTGCCAGGCAAGTGATGTGTCATCTTATTTTTATGCCATATGCTTTTTAATAGTCTAAAACATAAAGAATTCTTCAAGTGAAAAGTATCAAGTGCATGCAATAAAACCCATAGAATTGTAAGGAAAACCAATAATAATGAAATCTAGTTATTAATAAAAAGTTGTAATATAATAGTGTTTTACTTCTTTATTAATATCTTAAAAAGCAAGATTCAGTAGCAGCTTTAATTTCAATTAGTGTTGTGCATAAACACTGTTTTGAGATGCCAGCAGCAATGCATATGTGATCAGAAAAGACCCAATTTCTACTGGTGATAAGTCACAGATTCTTATGGTATTAAGTTACTCAAATGAATACTAACTTCTGAAAGGAGAAGTTGGTCAAGATGAACAGATGATTCCTTTTTTAAGTTCCCCGAACATATGCCTCCAAGAATAGAGTGACAGCCCCATGTACTCTTCCACACCCCAAACGCTCCCCCTACCATTTAAGGAATGGAATCCTTCAATGTTAAGGAGTCCTTGACTGGCCTCTGGTCTTAGAGTGGAATGTCTAGCAGGGTTCACATAGGAAAGATCAGAACCATCTGAAAATAAAATGAAGAAAAAGAGAACAACATTGGTTCAGACTAATTATGTAGTGGGAATTTGATGTCTTGAGGCAGGGATAAGAGAGACTAGGGAGATGCTTGGAGATTGAAGCCAGCTCAAAGGCTTGTGTGTGAGAGAATCAGAGAAAGAAGATAATAAAGAAGTTCTCCTCTAAGGAAACTCTGATGGTTTAGTGGTAAGAAGCTGCATCACAATCCCAAAGGTGCACAGTTCAAATCCGCCAGATGCTCCACTGGAGAAGGAGAGGCAGTCTCCTCCTGAGCCATTCTGATCTGACTCGACAGTACCCAGCAAGGGGGAAAAAAGGTTCTCCTCTGTGTGTTTTAGACAAATTGTGATATGCTAAAATAACTTCTTTCGTCGTAATCTGTTATGTCTTCAAACACGTTTTTGAGGCTAGAATCAGGCCTTCTCTTTCCTTTATTGGTCTGCTCACTAAGGATCATGGGCCATGATAATGGATGTAGACCAATATTTACTGATCAAGACCAGGGCCAACTCCATTCCACCATAGGGATTGGCAAGCTATACCCCTGGCCCAATCCTGCCTGCTTCCTGCTCTTAAACACCCACAAGCTAAGAAGAGTATCTCATCTTGTGAAAACTACAATATGTAAATGTCTGTGTCCATAAATAAAGTTTTTCTGTAACATACCCAGACTCATTCATTTCTGTGTTATCTACGGCTGACAGAGGCATATGGCCTGTAAACCCCAAAATAATACTTTGGGCATATTATAAGGTCAGTCCTTAGAAAAAAATGTCACGAAGACTTTCATTGATGGACTGACATGGTGACTATAACAGGGGTCTTGAGTACAGCAGAGATTGTGAAGATGGTCCAAGACCAGGCAAGGTTTTAATCTATTGTCCACAGGGTCACTATGAGTTGGAGTTGACCTCATAGTACCTACCAACAACAGCAAGCCCTGTGCAGAACAAGTTTGCCAGTCTATTAGGTAGACAGCAAGCTCTGTGAGAAAGACCTAGTGTCTTTTACTGTGGCTTCCCTGTGACTAACAGGTTTGAGTCCCCTTTGGATTGCCCATGAGGCCTTTCTCTGCTTCTGGATTCAATGTGGTCAGCTTGCTCTGGTAAGGTTCAATCTTGTCAAACTCTTTTATCAAAACATTCAGAACCCTTAGGCAGTCTTTAAACTCCCTATAGAATTCCCAATCAGTATATATTTTTACTTAGTTTTCAAAAGTTGGCCAAGAAGGAGACTGGTTCAGAGCCCAAGTTGTGAGTGGGTCCCTGAGCAGACTCGGTGTCCCATATGCCTCATCTGTAAACTGGGTCTAAAGTAGAAGCCGCCTTCCAGGCTTGATGTGTGATGCAGGCGACTGACCCGTGGCTAGTACTTAGCATGGACAACACTTACTACAGTAAGCAACAGTGAACACAGGCAAGTGTCCAGCTAGAATGTGGTCTGAGAGTCAGTCTAGCTTTTAAGATGTCTAGGTCTTGGGGTCCAGCCTCTTTGAACAGGAGGCAGGACTCTGTGATTCTCAGCCTTGTTTCTGTTGGGAGATATTTATAGGTAGAGGGAAGTGGTAGATGGAGGTCTACAAGAGTGACATGGGGAGACTGGGGAAGGCCCTGGTTATGGACAGTTTAAGAAACTGCTGAGTGATTTATCTAGGAAACCTTCCTTTGGGGAAACCCTCTTTTCCTTTACCTTTCATCATCCCTTAGGAGTACTCCCCATGACGAACCATCCATGTGCTACGGGAGGCCCGTAGGCCTCCAACTAGCCAACTGTCAGGGCAGTCTTCTTTCCTCCTGGCTGTAGGACTAGAGATTTGACTTGCTTTTCTCCAAGGAGTTTCCTTTTGATACTTGGATGGTAGCAGTTGCATCTTCTGGTGGTACCATTCCTGGGACGTGCTGTCAGCTGGAGCTGTTGGTCTGATGCAGGAGATAATGAAGTCAGTGAAAAAGGAGAGATGACAAGCAAGACGAATGGGGAGAGGTGACGGTCTTGCTTGAGCCCCTCCACATAGCCTGGGACTGAGCAAGCGCTCACTTAGCTTCCTGGCCTCCTTGCTAGAAGAAGCAAGAGTAGCTTCTTGCTAACTGCTTTACACCCCGGATGCCATTGTACAAGTAAGGATCTGCTGCTAGAAATGATCCGGAGAAGCTGCTGGTATTACAGAGAAAATGTGGGCTTGGAGGCCTCAGTCCCAGCTTTGAACCCCAATTCCGGGCCCTTCACTTTGAAACTGACCCTATAAGCAAGTCATTAACCTCTCAGAGACTCGCGTTTCTCAACTGTAAAATTGTGCTAATTATAAAACTCAACCTTATAGGAAGATTAGAGAAAATAGATGCTGAGCCTTCAATTGACATGTTTAATAAATGGGCCTATTATTGTGATTCCTGCCTCCCCGACACATGCGTGTTTTGAAGGTGCGAGCAGTGTTCCGATTCTTGAGCTGGATGCTGTGCCCAGCTGTGTTCAGTTTGTGAAAATTAATCAGCTGTTAGATTTAGGTGTCCTCTCTTCAAAGTGTCTTATTTCAAATATATTTTGAACCATTTTCTTAAATGTATATTGAAGTGTCTCCAGGCTGGACTTTGTTTTCTGGAATGATTTCAGTATCTGTCCTCAAAGTGGGTCTGGCTTTGAAATTTCACTGGCCAACCCAACTGTTGGGTGGGCACCAAGTGTGTGTCTCTCTCTCGGCAGGACTCTGCAGTCTTGGTGCATTTCAGGCAACTTGGACAGGACAGGCGCGCCTGGTGCGCTGGTCAGCTGACGGATTCCAGTGTCAGCAAAGAATCTCTGCTCCAGTCCAGAACTCACCCCCCTCGCTCCCCTGCAGTGCTCCGCAGGCAATGTGTAATGCCTGGGTGTAGGTATTTCACTGTGAGGCAAGAGGAAATGGGCACAAGAAAACAGCTCATGACCAAATAAAAATATAAGCTGGCCAGCTAGTCCTCTGTATTTTGGAAATGCCAGATCTTTACTGGATGCCTGTGACATGCCAGGAACCAGGGTTGGCTCTCTGGTAACTGCAGATAATTGATAGTGATCTGTGCTCTTGGAGGAAACCGCTGTCTCACAGGGGAGCAAAGCACATTCATTCACAGCTGCAGCAGTAACCTTGGAAATGATAATACCACCTTTCCCCTTCGGGCATGGAATGTGTGCCAGGAACTGGACATGCAGCTCTGGGGAGATGATCTCATTTAACCCTTCTGACTGTCACTTGATGTTCAGGCTACTTTTTATCCCCATCTGTATCGGAGAAATAAATCTAGTAGGCACGCATGTAGAAGTATGCCTTGCTTAACATCCGCAATATGTTCTGTGAAACAGCATGCTATGTGATTTGGATGTTGTGCAAACACCATATTAAAACATTTTGAGAGCTGACTTCCAGATAGACGTCTCTATTGCTACGGTTGCTGCTGGAGCTGCTGGCTGAAGTTGGAGGACTCAGCGATAGCGGCAGTGTGGCTGAGGGGACAGTGATGGAAGGAGAGGGTTGGGCGCGGTCCATTCCCACGCACGGTTCTGCCCACTTGCCACCGCCAGTGCCACCAGCTTGCCCACTGGACCAAGCCCAGGAGTCCCCAGCTAGAGCCATGTCGTCTCCTTGCCTACCTGTATCCTGCTCATTGTCAAGTGCTCTTAAGAGTCTGGGGTGGTTATTGTTAGGTGTTGTTGAGCTGTCTCCAACTTGTGGTGACCTCATACACTACAAAACGAAGCCATGCCCAATCCTTCATTCTTCTCACCAGCTCTGTTATGCTGAAGCCAATTGCAGTCACTGTTATCAGTCCGCCTCACTGAGAATCTTGCTCTGTCTCACTGACCCCTTACTTGTCCAAGCATAATGCCTTCTCTCAAGGACTTACCCTTTTAGATTACATGGCCCAAATATATGAGATGAAGTTCAACAGGACAGCAAATAACAAATACGGGTGAGGGTGTGGAGAAATTGAGAAATAGTATAACTAGTAAGGGAGGCAGTCTGGCACTTTCTTAAGAAGTTGGAAATAGAAATACCATTTCACCCAGCAATCCCACTACTGGGAATATACCCTAAAGAAATCAGAGCTCTGAAGCAAATATATGCATATACACCTATGTTTACTGCAGCATTATTCACAATAGCAAAGAGATGAAAGCAGTCAGTTGCTTTCTTGATTTTTGCTACCATGAGTATTATTGTGAATCAGCAAATACAATGAAATCCTTGACAACTTCATTCTTCATTTATCATGATGCTGCCTACTGATCTAAGTGTGAGGATTTTCATTTTTTTAGAATGTTGCGATGTAATTCATACAGAAGTCCTTAATCTTCAGTAAGTGCTTCAAGACCCTTTCACTTTCATCAAGCTTGTGCCATCTGCACATCACAGGTTGTTGATGAGTCTTCCTTCAATCCTGATACCATATTCTTTTACCCATATTCCAGCTTCTTGGATTATTTTCTCAGCATGCACATTTAATAGAAATGGTGACATTGATTAGAAATGGTGAAAAGACACAACCCTGACATGCCTTTTATAATTTTAAACAGTGCAGCATCCCTTTGTGCTGTTTGAATGACTGCTTCTTGATCTGTTAATATGTTCCACATAAGCACAGTTTATTGTTCTGGAAATATTCTTCACTACATCAGTTGAGAATGCCTTTTCATATCCCGCACAGTTGAGTGCCTTTTTATAATCAATAAAACACAAGTAAACATCTTTCTGGTTTTCTCTGTTTTCAGCCAAGATCCACTTGGCATCAGCAATGATATCTACCCTCGTTCATGGCCTCTTCTGAATCCAGCATGGTATAGTGACTATGTTTTCTTCTGTCCTCTTAGTCTGAGCTTATGGTCTTTAAAGTCATCATGAGGAAGTAACAGTGGGAGAGCTGCGTTCCCTTTCCCTTAAAAACACACACACACACACACACACACACACACAGGCTCACTCTCTCTCCCCGCTTTCCTCCCCCTCCCTTCCCCTCCCTTCTCCCTCTCCCTCTAAGACCACTGAAGTTTATGCAGTGAAACACTGACAAAATTACTAAGCAGTACATATTCATACACATACATGAATATACACAAACTCTTTTTTAGTGCATTTATGAAAAAAAAAATTTTCTATTGGTTACATACACAATTTGTTTACATTGTGTTTCATACTTTCCTTCATTCACATTGTATTTCATACAATCATTCCCATACATTGTGTTTTAGCAAATGAATCACCATTGAACTGTGCCCACAATAACACTGTCTTTTCAGATCCCCGCCAGATCTTTCTCATTTCCTTTACAAACTTACTGTTTGTCTTCCTTTAAGTCAATTCAGACTCATAGTCACTGCATGTGATAGAGTGATAGAACTACCCCATAGAGTTTTCCTGGAGGTAAGATTTATAGAAGCAGACTCCTAGGTCTTCAGTGGAGACACTGGTGGGCTCAAACTACTGACATTTCTGTTAGTCACTGAGTGCTTAGACATTGTGCCAGCAGCACATACATGCATAAACACAAATACACAACATATGTTGTATCTGTTGTTAGCACTGAGTCATAGCTACTTTGGGCACAAGACAAAGAAACACTGCTTCTTCCTGTGCCATCCTCACAATCATTGCTGTGTAGGTCCATGATTGCCAGTGTCTCTGGTTAAGGACCTTGCTCCTTTTCACAGACCCTGTACTTTGCCAAACACAATATATTTACTGGGGGCTGGTGCTTCCTGAGGAAATGACCAGAATATATGAGATGAAGCCTTGTCATCTCACTTCTGTGGTTTTTCTTGCTGTATTTTTTCCAGTGAGACAGATATCCATAATATCATCAATATTTTTGACAATAAAATAATTCAAAGACATTCATTCTTCTTTGATCTTATTTATTTATTGTCCAAGCTTTTACATGGATATGTGGCAAATGAAAATATACTTTGGGTTTGGTATATGTCATCTGTAAAATGTCAGTTGTCATGAGTTTTCCTCTAATCCTGACTCGATTCTTTTTCATATTGTCCAGCTTCCAGAAGTATTTGCTCAGCATCTACATTAAATAGATATAGAGAAAGGATATAGTCCAGAAGCATGTCCTTCCTGATTTTAAACCACGTAGTATCTCTCTACTGAGTCCCAATGACTTCTTCTTGGTCTATGTACACATGTCACATGAGCACAATTCTGTGTCGTGGAAGTCCTGTTCTTCACAATATTAGCCCTAGTTTATGATGATCTAAATAATTGAATGCTCCAGCTGGCTGGAAACATAGTCAAGAGTTGATGTTACAGTATGTATGAAGTTTGAAGTTTATAGGGCAGGCCAGAAGGAAGTAAAATCAGAATTTCATTTGTCATCCTCTAGGAAAATGCAGTTCTTCATTGTTTTCAGCTTTTACTCTCAAGACTTTCATTTGATTGATCGACTACACCTTCATTCTTCAAAGTAATATTTAAGCCAACCAATTGAAAATGTTACTTGAACTTACAAAATAACAGAATATCTAACCTGGTGTTTGGTCAAATCTCTGAAGAGCTATCTTGACCCATGAAATGAACCACTGCACCATCCTAATGATAAGGCAGTGAAGACTCAGATTTCAAGCCACCTGCAAGTGTCACACAGAAATTAGTAACAATGCCTGATTTGAAGCACCTTCCACATAATAAAAAATATTTTCTTATATACTCCAAGGAAATTAAAACTGATACTTGAATGGAAAAGTACACCTATGTTCATAGCAGCATTATTCACAATACCAAGAAAATGGAAATAGTCTGAATGAATGGATTGAGAAATTGTGGCACATTCATGGAATGGAATACTATGCAGCACTAAGGAACAGCGATTTTTTAAAATTTATTTTTCATTTCAACGAACATCTACAGAGATTTTGGAATTCCATTCATTCATTGTTGCACCCCTCTCCCTGCCCCCCCCCCGCCCCGCTTGCTCCTCTCCTTCAAACGCAAAAGAAAAACTCCCTCATTGGTACGCAATCCCCCACACACATCCCCCAAACCTCAAATATAATCCACTCCGCAACCCTCATTCTGTACTCTTACAATAAAAATAATGCCCTAAAATATAAAATATTCTCTCCCCCAAAGACTTCAATGCCGTAAACATATTTCATCCAGTTTTTCTCAGTCTTACCCCCATCCCGATGTCAGCCTCATTCTACAACAGTGGCACCATATAGCATTTGTCCCTCTGTGACTGAGATACCTCACTCAGCATAATGTCCTCCAGGATCACCCATTTTGAATAATATTGCATGAGTTCCTTGTTTTTCAATGCAGCATAATATTCCATTGTGCAAATATACCACAGCTTCTCTACCCACTCGTTTGTTGATGGGCATTTGGGTTGTTTCCAACTCCTTGCTATTGTAAACAAAGCCGCAATAAACATGGGTATGCATATATCTACTTGGGTGCCATTTATGGTCTCTTTAGGGTATATTCCCAGTAGTGGAATTGCTGGGTCAAATGGTATCTCTATTTGCAACTTTTTGAGAAAGCGCCACATCACCTTCCACAGTGGTTGCACCATTTTACACTCCCACCAACAGTGAATAAGGGTTCCAGTCTCTCCACAAACTCGCCAGCATTTGTTGCTTGCTGGAACAGCGATTTTGTAAAATACTGTCTCACACGGGAGAGTATAGAGAGCATTATGCTAAGTGAACTAATTTAATTTCCTAAGGACAAATACTACATAAGACCATTGTTGTATAAATAGAAGGGTAGCTGAGTAAGATGTATATAAATGCCCAAAAAGAAAAGGGAGTAGAAATCACTAAGATAGCAGAGGGCAGACGGTGAAGATGAAGGAACAGGAAAGATTCAGTAGAGACTCAAAGAGATGGAGTAATAACAGACAAAGATCAATAGTAATTAATTATGTAAGACACAGTGTGTATGGATGACTATGATACACAATGTAAATGATTACATAAAACACAGTGTCCATTAATGAAGAAAAATGTAAATGAATTATTGTATGCAAATCAATTTTTTTAAAAAGGTATTTTTTGGTTACCACTATGTCCAGCCACTCTAATATAAACACGTGCTTTCATAAGTGCAGCACTCTCATATTGTGGTAAAAGTCAGGTGGATATGGTGAAGAGTTAGGGGCTCTTGAATTTCTTGTGCTTTGTTTGCATGTAGAATCCCAGCGCCTCAGTGACAGGTGATGACTCCCCTCCGGGAATGGGAGGTTTCCTTTTTGATTCCTAAGGATGAAAACAGTCCTATTTCAGCCACTTGCCATTTCCTTTTGGACCCTTGGCTTTTATACACAGTGTCTTTGTTAGCTGGTGCTGCTGTAACTGAAATGCCTAAGTGCACAGCTTTAAGAAACACAAATTTATCTGTCACATTAGGAGGCTGGAAGTCTGACTTCAGGGCACAGGCTCCAGGGGAGGCTTGATTTTGGTCTCTTGCTTCTGTTTTCTTTCAGCACCTACAAGTCTGACATCCTTTGGAGATCTCCAAGTAACTTAACATCAGTCTTTTTCTGGCTCTAGGAGGTTTGCCATGCAGGGACCCTGTGTTCAAAGGATGCACTTCACTCCGGCTCATCTTTCTTTGTGACACTGTGGGGTTGTTTCCTGCACATTCCGCCCTTCCTTGCTCTCTGCTTTTATCTATAAGATAAAATGTGTTGCAGACCACATTTATTATATTGGATACGCTGCATCCCATCATTAATCCTCTGACAACTGATTGGCTTATCAGATTGTAGGCAATCATTATGTATCTGCCACATTACAGCAGTACATCCCAAACACTGAGATTTGTGGCACATCCAAGAAAACACACAGTTTAGGGGTACACAGTTCAATCTATGGCATATAGTCAAATGATATGGTCTTTGGATATAGGGTTTTGTATCACCTTGCCTCTGATCTGTGCCATGGAGGTGCCACATAAAAGACACCTACTAGGTTTTCATGGGACTTCTTCTACCTTTTCTGATCATCAACAACCTGCATTATTCAGGTGACACAACCTTATTTGCTGAAACTGTGGAAGACCTGAAGCGCTTGTTGCAAAAGGTCAAGGACTGTAGTCTTCAATATGGATTGAAGCTCAACATCAAGAAGACAAATATTCTCACCACTGGGCCTATTGAGAAGAGATTGAGGTTGTTAACAGTTACAGTTTGTTTGCTTCCACAATCAAGATTCTTGGCTCTAGCAAGTCAGGAAATAAAAAGACAAATTGCATTGGGAAAACCTGCTGTCAGGGACCTGTCCAGAGTTCTGGGAAGCAATGTTGTTATTCTAGAGACTAAGGTGAACCCATTGCTATACATCAGAGAGCTGAACTAAGGATGATAGAAGAAGAATCAATGCCTTTGAGTTGTGGTTCTGGAGAAGAGTCTTGAACATACCATGGACTGCCAAGAAAAGAAATAGGTCTGTCTTATAGAGGCTGTAACCAAGTTTTTCCTTGGAGGCTAGGATTTTGAAGCTCTGTCTCACATACTTTGGGTATGTGGCCAGGAGGGACCGTTCCTTGGAGAAGGACATGATGCCTGTAAGGGTAGAGGGACAGCACAGGAAAGGAAGACCCCAGATGAGATGGATTGGCATAGTAACTGGAGCAATGAGGGTAGGTTTTTTTGGAGTCAGTGAGACTGACTCAGAATAGGGCAGGCTTCAGAGCTGTTGCTAGGAGTCACAGATGACTTGATGGCACATCACAACGACAACGACATCATAGAACATGTCCCTAAAAGTCCTCTACTGGTGGAATTAATCACACACACAGACACACAGAGACACACACACACACACACACACACACACACGCGCGCAATTGTTTAAATAAAAAAAGAGAAAAAACCCCTTTTCTTATCTTTACGAAACATGCAACTAACCACAGCCCAGCTATAGAGTGAACAGGAATTGAATTAGCATTCTTTAATGTACACGGATCCTGCACAGATATCTAATTCACTGCTATAAATGAACTTGTTTCCTCGGTCCCCAAAGCTTTGCCCCTCCCCTGTGAGCCTCCAGCAATGAAGAGATTGGCTGTGTCACTTTGATGACTCATTTAATTTCCACTTGCATGCGTGGAATGCATAAGTCCAAGACCAGAATGTGGTGCTGAGTTTGACTAACGAATTGAAACATTGCAAGTGATTTCAGTGCTGACTCTTGCCGTGGTCTTAGTCAGGTGGTGATGACCTTCCCAGTGTGCATGGCTGTGGACAAAACGATGTGGCCCGACTATTATGCATGCTCAAGTCAAGCTGAGTAATTTCCCCAGAGACGGTAGACTTATTAAATATTGGAATCCTGACAAGATCTCTCGCGTGCTTTCTTTCCAGTATTGTACAATGTCCAGAGATGACCTTGGATCTGCCAAAACTGCACCTTGTGAGCACAGCTTTTCCATAGAGGCCCTGTCTGTATGTGGCATGTGGATTTTCTGTTTTCTAGAACTTTTCCTTCTCTGCCCTACGGTCTCAGTACTGTGGAGTACTAACAACAGACAACCTCTGGGCATAAGTTTCTCAGTAGAATTCTAGTAGAGTCATAATAATTGAAACTTGAGGTCTAATATTATATATGAAGCTGTCGCTGTTATCACACACTGAAGACAGGGGACTTGGGCTTGGGACCATGCACTTTGAGATAACGGCTTCAACCTCTTGTGATGAGAATTCTCGAGATGGTGGTGATCAGGGGTAAGGTCTAAAGCCTTTCACCAGTAGCAGGGATCCAGGGGGAGCTCTGTGTACATGTAGAGAACATCACCCTTTCTTTGGTATGGCATCTAGGCACAGGCGAAACTGACAAAGATGACTTAATGCCCCCAGTTACCTGTATTGATGGAACTCTTTTGCATAGGAAGACATGAGTATACTGAACCGAAAAGAACTGACTGACACTGAAATATTTCAGAATTACTATGTGATCAAGAGCCATTGTTAATGAAGGAAGACATTCAAGCTGCACGGAAGATATTGGCAAAATAAAAGAAGTCAATGGGATACAGTGGACATATTTCAGTTAATTGATGCAGCCCTGGACATGCTCACCAGTCTGTGCCAGGAGATTTACAGGGCAGCTATCTGACTGACTAACTGGAAGGGATCCATATTTTTTCTCATTCCCAAGGAAGGCGATCCAGCAGAGTGTGGAAATTACTGAAAAATAACATGAACATCACACACAAGCAAACTACTGCTGCAGATCATGAAAATAATGGCCTACACCAATACACAGACAAAGACCTCCCAGAAGTTCAAGCTGGATTTACAAGAGGCCGTGGCACCAGGTGTATCTACTATACAAGATGAATTCTGGCTGAAAGTAGAGACTACCAGAAGAATGTTTTATTTGTCCTTTATTGACTAAGTAGAGGACTTTGGCTATATGAATAATAGCATTATGGCTAACAATGAGAAGAATGGGAATCCCAGAACACTTAATTGTGCGCATGTGAAATCTATACCTAGAGCAGGAGGCTATTGTGCATTCAAAGCAAGGGGACAATGCAAAGTTTAAAATTAAGTGGGAATCAGGGTTGTATCCTTTCACGATACCTGTCAGTCTGTAAACTGCACAAATGATTTGAGAACCTGGAATTTATGAAGAAGAATGTGGCGTAAGGATCAAAGGAAGACCCACCAGTAATCTATGTTATGCAGATGACATGACTTTCCTTGCTGAAAGTGAGGAAGACTTGAAGCATTGCTGCAGAAAAATCAATATAGCTTTCAGTATGGATTCCATCTCAACTTCAAGAAATAAAAAACTCTTACCCCTGGACTTACAGACAATGTTGTGATATATGGAAAAAATACTAAAACTGTCAACATTGTCATCTTATTTGGATACATAAGTGATGCCCTTGGTACTAGCAGTCAGGAGACCAGGCAAGGCATTGTTTTGGGCATGTCCACTGTCAGGGACCTCTCCAAAATACCGAAGAGCAAAGATAACAGTTTGAAGTCTAAGATGGGCCTGACTCAGGCCATGGTCTTTTCAGCCAGTTGCTATGTATCTAAGATGTGGACAGTGAACAAGGATTACAGAAGAAAAATTGATACTTTTTGATGCTGATGTTGGAGAAGAGTGCTGAATAGCCCATAGGCTGCCAAAAAAACAAACCAATTTGTCTTGGAGAAACTGCAGACAGAGTGCTTCTTGGAGGCAAAAGTGATAGACTTATCTCATATACTTTGGGTGTATTGCTAGAAGGAGAGGCTGTGTCCTTAGAGAGGGACATTATGCTTGGAAGGGTAGAGGAGCAGTGTAAGAGAGGAGGACTTTCAACTGCATGGATTGACTCAGTGATTACAACAATGGGCTCGAGCATGTTAGAGATTGTGAGGTTGGCACAGGATAGAACAGGGGTGTTTTTATCTGTTGTTTATAGGGTTGTTACAAATTGTACTTGATGGCATCTAACAGCAACAACACCATCATTCTTTGTGGAAGGATGTGGCCGGGTATTTTTATGGTGACTAAGTAGATAGGTTTGAACTGTTTCACGTCATGGCAGATAGTACTGTTACCTTATTTTATAGATGGAAAATCAGAAGGACACATAATGGCAGCATCTAGCCCAGTGGCCCCCAGCGCAGAGAGGTATACTAGATGGGGTGAGTGTGGAAGGGTGGTCAGAGTGTGGTGGGGTGGGGTGTGGAGCAGTGCCTGCCTTTTACCTGCAGTTTGTGAAGGTTGTCAAATGGAGGAAATAGCAGAGTGCAGGAAACCCCTTCTCTGTTCTCAAGGATCCGATAGTCCAGATGGGACATCGCTGTCCTGAGGCCACGTGCAGCGTGCAAGAGGACATACCAACAACAGCCTGCGTACCACACTTGTGCACATATGGATCATGTCATCAAAACCTTTACGTGGCTTTCGTGGCCCATAATTCATAGCCTAAGCCTTTACAGAGCACATGAGGCACTCACAGTCTAGGCTGTGCTTGCTTCATAGTCTGTGCTCACACGTTTTCCACAGACGCAGTGATGGCGGCACTCCGGGTTGGCTGCTTTTCTGTATCCTTCAGCCGAGAGACAGAAGCCTTTGCAGTGCTGTTCTTCCTACGTTATTCTCTCATCCCTCTTGCCCTCACCTTCTTAGCCATCTGCTACTCAGAGTTTCAGGCTAGACACCCTTTCCTCTAGTAATTTCTCTGTGCCGTGCAAATCTAGACTGGTTACCACACCCAAGAATTGCCATACTTGCCAACACAACCTACACGTCAGTTATCACAGGTTTGAATACACAATTTCCTTGTTTTTCTTCTCCGCCTGCTTGTCACTACCCAGTGGGCGAAGTCTGTGCTTTGCTTGTTCATCCTCTGGCTCTTGTCATTAACATACTCTGTCAATATTTACTGAAGGAGAATGTGGACATGACCACTGCGTTGAGAATGTTGTTGTTATATGCCATTGAGACGCCTGTGACTTGTAGCGACCATAGGTACAATTGTTCTTAATCGTGGCTGCTGAAAAGTAGAGGGGAAGATGTATTACCCTGAGTGATGCAGGAGAGGTGGCAACATGTGCAGATAATGAAACGATCTCGGTTTACAAGCTCACTGCTGAACTCCATGGGGTTTCAATGGTTGATTTTATGGAAGCAGACCACCTTGATTTTCTCCTGAGACACTCAAACGGCCACCTGTGTAGTTAGAAACGGAGAAATGGTCAATGTTTGCACCACCCAGGCATGCCTTGTGCCGACTCACTAAATAAAAAAACCACCCGTTCCCAGCCAAAGAGAAAGCCAAAATTCACTGTTAATGAGTTGATAGTAACTCACACACCCCTTTACTTGGTTCTGAAATGCTGAATCTTTATGAGAGGAGATTGTCTTCTCATCATTCTGAGGTACTGCTAGTTTATTTGAATCAACAGACATGCCTGGCCTTTTAATTAGCAACTCAATATGCTACAGATAATACCACCAAAATAGGCTTTGAGAGGTCACTATAGAATTGATGCTTTGGAGCTTTGGTGTTGGAGAAGAGTGCTGAAGGTGCCATGGACTGATAAGAGAACAAACAGATTCATCCTGGAGAGGGTTAAACCGGGCTGCTCCTTGGAGGCAAGGATTCTGAGGCTTTGTCTGACATACTTTGGTCATGTTGTAAGAAGAGACAGGTCCTTGGAGAGGGACATCATGCTTCGGAGGGTGGAGGGCAGGTACAGGAGGGGGAGGCCCTCTGGGAGATGGATTGATTTGGTCACTGGGGCAATCGGGATGAGTGTGTTGGAGGCAATGAGATTGGCATAGGACAGAGCAGAGTATAGAGCTGTTGTACATAGGGTCGCTATGAGTCGCAAGCGACTCGACAGCACATAACAGCAACAGCAACATAGAATATAACAGGAAGCAATGTCCAGATGCAAGAATAGTCAATCCCTTATCCCCAGCTTCTGTTCTTTCCTTAAGCCATTATTTCTGAAACAGGAAGACATCATTGTATCTTTATTTATATCCACAGACATTTTGTGACTCTGTTCTTTTGTTTTTTATTTTATACTGGTTTATTTACAAAGTTTTGTATACATTGTTTTTCATACCTGATCTTTCGCATTTCCTCCACCCACCCCTCGCTCTCCCATGAAATTGTGCAACTTTGTGATTACCAACCCCCTATCCTCGCCCCTCTGCCCCTCCCTTCTTGGATCCCCACACATGTTCTACAATAACGTCCAGGTAACTGAAGAACACTTGACTACCAGCTTTGGCAGAGTAAGTGAGTGAGTGATGTTTCAGGGGACCCACCTTTTTATCTCCTATTGCCATGACAAGCTGAGAGAAAGGCTCTGAGGAGGGGAGACTCAAAGTTCACTCAAACATGGCAGCTCTGCGGCAGAGTGATTCTTCATTCTCTAAACTGCTGAGCGAGAAGTACACAAACAGATGTGCGCCCCTTGCGGTCACGAGGGAGCCTCACCTACCTCAGAAAGCTGCAGAAAGTCCAGCTGGTGTGGCCGTGTTTTACTGATGTCGTCCCTCCCTGTAGCCACTTGCTGGGGATAAAGGAATTCTGTTTTGTTGAGCAGAATTAAAGCTGCAAATGAGGGACCTAAACAAGCAGTGAGGTGGATCAGAATCAATTGAATTCCCAGGCAGTTCGAAATGGCTGTTTGCCTCTGGACAATATTCTGTCCCAGTGGATTTGTTGTGAGAACCTTTCAAAGCAGTGCAAGATGAACACTTACCTGTATTAAAGGAAACTAATACTTACATGCTCTCTCTTCCACTTTGAACATTGACACTATTATGAAGAGGTGAGAATGGCACAGGATAGGGCAAGGTTCAGATGTGCTGTTCATAGGGTCACAGTCAGTTCAATGGCACATAATGAGGACATTTCTTAGGTGGTTTTAGAAAATAAAGGCTTGACTTAAAGTTACAGTAACAACTGTAAAAACGAAAAACCAAACCTACTTCCATCAAATGGATCCTGGCTCTATTTGGTTTCAAAACTATAAATATTTAAGAGAACAGATTGCCTCAACTTTCCACAGAGCAGCTGGTAGACTTGAGCCATCAGACATTTCCTTAACAGCGCAGCCTGTAATCCACTCTGCCAATATTGATGTTAGGTGCCACCGAGTCACCTGTGACTCAGTGCTCAAGCATTTCTGGGATCATGAGGATAGGTTCACATCTATTTTGCGTAGCGTCGTAGTTCACTCACTGGCACCTAACAATAACAACAACAGCAAAATTAGTTCATAGCCAATTAATTGACTATTTGTGTCACCAAAGGACTCAAGTCTTGTGTCTAGTAGATATCAAAAAATGCCACTGCTGTTGAATCAACTGAGCAACGATTGAGTCATAGTGATAATCCATCACTGTTGTGTTATAGTGACAATTCATCATTAGGCTGCTGATTTTTATGAGGGATGATTGCCCATCAGTAGGGGACTGGAGCTTATCAGACACCTTGAGGGTGGAGCAAGGTAGGGCAAGGTTCCGCTCTGTGGTTCATAGGGTTTTTATGAGTCATCACTGATTTGACAGCGATATAGTAAAAACAAAAGTATAGCAACAAAGAAAAATTTTCCTCGGATGACGTGTGATAGTCTCAGTTTGTTGAAATATCTGCTCAACAACAACAACAATAAAATAAATGATGTACTGAACTATATGTACTAATATGTACTGAACTATTAAGATAGTTTGTGGGTTCGGGATTTTATTGAGGGTGGTTTTTTTTGTTTGTTTTGTGTGTGTGGTTTTTTTACCTGTTGGTGTCATGATCTCCAACTTTTCTGTAAGTTATTTTCAGTGAGCATTTATTTCGTTATAGACTAACAAAGGCCTTGGAGTAGAATAAATATAAGTCTACTTTATGCCACCATGTAAGAGTGAGTGACTGCTAATAGCTCCTTCAGATAGCAGCCATTAGTTAAACAACAAACCCGTCAGATGTGACAAACAGACGTGCCAGGATAGAGCCAGAGGAGTCCTGTGTGGATCATGCTGAGGCCATAACACTCACGGCATGTGACCTTTACATGCTTGTGGAGTTGAAGAACGGAAGCTTTGAAACTTTTATATTATATACTTTTCTAGACATTTAACATGTGCTCATCAGAGGTCATCAGTTTGAATCCACCAGCTGTTCCAAGGAAGAAAGATGGGCAGTCTCTTTCTGTAAGAGATTTATGGTCTCAGAAACCCAGCAGAGAGTCACGAGGGGCTGGAATCCACTCAGTGGCAGTGGGTTTGTGACCTGATCTAGGAGAGGAGTGCAGGATTCGGGAGGACAGGACTGAGTTCAGAGGAGAGGGTGGTTGATGATATATTTTCAAGAACAATGGAGTGAAGTAAAAGATATTAAGTAAATAGATATGTCAGTGTGTTCCATTGTTGGTTGTTGCTCTAGCTCATACAACAGAATAAAACCCTTCCTGATCCTGCATCATTGTCACAATTGCTGCTGTACTTGAAATTCCTCTTGCAGCCACTTTACCCATCCATCGTCCATCGTGAGAAAAAGCTAGAAACCAAACTGATTGCAGTGTGTGAGAATGAGAGACATTTTGTTCTTGAGGAATCAGCCCTGTAAGATGATCACATAATTTTAATTAGGGCAGTGTTGGTGGTGTAGGGGATTGAACTACCAGCCCCAAGGCATGTAGTTTGAATCCATGGGAGAAAGATGGGGACTCTCCTCTTGCACAATTAACAGCCTCTGAAAACCCTCTGGAGGGTCAGCTAGAGGTCAATTCCTACTTAGATGGTTCATAGCAGACAACATCTGCTAACCAACAGCTCGATGGTTTGAGTCTTCCAGCTGCTCCATAGGTGAAATATGGGGTAGTCTACCTCCTTGAAGACTTAACAGCCTTGGAGGCTCTAGGGGACAGCTCTCTTCTGCCCTGTGGGGTCACCATGAATTGGAATTGACTTGTTGACAGTGGGTTAAGATCATTATTAGTTGGGCCAACTTCTTATTTGGTAATTAGCATGGTTTGTACTTTTAGATTAGGATTGAGTTTGTTATTGAACAGGAAGTGCTACTCCCGAGAAGGTGATCTTTACTTCTAAGGATAAGCATGCTTTTGATGAAGCAATTTTATGTTAAAGAATGTGGCTTTAATGTCACCAGTTATTTTTACTAATATATATATATATATATAATAAAAGCGGTTGATTTGGCTTTGAACTAGCAGAATTTTGAAATGAAAATGATAGGATACAAATTGTACCCTCAGTGAAAAGACATCTTTTGCAAAGAGAATGAATAGGAAAGGCAGAGTTTTGACAGTGGAAAGGATTAGAGTGGAAAAGCCCGTGTGTCCAGATGTCTGGGTTCTAATTCTGGCAGTCAAGCCAGCTGTGAATTGCTTCTTGGGGTCAGAAGCCGTCATCTGTACAGGACAATGTGGACTTGAAAGAAGTTGCCTCCACTGGTTGCCTGTGTTTCTTGGCGTTTTTGGTGCAGAGCATCAAGGTTGGGAATCTGTGCTCTTTTATCTGGATATTTAAACATGAGAGAGCAACATATTTAATGGGTAAATATCTTGAATGTAGATACTTAACAATAAAAGATAAAGTTCTCTCGGCAGCATTAACAGCAGCAGCACGGAATTGCTTTAGTGGCTCACTGTAAGATAACTGGCTTTCATTGTCAGGAGTGATGTTCTGGGGATATGATTTAATCAGTGTTATCAGAAGTGGGATTCGACCACTTGGGATAAGTCCCTGGTAAATCATACCCCCTTTGTGCTCTGTGAAAGCTGATAATGACAATGTTGTTCTTGATCTTCTGATAACAGGGTTTTTATGCTTAGATACAGCCCTGAGGGGAGAGAGTGCTGATTTTTATGTTATTACTACTCTGAGAGTTGGTGGTGCAGTCCGTAGGGAGTTTTGCTGCTGAATCAAAGACTGTGAGTCTCTGGAGGCTCCAACCCCCCAGTGGCTTCAGGAGTGAAAGATGAGCAGTCTTCCCCATCCTGATTCAAGTCTTGAATACCCACCGGAGGGTTACTGCTCTGAGGTGGAAGCCACTCATGGTTTTGAGCAAGTGAGTGGGTTTACTCAGATGTCTGTGTGGATGTAAATACCTGCTGCATGAAAACTCCCTTGTCTTTTTTTCTTTTCTTTCTTTTTTTTACTTAAATTGTGTATCCAAGTTAATTTTTTAGTTTTGACAAATGTTCATGGTTATAAAATGTTATATAAAAGGTTAACACTAGGGTGAAAGGTAGACCAGAACCCTCAGTACTACCCATTGCAACTGCTTTGTAAATAGAAAACTATTTCAAAATAAATTATAAGGGAGCAAACCTGCTAAAATATCTTTTGTTTTTAAGAATTTATGTCCATACACTGTGAGTGGCAGACATTTCTTTTATTGAGAGAATAAATAAATGTAAAAATAAAATTTGTTTGAAGTGAGAAAATTCTTTGGTACAATTTATTAAGAGTAACAGTCCGGCAATTGCCTGTCTCATTAGTTTTCTCCTAAAGCTAGTATCAGAAAAAGATACTCATTGTAGTGCTATTTATAATAGAATTCCCTAAGTAAGAGCTTGGTTAAATAAATTACTGCCCTTCAATAATCTTGAATACTATTAAATAATAACAATGATGATGTTTAATATACTTGATGTAATAAAGGTTTTAATCTATAGGAAAAGAAAGCCATTAAGGCATATATGAATAAAATATATCTACGTATTTAGGAGATAAGAAAACTTGCTGGGTGGCTGTGTATCAAAATACAAAAGAGTTTATAATTAGTCAGGACATTTATGAGTGATCTGTATTTTACTTCTGTCAAATGTACATTTTATCTGCCATGGTAAACATGAACATTGATACCTGCTTATTGTTGTTGTGTGCCACCAGATCTGAACCAACCCATAGCTAACCCTCCAGTGGGTTTTCAGAGTAATAAATCACACTGGAGGAGATTGTCCATCTTTTCCCCACAGAGCTGGTGGTGGATTTGAACTGCGTTCCTTAAGGATTGCAATGCAACTTCTTACCACTAGGCTGCCAATAAAAAAACCCACCACATACTCTCTCCACAGTTAAAGGTAAGAAACTTCACTTCCATTCCAAAGTCACAAGGTTCAAATCCATCAGCAGCTCCATGGGAGAAAGCTGGAAAAGAGGGAAAAGAGTACTGATGAGTAAGAAAAAGCAAGGAACATCTAACTCTATATGAATCTCTGCCACCCTGTCAAAGAACTGATAAAGTCCCTTCCAAAGAAGCCTGTATTCATAACAAATGTGTGCACTGCAGCATTTCATGAGAAAAGAGCTGACTATGTTGAAGTTAAAGTGAGAGAAGACATCTGTGCCCCTGCGTTGTGCGTTTTTTGTTAGCCCACCCGCTCTCTCTGCCTCAGTCCCTGCATCTCCCTTTCCTTGGGGTCTTTGTTCATCTTTTGAGTTCTCTTCCTCATGCAGCTTCATGTGAGGAGATGGAGTATAGAGTGGGCAGAGGAGAGAAGACTTGCCTTTGTGCGTGATGATGTGTCATAGGCAGTGGAGGAGCCTGTTTCCTGTGCTGCTCTCTCAGTCCTTCTGTCAAGTCTCAAAAATAACAGCAATATGACCACGGGGCTTCACTGACTTCGGACATTCCTGGCTAATCCAGTTTTCTTCTTCTTAAACCAGCTCGCGGGGAATTTTCAGTGCAAGTTGGTATTAGTTTTGCAAAAATGGTAAATCCAGCAAGTGAGTAGTGTGAGGCAAATAATGTCTGATTTGAAGGAACGGTGAGGGCCGTAGTCTTCCTGTGGAACCAGGAGACCTTCATTTCTTGACAAATGGCTGATAGTTTTGGCGGTTTTATCTTCATATAGTAAAGTTGGGGACTTGTAAAGCCCAGGAGCCTGTGGTCTTTCATTTTTGAGTGAGAACCTCCAGTTTTTTGGCTTGTTTCCTTTCCTAGACTCCCCCCCCCAACTCCTTAGTTTCTTCATTTGTCAACCCATTCTCATTCATCTACTAATCAGCCGATCTTTGGGGAGGATACATCCATCTTGTGTCTGATTGAACACTGTATCGGACATGAAAATGAATGAGGGTTAAAGTTTCCACTGCATAAGAGAGGCATGTAGAAGAGAGGTGATTGGGCAGTTGTAAATCCTGGGAGGAGTGGCTTCCACGGGAAGAGTTGGAGATCCTAAGAGTGCACTGTGAGAGGAGACCTCTACTGGCCTGAGGCCTCTAAGAGGCCTTGAAGAAAGTGGTACCTGAGGGTAGACCAGCCTTGTAGGAGACAAGTAGGTGATGAGGAAGGGGTTGGTAGAACAAGAAGAACATTCTAGGTCCACTGGGCTTTGTAGGACACCCCTCCCCAGCCTTAAAGGAATCCTGGGCTTTTACAGAACAGGAAGTATTTCAATGTGGTTGAAGCATGAGATTGAGATGATGTGATGAGGGGGAGATTGTGTTGGATGGAGTTCAAATGTAGGAGGTCCAGGCCTCCATGCAGCCTAGCAAGCGCAGGTGTTTTTATTTGAGGCTGCACATCTCAGTGACCTGTGGAGGGCCGTGACCATGACAGTGCTGGGCAGACACTGGTAAATTGTTTGGATCCTTGGGGTAGGAGATGCACTGTGTCCTGGACTTGGTGATTGAAACGGTTGGAAGTGAACAGATTTTAGGGGAATATCAGGAGTGAGAAGGAACCAACCAGACCCATTGCAGGGGATTTCTTTAGCTCTGTTCTTTTCCCTCCCTCCCTCCCTGCCTGAGCCAGGAGGGTCTCAGGAAGGTAAGATAGAGTTTGTTGCTTTCTCATTTCTCGCTCTTGGCCCAATCATATGGATCCTGGTCTACTGGAGTGGAATCTTACTAACACAAGATGGATGGGCTTGGCCACAGAGAGTTCTGCATTTCCCAGGACAACATTTGTCTTTATTTTAAATCATCAAAACAGCGTTTAAGTGAGGACAGGGATCCATGCCTGCTTTTATCCACCATGTTGTCCAATTGCTCGCATTATTCTCTAATAACGGGATGAGGACACGATATGATAGAGAGGCCACCGGGCTGCAGAGCAGTCATTAGCTCTCCCTCAAAAATGAAAAGAGAGGCTGCCGTTTGAATAATGATCCCTGCCTGTTTTCTTTGTACACGGGCCATTTCCTTAATTAGGTTTCAAGCTTCATCTCTCTTGTTTTTAACTAAAAAGCCAAGTGAGAGAGAGAGAGAGAGACAAATTGTATTGTAGGAAAAAGGAAGAGAAATGTGACAAATGTGTGAAACAGGAGATGAGGGGATGCCCCAGAGTTCAAGATGCCTTCACCAGAGCTGGGCTGTGTCTTCTCTGAATCCACCAGCTTTGGAGGTCAGGGGACCTTCCTCCTTCTCCCAATCCTGACTTAGTGCTTTTGACCTGGATTCTAGAATTTTCCTTCATGGCTACCTTGTCTTTCACTGTACCTTGAAATGACCTTGGCACTCTGTCTGTGAAGCAGAGATACCTTTAAGTCAGTTGTCTTGAGTTCCAACTCTGCCACTATGAACCAACTTTCTCACTTTGGAGAAATCATGATACCTCTTACTTCCCCAGATTTCTCCCTGGCTAATTGGAGGCAACATTGGAACCTATTTTGTAGGGTAAATTGTGGGATTATTTACTTACCTATCATTTGAGACACTGAATGTAATAGGTCAGGGTCAAGGTGGATTACTCAATAAGTAATGTAAATGCAAACTAATTTTGACTTACTTAGTAGTCTGTAGTTAACAGTTTTACAGGTAGATTTGAAAAGCAGCTATTAATTCTATAGGCAAGTTTATTGGGATTGAGAGACAGACAGATGCCTGCTAGATCTGGAAACAGAATTGTTACTGTGGTGACAAAAAGTGAGGTAATTCATTACAGATTAGTAAGTAAGCATAAGTAAGCTCATGCTTATCTTGCTTATTGGACAATAAACAAGGTAATTGGACAGGATGTGTATTCATGTGAGTTGGAGCTTCTGAAGCTGTGAGTATAATTTGCCTCCAAGGGATTATGTCCTGGTGGAGAGCTGAGGACAGATGCAGCATTGTCATTTATTTCACAACACGGTTGTAGACAGGGAAAGCAGGCATCTTCTCGGAGCCCTAAATTACAGGGGACATGGACAACCTCATTTGTTTCTTTCAAGGCTTTTCTGTTTTCTCACCTGTTGTTCTTCCACTTTTCCAGCTCTCTGAGATGCTAAAGAGAGTGTGCCATATTTTGTTTGTGTTTGATATGGTCGGAAATCCATTTGATCCGCCTTGATTCCTAAGTACCAACTTCTCACATCAGGGTGTTGAGTATATTGATGGTGGATGTTTTAAAAAAAGGCTGGAGGGATGGAAGCGTTCTAGCCATGTCCTGACCTACCTTTTCTTGCCATTGAGTGGATTTTGGATCATTGACTATTAAAACAGTATAGAATGACCTCAGGAGGTGTCTAAGGCTGTGAACGTTAGAGGTGCGGACCCCACCTCACCTTTATCCTATGGAAACACTCATGGGTCCCAACTGTGGACTTTTTGGTTAGCATCCGGAAACTGGAGCAACTTTGCCTACAGGGCATTTTCTGCTGCTCCTAGTCAGCACATGTTCTTTATTCCCTTAGCAGACCTTCTTGTCTGTACACCAAACTCCTACATGCATTCAGGTTCTGGGGATGAAGTGCACCACTCTCTCCTGTCTGTAAAGGCAGTGTGATCCGTGGGACCTCTTTAGAAATGATGACTTTTCAGAGACACTTCAGACCTGAGTCAGGATGGACGTTTTAGCAAGACCCACATGTGACTTGTAAATTTTCACTCAGGTAAAACCTGAAGTCTAGTGGCATCTTAATATATTAAGAAGACAAGTGAATAGTCCAAAAATTAAATACCAGTAAGGTGGACCACTCTGTCACGCAGAGATGAGGGAGCTGCCTAGAGGATGCAACTCTTGATCTGAGTGTTGATGGAGGATGAGGGGTGGCTTGGTTAGATGGTGATGAGAGCAGAGTGGAGAACTCCTGAAAGTGCGTGGGAGGGGAAGGGGGGAGGAAGTATACAGGCAATGGTAACAAGATAATTAGACTTGTAACTTTCCTTGGTCGGCTATCTATGGTGGTGTTGATCCTTTGCAGCTCCAGGGTATGTGCTGGGTCAGCTGAAATAATTTTTGAACACCTCAGAAGAATTTTGCTTCCAAAGCTGTGATTTGTGAAGTTCTCCTTTTGTGAGATATAACTTCTGGTATTTTACTAGCCTGTTGGGGAAACTTGGTTGGTCTGTAATGAGTCATGAAATTCATACTTCCTGTCCTGGCTTTCAGAGATGGATGGATTTATAAATATTTTTCAATCTGTGATTTGTGGTCTAACTGAAATACTCCAACAAATATGGTAGAGGGGTCATACCCTACTCCTGGTCCAGAACATTCCAGCCCTGCTCCTCTTGGGCTGGCTTCCTTCTCTTTGATTTGTATGTGGGATGTTCACCTAACAGCTTCCCATTCAGGTTTTCTTTAGCAGATGTGCAGGTAAAGTTCCTGAAGTTATCTTTCTTTTTTTTATTATTATTAAATGTTATTAGTTTTAATGAACATTTACAGAGATTTTGGGCTTTCATTCATTCATTGTTGCACTGTTTTCTCCACCCTCCTCCCCAGTTCGTTCTTCTTTCCCCCCCCCATGTCTGTTTTAATTGTCCAATTGCCACAGTGCTTGTCAAAGCCAGTTCTGATTAATCTCCTTTGTCAGTGTGTCCCTGGCCATTCCCTATCACTCCTCCCTGAGAGAGACTTCACCCTGATTCATAAGGAAAAGGGGATGGTGTATTCTCTTAGCTACTTCCTGCTGAAAAGGGACGCTGTGGGTTTCAGGGTGAATGTCTTCTCTCACTACTCTAAAGGGCCCCCTTGGCAGTAGGAAACACACAGACTATTATGGAGATTGATTTTGGAATTTAGCTGCACTGTTATCAATTGTGCTTAGCTGTACATGTTCATATCCTTGAAGATGTATCATGGAAGTGTTGCAGCCTAGAAGATACAAATTTAACTAACAAGTTAAAAGTGCATGAGTCAAAAATGGAAAAGCAATAATATTCTGAGTAGAGGTTCTAATAGTGGCACAAATCAAGTTACAGAGGTAAGGTGGTTCCATTGCCATCCTTACTCTAACTTAATTTTTTTTTAATTTAAATTTGTTATTCAGTGAAAATTTTAGAGAGGCTTTGGATTTCCATTCATTCATTGTTGTAGATTTGTCCCCTCCCAAGGCTCCCCCCCACCAGACATCACCCTCTTGGAGAAGTAAAAGAAAAGATTCTTTCATTATTTTACAAACCCTCCCCCAGGTCCACACCACCATGTAGCCATCGCTCTAGACTCCTGTCATGACAGAAATACCTAATCACATATCTCTTTTAAACAGTTTTCTCCCTTCTCTGTTTCAGAGCAGCATACATTATTGAACCCATCTTACTCAGTCTCTCCCCAACCCCAAGGACAGTCCCATTCTACAACAGTGGCATCATGCAATATTTGTCCCTTTGTGACTGGGACATTTCACTCAGCATAATGCTGAAGTTATCTTTCATGTTCTGTCTTTGGTTTTGATGTTTCTTTTGTTTTCCTTTTTATGGTCTACCTCATTTAACCCATTACTCACTGTGTTTACTTAAATATGAAGGGGTTAAAGGAAGCATAATGATAGCAAGGAAATGGGATTCCCTAAGAACAGTCAGTTAATGAGGGAGACCATAGAATACAAAAGGAAGACCAGAAAAGGCAAACACCTTTACTTATTAAGCACAATTCAACTTGAACTCAGAAAAGGGGCTGTTTTCAGTAAAGGGTAAGAGACAGCATTTGAAAAGAGTCCCCCAGGGACAGAGGATTAACAAAAGGAGACATTAGGGAATGAAATAGAAAAGTGAATTAGCAAATCGATTTTCTGAAGGGTGAGATGACACAAGATTTATTTGGAAAATAAATATTTGGTAATTGAAACCTGTGTAAGTATTTTGTTGCTGGTTTGTTTTTTTTTTTCAATCCAAAAGGTATGTATGTGTGTAGTGAAAACCTTACAATCAAAGAATAAGTGACGCTGCTGACGTTATGAAGAGCCTGCCGGACCTCTTTCTCTCTGAGTGTTTGTTGCTGGATGTCAGATGCATTTTTCTCGAGTGATTCAAAGGATCTTCTCTCTAATCAAAGGCATTCGTTTAAAACTTAATGAGAATAATTTGGAGTCAGGAACTGAAACCATTTTTCAGTAGCGGAAGTCCTTTCAATAAAAACCTTGCATTCGATTTCTGTTCGTTTCCACTTGTATGTGCCTGCACTCTCCCTGAATCCCATGCATGCATTTCTGTGTGCGTGTGTGGGAGCATCCTGCACTTGTCTGTTGACAGCAGGACATGGCAGTTTACCTGATGGAGGTTTGATCGGATGCAATGCCCTGTCAGCGAGTGATGGACTCGATGTAGACAATGCCAGGAGCAATCAATGCCACACAGCCCGGTTTCTGAAATGAACCCCAGCCTGGATTCCTGTATCTGTATCTGACCCTTCCAGGGAAGGTCAGGTTGGATTGTTTGACTCATTAATTCACAAAGGTTTATTGATTTTCTGATGATCTATAGCTTCTCTGCCTTCAGGATATAGACTGTGGGACTGAATAGAGATGGCATCCAGGTTATTAGAAAGCGTGAATGACCTTGTGCGTTGGCCCCTGACTTACTTCTAATCCTCCTCCATGATTTTTTATTCATGCTTCTTTTACTATCTTTTTCTCCATTATTACACGACATGAATACCTGATTCTATGTTTGGTTTTTTTTGCTGTGTTACTATCTAGGTTCAAGTGTCATAAAAAATGTCATTATCACAAACTCTTACTCTTTTGTGGTCAGTTGGGTGATTGAGGGAGCTCTGGTGACCTAGCGGGAGGGAGTGGTGCTGCAAACCCAAAGGCAAGCTGTTCAAATCTGCCAGTTGCTCTGAGAGAGAAAGAGAGGCAGCCTCCTTCAGTGTGATTTGTTGTTGTTACTGTGTACCATCAAGTTGGAACTGACCCGTTGTGGACCCTCTGGCGGGTTTTCAGAGGCAGTTAATTATATGGAAGGAGATTGCCCATCCTTCTCCTGAGGGGCTGCTGGTGGCTTTGAACTGTGTGCCTTCAGGATTGCAGTGCAAGTTGTTGCCACCAGACCACCTTCTAAGAACCCACTGGAGAATCGGCTATTACTTGGTTCCGAATTGATGGCACAAATTAACAACATCAACAAAAATGTTGTGATTGGATCTCTAAAGAATAATTGCTTTCATAAACAGAAAAAAAAGGGAAAAGAAAACTTATATTTGGAAGACATAATAATTTTAATAACAACTTGTTTCCTAGCATTAAAATTATAAAAATGCATTTCTTTTAGAGCATTGCTGACAGTACTTCATCATTCTACCCACTACATCGTCCTTAATTTCCTGAACTTGCTATGCTTTTTCCTTTTTCTCCAAATTTCTCCTTTCTATCCAGAAAACCAGTTGTGTATGTGTGTATAGTGTATCTGCCCATCGATGTACATATACCCTCTCACATGCGTGTTGTGAATCAGGAAGAAGAGGGGAAGGGCAGAGAAACAATTGCAGATTTCCTAACCTGTGTATTCATTGTGGATAAACCTATGTTTGAAAAAATAAATAAGCTCTGGTTACCTAATGTTAAGAAGCCATGCTACAATCCTGAAGGACACAGTTTGAATCCACTAGCTTTTCCATGGGAGAAGGATGAACAGTCTCCTCCCATGTGATTAACTGCCTCTGAAAACCTGTGTGAAGGTCAGGTATGGGTCAGGTCCAACTCAGTAGTACACAACATGTTTGGAAAAGATGAGTCATATAACTCAAGCATACGTATTTCTTCCATTTGACCATTGCTTCAAATTCCTTATGTATATCTGCCATATATTACAAGAGATGTAGTTTAAGGGAGGAAAAGAAAATACTTTTCTGAAATTGGACAACAGAACTCTCTGAAACAAATATTCAAGTCACTTGTATACTAGCTGCCTTACGTTGTCACTTCTTTGATTCTCAGTCTTTCACCTTTAAGAGAGCATGTCCATCCAGCTGAGATTCCTGAAGACCCTGAGTGTTGTACTCAGCTGTATACCAAAGCTGCACACTTGATCAACAATTTCTCCTCTCACTGGTAAAGATTTTTTAGTCAAGGCTTTTTGCTTTGCAATTTCTCTACTGAGAATAATTCCACCATCTCTTAGGTGCTGTAAAATTGATGTGTGGCCTCCGGTCGTGTTAAGTCTCTCTCTGGGAGCTGAGGAACAGGGCTTTGGAATTGGCTGCTCTATAGTTCACGAGTCTGTGTGAAAAACAATTTTTGTTTGTTGAGAGGGCTCGCTCTCATTGCTCCCCGGTTTGTGGAAAGTGGTGTTTTTTAGCTGAGTTGTGTTTCTCCTAACATTATCACGTGCCCTTGGGAAGATTCCAAAGGGCCCCAAGTGCAGAGTGCAAAGAGCATTTGGTACCTTTCCTTATTCTTGATATTTATACCGATTTAGCCAGTCTGTTGGTGAAGTCATCACTGTCTGAGTATGGCTGCTTCATGCACAGCTATATGCCTTTTACCTCTTCCTGGGACCTCTTCAAAGTCTGTGAATACAGGTAAATGTCACATTGAAACTGCCTTTCTCAAAATCTTATATTGTTGTACCTTCACATCAGAACTGACCCATAGCTGACTCTGTAGTGGGTTTTCAGAGACAGTAAATCAACCAAGACTCTGACTTAACAGCTTACCCATGTCTAGTGGTTCATTCCTGTGTAGATCACCCGCTTTCTAACGTGCTTGCCCCATGCTGACATGACACTATGGAGTGCGCGAGGTCAGCGATGCAGTGGTGTCAGTGATACCCCAGAGCAGATGCTACTCTACATGGATAGGTCTTGTCTGAGGAGTGCAGAGGAGATGGCAGAGATTTTGGGTTCGGCAGTGATTTGAGTGTCGGGGTTAGAAGACACAGGAAAGTGTTCAGAGACAGCAGCCAGAATAGACAACAGGATCTAGAGTTCATGTTACCTAAAAGCCCATGTGGAAGAACCGGATATCTGTTTTGTTAGTCCATAAAGGAGTCAGGGGCTCCAAGCGTTGGTTTAAGCACATTAAGTGTACATTCAGCATTCAATCTTCACAGCAACTGTGGTGTTGTTCCATTTCCTCATATGCATGTTAAACTTGGATCATGAACAAGGAAGACTAGAGAAGGAATTATTCCTTTGAATTGTGGCATTGATGAAGAGTATTGAATAGACCATGGGCTGTCAAAAGAACAAATGAATCTAGGAAAAAGTGCAGCTAGAGTGTTCTTTGGAGCTGAGGATGGTGAGACTTTGACCCACATTCCTTGGCCATGGTGTTAGGAGGGCTGTTCTCTGGGAAAGTTCATCATGCTGTGTGCTGTTAATGTTCATCCTCAGCATGAACCACAATGGTAGCTGTACAGAAACCTCTAGATCTTGATCCTCAATGCACTGATGCACTCATCTGTTGTTGTCTCACATTTATATGTGGGGAGGTTTGGAATGGTTTCACATTTCGTGCTTGGAAAGGTAAGAGAGTTAGAGAAGGCAAGGAAGGCCCTTGATGAGATAGACAGATGGAGTGACTACAAATGTTGTTGTTGTTATGTGCCGTCGAGTCACTTGTGTCTCATAGCGACCCTATGTACAACAGCCCTAACCTCTGCTCTGACACTTCCATCCCGATTACCTCAGTCACTGAATCAATCCACCTCATAGAGGGCCTTCCCCAACTGCGCTGTCCCTCCACCCTACCAAGCATGATGTCCTTCACAAAGGACCAGTCTGTCCTGACCACATGCCCAAAGTATGTTAGACAGAGCCTCAGAATCTTTGCCTCCAAGGAGCCACCTGGTTTAACCTTTTCCAGGATGAATCTGTTTGTTTTCCTAGCAGTCCATGGTACTCTCAATACTCTTCTCCAGCATCACAGCTCAAAGGCATCAATGCTCCTTCTGTCCTCTTTGGTCATTGTCCAACTCTCTGATGCATAACAAGTGATTGCAAAGACCATGGCCTGTATCAGATGCACCTTAGTTTCCAGAGAGACACCATTGCTCTTCAGTACTTTGGAGAGGTCCCTAACATGAGACTTTCCCATGACAATGCGCCTTTTAATTTCCTGGCTACTGGTGCCAAGAGTGTTGACTGTGGAGCCAAGCCAACTAAAGCTGTGAACAGTCTCAATCTCTTCACCATCCAACCTGATGCTGCCAATTGGTCCAGTGGTGAGAATCTTTGTCTTCTTGACATTGAGCCTCAATCCATATTGTAGGCTGCAGTCCTTGACCCTCTGCGGCAGGCGCTTCAGGTCCTCCTCAGTTTCTGCAAGCAGGATTGTGTCATCTGCATAATGCAGATTGTTGATAGATCTTCCACCAGTCTGGACCCCACATTTCTCCTCATAGAGCCCAGCCTCCCGGATAATCTGTTCTGCATACAAGTTGAAAAGGTTTGGAGATAGGATGTATCTCTAGCATATGCCCTTCCCAATTTTGAACCATGCAGTGTTCCCTTGCTCTGTTCTGATGACTGCCTCCTGGTCCAAGTATAGGTTTCTCATTAGCACGATCAAGTGTTCTGGGATTCCAATTCTTCTCAGAGTCAGCCACAGTTTGTTATGATCCACACAGTCAAATGCCTTTGCATAATCAATGAAACACAGATATACATTCCTCTGATATTCCCTGCTTTCAGTTAAGATCCATCTAACATCAGCTACAATATCCCTAGTACCACGATCCCTTCTAAACCTAGCCTGGACTTTTGACAGTTCTCTGCTGATGTGCTGTTCCAGTTGTTTTTGTATAATCTTCAGTAGAATATTGCTTGCATGTGAAATCAATGAGATTGTTCTACAGTTTCCACACTCTGTTGGGTCACCCTTCTTTGGAGAAGGATTGGACAAGGCTCTGATCTGTCATAGAATAGGTCGCTATGAATCAGAGTTAATTTGATGACACCTACCAACAGCATCTATATTGTAAGTATTTTCAGAAACAAACTCCAGTGTAACTGTTTTTATTCTTGTCAATTGTTTTTTTAATTTTTATTTTGTAATCCTATCCAATTGGCAACATCAGAATGGATGGTAAAGAGATTGAGATTGTTAACAACTTGGCTCCACAGTCAACACTCTTGGCACCAGTAGCCAGGAGATTAAAAAAACATATTGCGATAGCAAAGTCTGCTGTTAGGGACCTCTCCAAGGTACTGAAGAACACTGTGGTCACTCTGGAGGCTAAGGTGTGTCTGATACAGGCTATGGTCTTTGCATTCACTTGTTATGCATCAGAGAGTTGCACAATGACTAGGAAGTGTAGAAGGAGAATTGACGCCTTTGAGCTGTGGTGCTGGAGAAGAGTATTGAATGTACCCTGGGCTTCCAAGAAAACAAACAGATTCATCCTGGAGAGGGTTAAATCAGGCTGCTCCTTGGAGGCAAGGATTCTGAGGCTTTGTCTGACATACTTTGAACATGTTGCAAGGAGGGACAGGTCCTTAGAGAGGGACATCATGCTTGGGAGGGTGGACAGACGGCACAAGAGGGGAAGACCCTCTATGAGGTGGATTGATTCAATGACTGGGGTAATCGGATAGGAGTGTCAGAGGCAGTGCGATTGGCACAGGATAGAGCAGGGTTTAGGGGCTTTTGTACATAGGGTCGCTATGAGTCGCAAGCGACTCGACGGCACATAACAACAGTAACAACAGCAGTCCTCTCTGGGTTCCTCCCCCCCTTTTGTATTTAAAGCTAGCATTCTGAGAAGGAGTCTATAAGCTTTGAAAGATGCCAGAGCTGCCTATACCATTGGGCTCACTCCTGAACATCCCTAACAGCATATCAAAGCAAGACATTAGATATGTCGACGATTTTCTTATTGTTTTTCTGAATTTATTTTAGGAGGAAAAAGTATTGGTAGCATGGTGATTTTAATGCATGTATGTCTGTTAAGAGTCATCGTTGACTCGATGGCCCCTAGCAACATGTCCCTGTGTGTCTATATCGTCAACTTTAGAGGCTTGTTTCCACATCTCACTCTTTGCCCTTGAATCAGAACTGACTCATAACTGATCTTCCAGTGTGTTTTCAGAGGTTGTAAATTCCATGAGAGTAGATTGTCCCCAGAGAGCTTTAGTTCACCCTTGGCACTTAGGGCCAGACAACTTCAGCTCTTAGTCGAAGACAAAGAAAGTGAGAGAAGAAGGGGAGAAATGCGAGAGGGAGAGGTAGAGAAGGCATGTCCTTAGGAACACTGGGCTCTGTTCCTGATGGCGGAAAGTGTGGAGAAAGGATGGTGGTACTGGCTATTGTGAACCACAACACGATGAATTTAATTAATGCCAATGAATTGTACACATGAAAAAAAATATTGAAATGGCAGATGTTCTCTCTCTCATATCTCTATCTCTATCTCTATCTATATATCTGTATATGTGTGTGGGTGTGTAGATATATAAATAGGAAGGAGTAAGGGGGGAATGTTTAGAGAAATTTAGTATCTGTATCACAAAGTTATGAAAGAGATTGGATTCACGGTTGCTTCTCTTAACAAATGGAGGGTTGGATAACCCTAGGTCTGCCATTCCACCCGACAAAGACCAGCAGAATCTGAGAAATGGCTGTTTTAGGATGGTGCTGACATTCCGCTGTTCTCACTGATGAGACACATTTGGTCTTGGGAGGCATTTGAGTTGGTGACTTCTGAAACAAATGATTTCTAAATTCTTACCAAGAGTCTTAACACTGAGGTTTTAAAGACCGAGGAAAGGTCCTTGAGCTGTGTTAGGTGACAGAAAGTCTTTTAATTTTGAAGTTAAAGAGTTCAGGTGAAATTCACATTAAGAATACCATTCTAACATGTACAAATTAGTGTCTGTTAGGACATTGACAATGTAGTGTAGCCTTACCTCTGTCTGGTCCCACATTATTTTTCCCATTCTAAAAGAAAACTCTTTACCCACTTACTTTGCATTCTGCCCTCTTTCTGTCCTTGGCAGGTGTCTGTTTGCTTTGTGTTTATGGATTTATCTATTCCACATATTTCAAAGAACTGGCGTCTGAACATGTGGTATTTTCTATCTGGCTTCATTCACTTAGATTAATGCTTCGAAGAGTCATCCCTGCTGTAGTATGTATGTATCAATCCTTCATTCCTGTTTATGACTGCACTGAATAATATTTTATTCACCAACATACATGTTTTGTTTAATCAGCCCCTCTTTGATGGACAGTGGAATTCTTTCTACACGTTGTCTTTTGTGAATACTGCTGCTCTGAGCATGCATATCTGTTTAGCTGAGAAACCGTTTTCTGGGAACAACCTAGAATTAGAATTGTGGGAGCCCCAGTGGTGCAGTGATTAAGTGCATGGCTCCTAACCAAAACACCTGAGCTGATGGTTCAAGCCATCCATTGTTCTGTGAGAGACAGAGGAAGCTGTCTGCTTAGAAAGATTTACAGGCTTGGAAACCCTATGGACCAGTACTGTGTTGTTTTTTAGGGTCATTTAAGTTGGAGTCAACTATATGGTAGTGGGTTTGGCTTCTTTTTTTAATTTATTTTTAATACTGGTTTGTTTACAAAGTTCAAATATGTTGTTTTTCACACTGGATCTTTTGTTTTTTTTAATGGTTATTCTATATTTAATTTTATGGGAAACCTGACATTTAAATTTTCATGCACTATGTTTACACCTTAGTACAGAGGAGGGTGGGATAAAATAGCTTCACTTTTTTAATATTCTTTATGAAACTTGACATGAGAGTCAGTCACCTGCTGCAAATCCAGGAGACCTGTGTGCTTCTGTGGACAAATGTGAGGCAGGATGTGTTTTACCAGAAGATGCTAATGCTGTGGGGTGCCTTTTTAAAGCTTTTAATACCAGTGAAGGGAAATTCTATGTCACTGTCTTCCCTGAGCGGTGTACGTGTTTTTTTTTTTTCGGAGGGGTTGTGTTTTGTTTTTTTAAGTAGGTTTTCCATACTAAACAAAGGGTGAACTCTCTCTTATCTGTTCCTTTGAACAGGAGGGAGGGTGCATAGATGGTTTATTAAGCATGAGCTCACCATGGTGCCATATCTGCCTTCCCCAGGGAAGGCGAGAATCCAGCTGTGTCATCAGTGGGTGCCTGTGAATTCAGTTTGGACTTGATGGAGTTAATGTTTCATTCGAATGCAGGATCCTGACAGAATGGCTTTTGGCTCTGTAGCTACCGAAACCACTTGAGCAGCTGCAAATAGTATTAGCTCTAAGCTTGTTATGGATCTTGCACACTCACTCATTGATTGCCTTCGATTGCCAGGACATCTTGGATATAGAATTAAAAAGACTTTAGTTAAGCCAATTAACTTTGGTGGCGCCTGAGCGACTAATATCTTATGCCAGAGAAGGTCATAGATGTTATTCAAATAGCAGTTTTATTTGAGCTGGGATTAAGGAAATTGGACAAAAGGTCTAAGGCTTGTTTATAATGTGTTCTTTTCCATGCTGCAATATCTTAGCCTTTCACATCGGAACCTGGCCATTGTTACACATTCAAGTGATTGGATCACAGGATCCTTTCTGGAGATGTGACTTTATCACGCCAGCTTTCAAGTATCTCTCTCTCACTCTCTCTCACTTGCAGATTGTTTGCAGCCAGTGTTTAATCTGAGGTTTCATCTGTCTGCAGTTTATCAGGCTTTGAAATTGTGACAGTTAAAAGCTTGCATCTTGACTTTATACTGCTCAGGGTTCAAATCCTGGCTCCATGTCAGTACATAGACAGCTTACAGATCTCCGCTTCTGTAGTGTTGACAGAGAGCCTGCAAATAGCTCCTCAGCGCCAGCCTCTAGCTCCCAGCGACTGGGCTGTGTTGAAGGAGTTCTGTGGCACAGCAGTTGAATCACTCAGCTGCTAACCAAATGACTGCCAGTTCAAACCCCCTGGCAGGCTGCTTTGTGGGAGAAAGGAATGGCAGTCTGTTTCTTGAAACCCTAAGGGACAGTTCTACACCATTGACTGGGGGGGACAATATTTTTTGGGGAGTGACTTTTGGATCTGGTTCATATGATCATTTACGGCCAGTGTAATGTGAGCAAAGTTAAAGAGTTTAATTTCTGGGCTAAGATATTCCGGAAGAAGTTGGACATTTTCCACATTCTTTGTCCTCTGCTGATGGCCGAAACCGCCAAGGTCTGAGGAGAGAGCAGGGCCAAGAAAGAAACCTCCATTGTGTTAAGTCACTTAAGATTTTGGTTTCTTTTAATTGCAGTAGTCTGTGTCCCCCTAATATAACTGCTTGTTAGAAGTGTGGGAGCATGCTGGCCTGCCAACTAGAAGGCCATGCATCTCCAGAAGTTCAAGTCTGCCAGCACTTCCCAGGGAGACAGGTAGACAGTCTCCTCGCATTGAGATTTGCAGTATGAGAAACCTAGTGGTGGGTCACTATCGGTCAGAATCAACTTGGCTGTGCGTTATTTATTTTATTTTATTTTATTTTAAATAGTAGGGTAAGTAGATTTGAGTCAGTTATTTAGTTTCTCAGTGCCTCAGTTTCCTAACCTGTGAAATGGGGCAATAACATTTACCTGACTCAAAGTGATATGTAAGTACTGGATGCTGTTATTGGTATTAAATCGTTATGATCGTTATTTCTTCTGATCCATGGAGAACAGGGAGGATGGATTATTTTAAGTTGGAACATAAGGGAAAAAACATAAAAAAAATTAAAAGAAAAATGCTGCAGAAAACAATCTCTGCTCAGTAGTCCAGGCTTTGGAAGGTAATGCTTCCTTATTTGCAGTTAGATTGTAGTTAAATTTGTCAGCATCCATAAACACACGCATAAACACAAACAGAGAGATTGCTTTCTCTAATACCCATGGGCCCATAAGTATTATTCTGGCATTGTGAAATATATGTGCAGTATAGCATTATGCTTATTTTGAGTCTTGAGTCTCCAGGCGGTAATCCAGAAAAGATTAAGGGATGTTTTCCTTAAGCATCGATACCACTTAGTTTGGATCCATGGATGGGATGAAGTGCGTAGGTTCCGAGCTATGTGCTGTGCTGCCCGAGGGAGGCAGAGGCAGCTGTGCTGTCAGCCAGTTCAGTAGCTTGCCTCTGACTTAATTTCCTTTGTAGGAACACACAGTAAAAGTGCACAAGTAGCAATTGTCCAGTAACAGTGTTGAATGGCAGAAGCTTATAAGACTTATCAACATTTACAAAATAAGTGTGGACAGTGAAACAGGCAATGGAGAGATAACCATGTTTTCTTTTTTAATCTGAGACTTGGCATTTGGTGAAGTAGCTGAAGTCTGCCAAAGTCCACCCACTGCAGAGGCAGCTGCTCTGAACAGCAGCCTCCCAAAAACTCTGACTCAGTTAGGCACTGTGAACCACAGCTGGGAATGGGGACAGTGGTTCTGGGAACCCTAATCAGCTCCTGTGTCAGTGCTTGTTTGGCTTGAGTGCCAGAAGGCACTTTGAGAGTCATGTAGACCACACTGCTCTCCCTTCCCTATGTGACAGATAAAGACTGAGGAATCCGAATCTAAAAAGTCAAACTCATTTCTATCAAGTTGATTCTAATCCATAGAAGCCTCATAGAATACAGCAGAACTGTCCTCCATCGTATTTCTAAGTTGTCGAATCTGTACACAGGGCGCTCTGGTGGCCTGATGGGTAAGGAGTTGTGTGCTGCCAGTCCAGGGGCAGGTGGTTCAAATCCTTTAAAATATGCTACACAAACTGTTGTGCCTCAGTGGTGGACCAGTGAATAAGGATGGCAAAGAAGAATCGATGCCTTTAAGTTGTGGTGTTGGGGAAGAGTATTGAATATTCCATGGACTGCCAAAATGGCTAACAAATATGTCTTGGAAAAGGTGTAGCCATGATGTTCTTTGGAGGCAAGGATGGTGAGACTTTGTCTCACGTACTTTGGACATGTTGTTTGGAGAGACCAGGCCTTGGAAAGGACATCATGCTCGTAAAGGTGTCAGGTCAGCGAAGGAGAGGAAGAATCCCTCAATGAGACAGAGTGACACAGTGGCTGTAACTGTGAACTTGAGTGTGTCGGAGATGGTGAGGATGGCACAAGGTGGGGTAAGGATCAGATCCATTGTTCATTGTTTAGCTACAAGTCATAATTGCCTCAACAACACTTAACAACAGCAGCGTCCTGTCTCTTTGACCACCATCAAATAATAACCAATTCATAACTGACTTTTGCTTGCTTTTTTGAAACTGTAAGTCATGCTGCCCATCTTTCTCCTTTGGAGCCGCTGGTGGATTGGAACCACCAGAGAGGCATGAACTTTAGGTTAGCAGTACAGCTTTCTACAGACTACACACACCATAGAGTTGAGTTTGAGGAGAGACTCAACCCTGGTGGCACAGTGGCTTGAGCATTTTGTCACTTGACAGTATCCAAAAGGTTAGTGGTTCCAGTCCCCCAGCCACTTTGAGGGAGAAGAGATGAGGAGGTCTGCTTGTGGATAGATTCACAGCCTTGGAAACCTGACGGGGAAGCAGCTTTGCTCTATCCTAGTTAGCTGCTATGAATTGGAATCGACTTGTCTGCAGTGGGTCTGCTTTTTTAGTTCCAGACCCCTCAAACTGTCTTCCTTGACCATATAATCCTGGAGAAGTAGGAGTTGAGCTGCTTCAAGCTCCTCTGTGCTTATTCTCTTGGGTTTAATTAAATAGCTGGTCCTCTTCTTTTTTTCATCATCCCTGAACAGGTCTGTGGCTGATGGAGGTGGGACTTGTCTCCATTTCTGATGGTCTTCACAAAGATTTCCTCCCTCTAGTCCTTAAGGAAATGAAGTTTTCTGTAGGATATCCCTGAAGCTTTAGTAGTTGGTGTTTTTTTGGCCTAAGAGGCCCTTGGTTGGAGTATCTTCATGAAGTTCAAGAATTCATACAATACGGCACTTTCTTATTCTTCCACAGCTAAGAGTTCCATGCATTCCTTTTCTTTTGTTGTGGTAGTTAAGAAGGGTTCCTGACATCAGCTTAAAGGATTTGGAAATATGTTTACTTGGAAACATAATTGCTTTGGAGTGTTGTGTTCTGAAGTGACACTTCTGTGTGCCATACTTGAGTTGAGAGGAATACTAAATATATTTGTGGCATAATAAGAAAATGACACCATCTATAGGAGAGATCTGGAGGATTGCAGATGATTTATTTTTATTGTAACATCTTTAGTTACAGGATAGAGCAGGGTTTAGGGCTGTTGTACATAGGGTCGCTGTGAGTTGCAAACGACTTGATGGCACATAACAACAACAACAACAACAAACATCTTTAGTAAGTTATCTAAAAACTGTTATTCTCATGTTGTACTCCACCCGCACACCAAATACAGACTTGTAGCGTTCGGTTTCTGTCAGAAGACACTCCTTCCCAGAGAGTTACTATGAAGACCCCTCAGTACCTTGTGAATGGATTTGGAGAATGCCACTGCTGAGGACCACATGTGGAACTGTGTTGGGTCCTTGAGTTTGCAAGTTTGTTGAGACAAGAAAGAGAACAACCTTCCCTCACTCAATGTTTGGAATGAATATCTGAATTTATCACCTGCTCTGCCATCATCACCCTCTTTTTGAGGGTACTTTACTCCGTGTCTGGTGGCTCAGTGATAATGAAGAAGTCGAACTGCCAGGCCAAAGCTGCTTGGTTGGAATTCACCGGCTATTCCACAGGAGAAAGATGGTCAGTCTCCTCCTATGTGATTAAACTGCCTCCTCTGGAGGGTCAACTGTGAGTCACTTCTGACTTAGTGGTTCATAGCAACAACATTAGTCTATGTCCAGGGAGCTCTGGTGGCCGAGGAGGTGAGACGTTGTGCCACCAACGGGAAGGCAGGTAGTTAAACTTCACCAAGTGCTCCGTGGGGGAGGATGGGTCCTCTCCTGTGCTATTTACAGCCTCTGAGAACCCAGTGGAGGGTTGGCTATGAGTTGATACTGACTCAAAAGCAATTAGTTGAGTTTTGAGTCATTCTATATCTAGCAATTTTCAAAGCACTTCACAATCTTCACTGTATTTGGTTGTTAGAAGAACAATATGAAGTCTACATTTTACTAATGGACGAGGGGGAGGGATGTTGGAAGCTGAGCAGCTTGCATGATAACTAGTGAGTGGTGACACAAGGACTTCCAGTTGGAGAGTCCCTGGTCTTCTTGTAGCTAGCTTTTGAGTCAACCTGTGGCTAATGGTAATCCTCGTGGGAAGTGGAATGAGAGGCTGCCGGGTCCTGTGCCCCCCATTACCCCCCAACAGTGACGACAAATCAGACTTGTGATTCGTGGGGTTTTTACTGGATTACCTTTAAAGTAGTTCACCAGGCCTTTCTTCCTAGTCTGTCTCAGTCTGGAAGCACACTTAAACCTCTTCGTACTAACACACATGCCTCCAATGGCAGATGAGTGGTGAGGACACATGAGGTGTGGTGTCAAGATTCAAACGTGCGTCTCCCACATGGAAAGTGAGAATTCTCCTACTGAATGATCACTGCCATGTCCCCATGTGGGGCGAATGACTAACAGACTGAAATGTTGGAGCTTTGGCACTACCCGAGGGCTCCTTGAGAGAAAGACCTGGTGATCTACTTCTGAAGGAAAAAAAAAAAGTAAAAATCAGCCACTGAGAGCCATAGGGGCACAGTTTAACCGTCACACGTGTGGTGTTGCCATGACCTAGTGACCACTAGTTCCCTGGTCTTGCACTGTGCTAACCGGCCTCGTGAGTGTGTGTACCCTCATTGTGCAAATGCGTAGCTTGTTATTGTTATGCATCATTCAGTGTGTCCACTATAACTAATGGTGACCCTGCGAACAATGGTTCTGAATCCTGCCCTATCTTGAGCCAAGCCCACTGTCTCTGACACGCCTGACCCCATTGCCACAATACCTATGTCAGTCCATTTCATCCAGGGTCTTCCTCTCTTGTGTTGTCCCTTTTCCCAGCACTGGTCCCTCCTGACCACTTGCCCAAAGTATGTGAGATGGACATTCAAAATCCTTGCCTCCAGGGAGTAGCTTGATTTCACCCTCTCCAGGACAGATCTCTTGCCAGTCCATGGTATATTTAATACACTTTTCCAGCACCATAACTCAAAGGCATTGATTCTTTTTCTGTCATCCAGAAATGAATCTTTTCAAGTAGTTCCGAGGCTGGAGTGGTCAGAATATGGGATGTAGCAGTGAGTCAGCACCAGGGGAGTAAGAGAGATGGGGCTCCCCAGGAGACTTCCTGAGATCAGATAGTCAGAGAATGGAAGCTTGGACTGGCTGGCTGTGTCATGGGAAGGAAGTAATTTAACCTTCTGGGCCTCTGTATGCCCATCCTGAGCAGGAGGGATCAGGTTGTTTGTCTCCCAGGCTGCTCTGCGCTTTTACTGTGTACCTCACCAGCACAGTGCCTGCGCATAAGAAACCCACCACAGTCAAGGCAATTCCTACTCGTACAAAATCAACAAAACCCCCAAAACTCCTACAGGCCACCTCAAATCCTCAGGGCTCCCTTGTTCCTCCCTCTTGGCATTTCTCCTACAGAGGTCCCTGTTTTCATACCTATGCCTTCCTGAACTGCAGCATTTGCGTTCACAGAGATTCTGATTGTGCTGTTTTGATGCCCATCCTCTTCATTCTTCCACCTCCACCTCGGTCTCCTGGGCCTCTCCAGCTTGGTGCAGTAGCCAGAGATGCTTGAACAACAGAGCCTGTGGCTTAGGCCAAGGTCATGGTCTCCATAGAGCATAGTCTTTTCGCATAGACACCTCTTAGCATTCCTGACACAGAAGGCAAGCCAGCCTGAAAAACATTTTATTTCCTCTGTCACAAGAGAACAACAGGAGCTTCCATTCCTTCTGGTAGCGGCATCAGCATTTGGTAAGAAATCCTGTGACGAGCCAAGAACATTTATCATTTGAGAAGGGAGACACAGAAATGCATTATTTCTGCAGCATCTATTTTGCCAGATCATTTCACACAAACACCAGGAAGGGAGAAGCACTACTTCACTGTCAGAACGCTTAATGTTGTTCATACATTTGGGTCATTCCTCCTCTCCCCCGCCCCCCCGCCCAACACCCTCCAGTTGGTGTGAGGACTGCAGATCTAGGTGTGAGTCACCTGAAACAGCCCCCGGAGAGGCAGCTAGAGTCAGGAGCCTTCTGAACAGTCACAGTTAATTGGAATAAAAGCCAAACATGGGAGAAGGGGGCTGGGTGCGTGGGGTGCCGGAAGGAATGCCTACTTTAGCGGAGGAGACTGAAAGATACGAGTAGCTGAGGAGCTGGCGCATTTTCACTCGGCCTCTTGGTTGGCTCTTCTTAGCAAACATTACAGCTCTGAGGTCTGGATGATGAGGTTTGCATGGGAATCAACAGAATACCTAGGATAGAAGATGGTGCCATCCCTAAATGAGAATCTGGGGAGCTGACCTCATTCATAGCTTGCTTCCACCTCCCTGTCCCAGATCTCTAGAGCCTCCTCCGAAGCCTTTAATCCAGACCTCCTCCCCAATAAACCCCTTTCTTGGAAGGCAACCGAGGTTATGTCCTTGCCCAGAATCCTGAAAAGTAGTTTATTTAAGAGAGGAATGACATCTCAAGTATTCACCTTCAGGTTCAATGTTGCCAGTCTTCCAGGCAGTATGCTTCTCTTATGATTATAACCAACAACCTGTGGGGAACTAGTGTTCTGTCACATCGCTTTGCTCTGAGTCTGCTACTTGATGACACTCAACAGCAACAACTGTAGCATTAATGTGCCTTAATGCTCTGCGCTCTGAAATATCCAGAGTGGAGGAGATAAGTTCATTAAACTAATCATTTAAGTAGGGATTACACACAAGCACGTTAACGTAAGCTGCAATTACTGCTATTTTCACTCATCAGACAAGTAGTTAGAAATCACCTGCCAAGTGCAAGGTTGTGGGTGAATGCAACCAAATATACGTGCTCTCCTTGGGTTATGGAAGATGACACTGTCTCTGTCATTTTTGTATTCTCCTTTCCCTGTCTGTGCTTATGTGTGAAGACTACAGCCTTCAATATGGGTTACATCTTATCATCAAGGAAACAAATTATCATCCCCAGGCAAATAGGCAACGTGATGATGGAGAAGAGATAAAAATTGTCAGTGACATCATCTTGCTTGTGTCCACAGTGAACACCCTTGACACCAACAGCCAAGAAATCAAAAGACACATTGCATTGAGAAAGACTGCTGTGAGGGATCTCTCCAAAATACTGAGCAAAGATGTCAGTTTAAAGATGGAGGTGCACCTCATTTAAGCCATGGTCTCTCCAATCACTTTGATATGTATATGAAAGTTGAACAGTGAATAAGGATGACAGAAGAAACATGAATGCCTTTGATTTATGGTGCTGGAGAAGAGTGCTGCATATCTCATGGACTACCAGAAAGGCATACAAATAGGTCTTTGAAAAAGTGTGGCCAGGGTGCTCCTTGAAGGCAAGTATAGTGAGATACTATCTGACATACTTGGAATGCTCTTAGGAGGTGCTGGTGCTTAGAAAGGACATCATGCTTGAGAAGTGGAGGGTCAGTGAGGGAGAAGACTTTCAATGAGATGAGTTGACACCTTGACTTAAACGATGGGCTGGGCTCAACTGGGTCAAAGAGGATGAGAATGGCATAGAATAGGGTAGGATTCAGATCCACTGAATTCACAGGGACCCTAATTGGGCTTCGGACAATGTTAATTTTTATGAGAAGAGGCCACTCTGCCCTTTCTTTCTCCTGAAGAGAAGCTAGTAGACTTGAACTTCTGACCTTTTGGTTACTACTTTGATACAACGTGCACCAAACCATTGTTAACTCATATCTGTAAAAATTAATGCCCTTGGAAACTTCTGGAGTAGTTCTCTGTCCTGCAGGGTGGCTCTGAGTCACCATCAAATACATAGATGGAAGACGAGGGGGTTTTTTGGTAACGTTTTCCTACCTCCTCTTACCAGTTGACAGATAACTGCTTTTACTCAAAACACAGGTAATTTATGGATTATCCTTTCAAGTATTGAAAAGAAGAGGCTTCACTGTCTGCAGAGCTGGGATGGAGAGAAGGACTTGGGGGGTGCTTCTTGGTATAAGGAGAAGAAAAGCCCTTTGTAGCCTCAGTACTGCCACAGAATAAGTCACTGTCAGAGGAGTTCGTAATAAGAGCCCTCGGGGAGTACACGCAGCATGTTTACTGCCAACTGAAAACCTGGGAGGCTAGGTCTACCCAGAGGCACTGCAGAAGTAAACATGGCAGACTCTGTCTGAAAAAATGAGCCGCAGTGAACACGGGGCACAGGTCTTTTCTGACCCAGATGAGGTCGCCCTGAGTGATAACAGACTCAGCAGCTACTAGTGTGGCCTTCTTATCCAGGCCCTTCAGAACGGTCTTCTTTCCAGGTCTTCTCTCCATCTAGCTAATGGCTCTGCGGTCACACGTCCCCAGCCTGGGGCTGGTGCCCACTTGGAGCAACCCTCGTCCTTCACAGCTGCAGCCCTTGTTAACTAATGCTGTCTCCACTCGGGTGTTTGATCCTCTTGCCAACTCCAAGCCACCACTGGCTGCAGATCAATGAAACAGGTGCTTTTATTCAAGTGCAATGGTCTGTCTGAAACAAGTTTGCAAATATTTAGCCTGTTAGTCCTCTCAGTTCCTTTACCCCTTACTCCAAATTAAAATTAGAAGCCAAACCTTGCTTGGTTTTAAACCCCCTTCTAACCATGTAACTTTCATCACTGACTAACCCTCTCAAGGCCTCAGCTTCCCTATTTGCAACGTGTGACAATGGTTACCTCTCAGGGCAACTGAGAGGAAGAAGTGGGTCATTGTGAGATGCTTCCAGCACCGTGCCGGGTCTGTGACTCATGCTGGGCCTGTGATCCACACAGGGCTCATTCTAGTCGGTTCCTGCAATCCTTCTAATGAAGATAAGCAGTTGAATCACATCGATCTTAACTGGGACCGCCTTCTCCTGAACAGATCTGTTTATTATTGCCCATGTTCACCTCTAAATAGAACTACAGCTATTTAAAGTTTCTGAATTTCCAAAATAGTGTGTTTATTGTAAAAATTGGAAAGTACAGATAAATTTAAAAAGAAGGAAAACAAATTTATTCACAGCTTGCTGTGAACATTTGGTGTGTGTCCTCCTGGAAGTAAGAGAGTGTGTGTGTGTGTGTGTGTGTGTGTGTGTGTGTGTGTGTGTGAGAGACACACATGCAGACTAGTTATTTAGAACAGTGATCAAAGAATTTATTTCTGCCTATGTGGGAAGAAATAAAGTATGTATGTTTTCTGTGGTGTTCTACACAGTTTTGAGGTACATGTGTGGAGTTCTGTTGCATTATGGTGTCTTCTTTATCCACTTGCTGGAGGTCAGATTGCTTGCTTTCATGCTGTAATTTTGTTTTTTAATAGTTTTGATATATATCAGCATCCTGGCTGCTAAAGGCTTGCGATTGATTAATGACCGTCATTGAGTTCTTGTCTGGTTCTTCAGAATCCTTTGATTCCAGCAAAACGAAACGTCTCCTGGTAAGAGGAAGGGGAGGCAGTATTCTAACCTGATTCCTGCAGGCATTAACACACTGTAGAAGGTGGAGTGCTTTTTGCTTAAGAGATGAGCTCCCCAGGGCGATGAGAATGTGTGGACGGCTCATTTGCCAAGATTGGTGAGAACCTGGTCTGAAGGGAGAGGCCCTAGGCTGGCAGAGGCACAGAACCACTGAGCTGCTAAGTTTGTCCCAGATCCTGAATCCCTGGTTGGGCGAAGAGTGTTGTGTTTGATCAGTTAGCTAGGTCACCAGGCAGAAGTGGTCCGGGGAGATTGACAGTTCCCATGAAGTCAGGGCTCCAGTGCGCAGGACAGACTTAGGAGAAGGAAAGAAGCTAACGAAACCTGCAAACATAGTGAATGATTCAGAGTTAGCTAAATGGATTTCCTTCCAGAAGCCTCTTGGGAGAGCAACACATGAATTTAACAGATACAGTTAGATAAATGAAGCTGTAATAAAACTCAGAAGGATCTCTAGTCTGCAATGGTTAAATGCTCAGCTGCTGATGGAAAGGTCAGTGGTTCAAACCCACCAGATGCTCCTTGGGAGACCCCATGATTCACTGTAGTGAAGATATTGCTCCTGGCCTATATGTTGATTCTGACTTGTGTTGCTGTTGTATACTCCCAAGTTGGAACCCACCCAGAGCTGAGATGCCGGCAGGTTTTCAGAGGCAGTAAGTTGCACTGGAGGAGATTGTCCATCCTGCTCCCAGAGAGCATCTAGTGGACTTGAACCACATGCCTTTGGCTTGGCAGTGCAGCTCTTTACCACTAGGCCACCAGAGCCCCTGATTCTGACTCATAGTGATCCTAAAAGAACAGGATCCAGCCACCCTCTCGGGGTTCTGAGGCTGTATTCATTACAGAAGCGCATTGTGTCATCTGTCTTCATGCAGCTTCTGGTGTTTGAACCACCGACCTTTTTGTTACCAGCCAAGCAGTTAACCACTGTACCACCAGGGCTCCTCCCTGTAAAGATTGTTGTGTTGTTGTTGTTGTTATGTGCTTTCGAGTCACTCGAGACTCACAGCAGCCCTATGTACAGCAGCTCTGAACCCTGCTCTGTCCTGAGCCAACCATATTGTCTCTGACACACCCACCCTGTTACCCCAGTCACTGAATCCATTCATCTCATCGAAGGTCTTTTTCTCTTGTGCTGTCCCTCCACCCTCTCAAGCATGATGTCCCTCTCCAAGGACTAGTACCTTCTTGCTACAGCCTAGGAATTTCTATGGGACATTACTACTCTGTCCTATAGGGTGCCTATGACTTGGAACTGATTCAATAGCAAGCATCAGCATAAAAGAAATTTTTAACAGATTCACTTTATAGCTCAGATAATATATAATTGTGAAACCTATTTTATCTATCTTTATTTTGAGTTCTGAACTTCTAGATTACTATTAATGACACAATTGCATAAGACAAAGATTCATTTATACAGTTTGTAAATCTTTGCCATTTTGGTTCCTTTTTCTCGATTCTGACACTGTCGTTTTGGTCGTGAACCAGCCTGGGCTGTAAGCTGGCCTCTGCTGTTGGCTTTTGGTGCACATCTGGCAGGCAACAGAGAGTCCCCAGGCGTTTTGGCTCCAAAGACACTGGCTTTCAGGTGAATGGAGGGAAAGTTTCCAGTGAGTTTTACTGAGCTCTGATCAGACACCAGAGGCCGCTCTAAGTTTGAGCCACGGTTTTGCTGACCAATGTCTCACATCCCATTTAGTCAACCTTCCAAGGTAAAACGGTAGGACATTAGAGCTGGTAGGATAGTAGGACATTGCAGATCTATCCTTAGCTGTTCCTTCCCTGTCTTGGAATACTCAACAGCTTGGAATTGAGAGGAAGAAGGCTTCATCTTACTTGGCCATATAAGCTTTGATGCCAGGAGAGAGGAGCAGGCTGTGTTTTGGGGGCTGGAAGGGAGAGCACAGCCTCCCTGGGCTGGGGAAAGCAAGACAGCCTTGGTGAGGAAGAGGGAAAGACTCAAAGGAGGATTAAGAGTTTCCCAGGTGAAATGCAAGAGAGATCTTGAAGAGAAACAGGCTTTTGTTGATGTTTTGAGGAGGCAGGGAGACGTGTGTCATCTACCGCTCATGTGAAGCTTCACAAAGCCTCTTGTAAGCAAAGTGGAAAGATGTCTGTCTCCGCATGGGCCAGAAACAGCAGTTTGTTTATGTCCTTGGGATCTGTTTAATTCTAAGAAACTCAATTTAACCCATGAGCTTGATTTCTAAGTCAGAGGCAGCCCCATGCCCTTGTCCCTCTGCCACTCCCCACACTCTGCTTGTGGATGCTGCATATCCCAGTTCTAGACTCCTGCCTGCTCATATGGGAGATCTTGCTGCACTGGAACCCATAGTCCAGCCCCAAGACACTAGGGATCTTGCTTTTCTTTTAAGAGTCCTTAGAGTCTCTCTTAAGGATTCCTGGCTTTACAGTGTGTCTTCAGGCT
>NW_006399863.1:7415026-7417873 GCF_000299155.1 Elephantulus edwardii | reverse complement strand
CACACACACACACACACACACACACACACACACACACACACACACCCCTGCACCTCCTTCCTTAGAGCAAGGAAACACTGACCCTCCTTATATTTTACTATGGAAGAGAAAAAGATAAATTTAGATTTCAGAAATTATCGTGTTCTGTGGAATGCATTTTGGCACTGTGAAAGTTAGGAATAGAAATATCATTTGATCCAGCGTCACCACTATTAGGTATGGATCCTAAAGAAATAACAGCTGCCCCACAAAGGAGCACACCCACTCCCGAGTTTATGGCAGTATTACTTATAACAGCAAAGAGCTGGAAATAACCCACCTGTCCACCAATAGATGGATAACTGAAGAAACTGTGTTCACACCGTCAAGTGCTATGTATCACTAAGAAACAACCAAGAATTCATGGGAAACTGCACAACACGAATGAATGTAGAACAGACTATGCTGAGTGACATAAGTCAGTCACAAAAAGGACACTTAGGGTGTAAAACCACCAGTAGAAGATTAAAGAGCTATTTCCACACAGAATCAAGCATGGAGGACTAATGGGGCTGAGAAGGGAGGGAGAGAGGAACAAAAATTAATAAATAGTCAAGGTAGGTGAAGGTAAACACAATATATTAAAAAAACAAAAAAGATATTAAAGCCATGAATATCGTTCTGAACAGTTCGACTCTCTAACTCATCTCCAAAAATCAAAGTCACCTCTAAGGCAATGGATCCGGTTGTTTCTTTGGTTTTTTTTAAGATTAACAGAAAGATAATTGTCGTGGTCTTTTCATCATGAGCCAGTAAATAAAGTCTACTTGAATTTCTGTGGTGAATATATTCTGGCCAATATAATTTTATCTAACATCTTTTTGGAGCTTTGGTGGCTAAGCAGTAAGAAGTTGCGCCGTCAACCCAGAGGCACGTGGTTCAAATCCACTACCTGCTCTATAGAAAAAGCTACACTCAAGAATTTAATTTCAAATAGGTCAGGGCTAAAAGAAAAAAAAGAATAAATTATGCAGTTCCCAGAATTTTAAGTTTTTCTGTCTTTTCGTAACTACTAAATGGAATAGACCACATTGACATTTGATAGTATTTTGAACTCCATTTAGAAAAATTTTGTTAATAACCTCTTGCTAGTTGTTATGAGCTTACGTATTTGATTAAACCAACATTTTTGGTCTTTTGACTTCTTTTACACTCCTTTAAATTATGGAGGACCCCCTGAGAACTTCTGTTTATGTGGGTGTATCTGCTGAAATTTAATGTGTTAAGAGTGAAAATTAGACATTTAAAAATCAGCAGTTAATTGAAAACGTTAAAAAGAATCCCAAACAAACAACTTACTATTTAACATAAAGAGAACTCAGGCAGCCTAGTGCTTACAGAGTTGTGTTGCCAATTGGCTTCCAAGGGAGAAAGATGGGCAGTCTCCTCCTGTAGATTTGCAGCCTTTGAAACCCCATTGGAGGGTCAACTAATAGTTAACTCTCACTTGACTGCACACAACAGCCACCACCTAAAATGATGAACATACTTTATGAAACAAATAACTCTAACCCTCCACCCCAAAAGGAAATTGATAGAGCGGCATTTGTTTATTTTTGACTCCAGAGAAGGCAACTAGATTCTCACATTTAGTTAAGCTGTTAAAATATGTTGAAACAGATGAAAAAAAGCCATCGTCATGTGGATATGCTGTTAGAGGACAGCAGCTCTGGTGACTCTGATAGCCTAGGCAGCAGGGAGTTGCACTGCCAACCTGAAGATAGGCAGTTCAAATCCACCAGCTGCTCTGGGGAAGAAGAATAGGCACCCTCCTCCTGTGTGATATACAACGTCTGAAAACCTTTTGGAAGGTCCCAATGAGTCCATTCCCATTGATTGGCAATACTCAACTTCTTGCAGAAAGGAAGAACTCATGGGTCCTGTGAGAGTCTCAGGGACCCTCCAAGGCCTCCACTGAATCACTTTTAGAACTTCTCCTTCACATGAGTTATTTACCAGTTGGTGAGCTTGAAGTTAAAATTTTATCTGTAATTGATAATTTTTAGTAAACTCTCAGTGAAATGAGTTCCTTATAAATTATGTAGTTTGACTTTGTTATGAATTATGAATAATAAGTTATGAAACTTTCTGTAAAGTGTCTTTAGTGTTTCTCTCCCAACTTTTTGTAGGTGCATATTACTGTGAGCTCTGAGATTACATTGGAAACCTTCAATAAACCTTTATGATGTTGAACTGATGTAGTGAAATCCACAGCAGTGACTCTGACATTATAAAACTTTTATAAGACTGCTTTCTCTGCCATGTTAATTTCCTAAATATCTACTTTAATTCCCATATCAGCAGACTTTCTCCGTAAAGGACCAGATAGGAAATATTTTAGATGTTTTGAGCCGTGTGGTCTCTGTTGTAGCTACTTGACTCTGTCCTTGTTGCATAAAAGTGAACTTGTTGTTATTGTAAGTTGCTATTGAATTGACTTTGATTCTTAATGACACCATGGTAGCAGGTCTAAACCTTGCCCATCCGGCATCATACTCATCATCTATTATATGCTTGAGCCCATTGTTACCGCCACTGGGTCAAGTGGTCTTGTTGAGGGTCTTTCTTTCTCTCTCTGCCTCTCCATCTTTCTCAACGTGTTATCTTTTTCTGATCCCTCCTGGTAACATGCCCAAAGTATGTGAGGTGAAGTTTCACCATCCTTGTCTCCAAGGAACACCTTGACGGCATAGTGTGTAACGTGTCAGGCTGTGGTTCAAGTTCACTAACTACTCCACAGAAGAAAGATGGACAGCCATAGCCTGTAAAGATCTGTAGCCTGAGAAACCTGATTAAGGGTCTCTAGGA
>NW_006399863.1:7409142-7414676 GCF_000299155.1 Elephantulus edwardii | reverse complement strand
ATGATTATGGAAACAGTTTAAATAAAAAGAAATATAAATATAAAAAAGACCTTGATATTGACTGTTAAACAATTAAGTTATTGATATTCAAGTTACTAAAACTAGTACTCAAGAGAAAATGCCAACATTTGAGTTACTTCCTCTTTATTTCGTGGCTCGTCTGTAGTAGTCAGTTTCCAGATGTTTAAGAGTCAGGATAGGTAATGAATCTGTACATCCTTCAGAAGACTGGCCAACCGTGGTCAAGCTAGAAGTGTAAACTGTTGGTTTGAGAATCAGAACCAAAAGAGCTCAATGATAAAGGATTTAAATCCTCTAGGGTTTATTCTTTTACAAGAAGCAGCAGCACCTTTTTTCTTACTTGATTTAATGATTTTGAGACATCTTCCGAATATCATTCCCCATATCCAGTCCAAAGAGATGTATTAAAACTTCATTTTTATTCATAGCTCTCTGAAACCTCAGATGTGGTTTTTTGTGAATATGACATTCATGCTGTCCTTTGTCCTTCCAGAAATACAAAGAATATGAGAAAGATGTTGCCATAGAAGAGATTGATGGCCTTCAGCTTGTGAAGAAACTGGCAAAGAACATGGAAGAGATGTTTCACAAAAAGTCGGAAGCAGTACGGGTATGTTCCTCTGGTTTCTAGCTGCAAAGGCAACTTCAGGCACTGGCATTGATGAAATCAAGGCGTGCTCAAAATTTTCCGCCTCATTCAAAATCCAATTCCCAAAAGATGAAAGTTGACCCAGTTGTTTTAGAAACACTTTTATTAATTACTCAGTATAGTCAACTGGGACAGACAATTTCCAGAGGCATGCTTTTCAGGCATTGTCATATATTGGATGCCTTCAGTGATGGTGTCCAGCCACTGAGTGTGAGCCTGGACTGTGGCATGCATTCACTCGTAGCCAAAGTTGTTAAAAAGGACTGGGCTAAGCCACTCTACCAGTTTTGGAATTGAAAACCTCAGTGTGATAAGTGTGGTCTAGATGAAGTTGGAAGTTGTTCTTACCTTTATTAGAATATTCCTTAGGCTATAAAATTTGGGGAGGGGGCCTCATCATCAGGACGATTGTAACTGTAGTGCTTATGTATATGCTAAGGTGCCTTCTGAACTTATGTCTCCTTGCCAACTAAATGGAATTTTTTATTGTCTTGAATTGGGATTTACACATTTTGTAACTCCTGTATTAGTAGCATATGGATAGCCCTCAACTTCCAACTTAATCAAGTTATGATGAACAGCACTTACTAGGTTTCTTGTCCCTGCTCCATTTTATTGTTAGTGTCATATAATAGTATAGTGTTGAAGCACATAATTTTCCAATGTTACTATCTTGATTTCAACTTGAAGCACATAATTTTCCAATGTTACTATCTTCATTTCAACTCCAAAAGATAAAAAAAGTTGGATTTTATAATGCTACTTCTAATAAAATGATGTAATACTAAAAATTTAAAAAAAGAAGCATTCAGTTTCTATGAAAATTGACCTACAGATAGACTCACCAGAATGGAACCCCTGTTCTGAGTTGGGGACTAACAGTATTGACAGAGAGTGAGAAAACAATCAACTACTCCATATTTTCTGGACTAGTTGAATAGTTTGTTTACTACTCAATTATTGATCTTTTAAATTAATTGTTTTTTAAAATAATGCATAACTTCCTAATTTAGCTTCTCTCCCTTCCAACGAATCACTCTAAACTTCTGCCCCTTGGCTTTTTACTTTCAGTCCTGGGAATTCCACTTCCTTGCTTGTCTGTTAAGCACTTTTGAATTCTTTCTATTCTGGGAAGGAGATACTATAGCTTATTAACTAAGAGCTTGGGTTTGACCTGGTCTCAGTGCCTGCCTTTGTCACTTATCAAGCTTTGACCATCGATAGCAGTTGAATCTCTGTGGCCTCCGTGCCACAAGGAGGCGTGTCCAAGATCACATTAAGTTGTGATGTTCAGTCTCTTAGCAAAGACCCAGCTCATATACAGTACTCGATGACTAGCTGTCACCACCACGGCTTAGTGGTTGGTTAGTAGTTCATATAAGGTGACACTTCTTGGTGGGAGCTCTGAAGTGTCTTAGATGGAAAAATTAAAAAAAAGGAGAACTTTGTCTATCACTGAGAGATGGTGTCAGCCAGCCCTGGGGTGACAGGGCTGCCCTTGAAGGGCACTTGGGTGCCCGAAGCAGATGATCCACCTTATAGTCACCATAGCTTGATAGCTGTTCAAACCCAACAGACACAATCTGAAATAAAAATAAAGAAAAATTTTTTTAAATAAGAAAATAAAGCAATAGCTAAAGAAATAGGCCTGCCATAGTCGCAATTGTTATCTATCTGTGAAATTACCCCCCTTTCTGGTGGGAATTTTAGAATATATTCTTAAAATGCATTAAACAGTGAAAGAAAATGATCTGAAATTTTGACATGAGTCTTTCTTTAGTCAGTGTATTTTATGACTTTCTTAAAATGTACCATGATCTTCCAATCTTTGGATGTGTCGTGATGGATTCAGCTGTGCTTTGGATGTTTAAATCATTTGCAGTTTTTGATACAGATATCAAAAGGGAATCTGCAGTGAATCTTCTTGTGCATTAATAATAGTTCATCCGTGCAAGGCATTTTATCTAAGAATTTTCCCGTACCCTGGACTCGCTTAAGGAGTCCTGGTGGCACACTGGTTAAGCACTCAGTTGGCAATCCAAACACACTACAACAAAGTCTCATTACAGGAAGAAGCAGAGGCCGTTTGCTTCCACAAAGATTTACAGCCTGGGTGCCCCTTTGGGACAATTCCAGGCTGTAAATCTTTACAAGAGACTGCCTGGTGTTGGGTGGGTTTTTTTTGTTTGTTTGGGGTTTTTTTTTTTTTTTTAAAAGAAGCTCATGGATTCAAACCACCAACCTGTTGTTTAATAGCCTGGCATGTTTCACACCACATCACCAGGCATCTTTTCACTGTCTAGACACATGCATGTGTAGCTCCAGTCCTTGAAGAAGGACATTGTCCTTGGAAGGGTGGAGGTTCAGCACAAGGTACAAAGAGCTTGGACGCCGTAGATGGACACAGTGACTGTGGCAGTAGGGTCAGGTGTGTCTGAGATGGTGGGGCTGGCTGAGGATAGAGCAAGGCTCGGAGTCATTGTTCATAGGGTCATTATGAGTCATAGATGACTCGACAGCATGTAACAACAATAACTAGCCCTCACAAGGTTAACGATACGTATTTGTGATTGATGAGTCACAGGCATTTTTAGTAGAAAGAGCCACAAATATCCCCAGGTCCCACCTCTGTAATTGATATAGAAAGAAAGCTCTGGAAAGCAGAAATCTGTTCAGCATGCCTCAGTTACAGAGCTTCCCAGGTCACAGCTGAATGTGAACATTTCCTCATAGAGACATTGAGACTGGTAGGTGAGCCCTGGGCTCCAGAGCAGAGCAGTCTCTTCCTAATTCCAGTTCTTTCCCATGGTGGTAGGTCAGTAGTTTCCACAGATCTCTTTTTTTGTCATCTCCCTCCCTGGTGATACTGGGAAGATTTGTTGACTTAATAATAAGCATGTGCTTTTACAGAGTTCAGAGAGCTCTGGTTGCTGTGCCATGTACTTCACATGCACCGTTTCATTCACTACTTCTGTTAACCCTAGGAGCTCTGTTAACACGTCTAGAGGGACTTGTACTGCTAACATCCACGTGCCTTGGGCCTCTTCGGTGGTTGAATCCACCAGAAGTTCCAAGGGAGAAAGTAGGGCCTTTGGTACCATTTACAGCCTCATTTACATAGGCCTCATCTACATAAATCATGTTTGTATAAAGCTTATTTACATAAATGTACAGCCAAAGTAGGGTCAGCTGTGAATTGGTTCTGACTCATGAATGAATGAACAACTCTTGAATCAAAGCACTTTTTAAGAAATTATTACTATAATTTTAGAAATGAGGAATTGGGCTTGTCAGAGGTTAGCCATTTGCCCCATCACACAGACAGAACTGTGTAGGATTCTTTTTTGCAGTGGTGTCTTAACTTGCCAGGTAATAGTTTAGCTTGTTTTGTTTGCCTCTGTAATAGAAATACCTTAAGGAAGAGGCTTTAACTAACAATGATTTGATTTTTCATGGTTCAATAGGCTGGATGTCCAAATTCAGGACATGTGCTGGTTTGCTTGTCTCCTGTATCTAATCTATTCTGTTTGTATCTCAAAAGGCATTAGGTTTAAAAAAGGACTCTATACTGCTATGACCTCATTAACATAACAAAGAACATCCTATTCCCAGGTGGAATTGCATCCACGTATTTAGAGGTTAGTATTCTAACATGTATTTGGGAGAGTGGGAACAATTCAATCTAGTGTCTCTGTGGATCTGTATAAAGTATGTAGCACAATGCCTGGCAAATAGTAAAGCCCGAAAACTCATTATCAGAAAGTTGATTCTGGCTCTACCCCCAGAGGTAGCACCTGGGTAATGAATGACAGGAGGAAACATGGAACTGGAATGAGCATATCTGTATTTGTATATCTATTTTGTGTCTTTTCATTACCTAACTTTGAGACCTTTTTGTTAGGGTAAAGAATCTGGACTCTGATATGGTTGTTGTTGAACCTTTGAGAGGAGGAGAAAAAATTGCTTTGTGTAAATCAATATATTTTCCAGGATAAACACAGCCAAGAATTTTTCAAATGTGTAATTGAAAATAGATCTAGGAAGACATTTGTACACTGGACACCATACAGTCTGTTTACTGCCCCAGTGATGTGTGGAGTTCCTGCCTCTGCCCAGAACTTTACAAGGAAAGATGGTCCTATGTCAAGTTGAGATCTGCTCTGCACAGTGTTTACTGTTTCCATGTTGAGAATCCTCCCGGCCCCTATGTGAGGGTCAAGGATTTTTTGGCAACAGCCAGAAACCATGTGGCCTTTGAGATGAGAGGAAGCAGGCACTGAGAGCTGGTACTGGTGTGTTTGAGGTCCGGGGAGCAGTCAGGTTGACTGTTTTTCTCACTGTGATGACACCTCTTCTTCATCAGGAAGACTGCAGTTTGTTCCTGGTGTCTTTATGCATTCATAGCACAGGACCTTAGATCCTGGTGGTTTGCCTGTAGGTTTGCAATGGAGTCATCGTTTGTAGGGTGTAGTCAAATGCACTACCGTGCATGGGGGCCTTCCTTTACCATACTGTCAAAGCAGCTACCATTGTGTAGCTCAGGAGTCACAACCCTATTTTCTTCCAGCCATATATCTGAAGTACAATGAGTAAAAGAGTCCTGCCAGGATAAAAGCTAAGGTGAGCCAGGGGAAGAAGGCATTTTAGAATTTGCCGTTCCCAGCATGGCACCCAGTATAGGGATCAGGAATGAGGTCAGCTTCATGGAAGGATGTAAGTTTGCTTCCTACCAGGGATTGTCTTAGAGCCAAATACCATCTGTGTTGGAGGTTGCTAGAAAATACATTTTAAAGATATCTATCTCCTCTCTCTCTCTCTCTCCCCCCCCTCCCTCTCTCTGTCTCTCTCTATATATACACACACA
>NW_006399863.1:7373959-7409003 GCF_000299155.1 Elephantulus edwardii | reverse complement strand
TGTTGTACCATGCAGTCAGACCAGTTCATAGCTTACCCACCGGTGGGTTTGCAGCTACAGTAAATTGAACAAGAGGAGACGGCCCATCTTTCTCCCATGGAGCACTTGGTAGATTTGAACCACTTGCCTTGGGGAATGGTAATGTCGCTATGTACTGTGTTCATATGTATTTATAAATGACAATAAACCTAACTCATGAGTTACATTGATTATTAGAATTCTCATGGAGGTATGTACAGTATTTATGGCAAAGCCAGTAGCAGGTCAGAAAACATCAGTAACACTGTTTTGCATCTGTGAAGGTAGTAAGTTTGGTTTGTGCTGGAACAAGCAGCAAGGAACATCAGTAGCCCAGCCCTTTAATGCAACCAGTCAGCTCTTAGCTGTTAAACAATGTTGATCTTTTTCTCTGTCTCTTCTGACTTGATTTCATCATTTCCCCCATCACTTTCCCTGGTGATTAGTTGAATCAGAGTGATTTTATCATACTCATCCCTTATTTGAATTACTCTCCACTATGCAATTATCCTATCACAGAAAGTCCTATTTTCTCCCGTCAGATGTCTGAAGTAAATGTGAAACCTAAAGTGGCCTGCCCGTTACATAACCCCTGTCATCAGGTTGGTAATGGACTGTATGTAACTTCCCACCACCCCTGCATCATAGCAGATGACAAATAACCTTAGCTTCAGTAATTGCCACTAACATAATGGTGTCGCCGTCATGCCAGCATGTGTTAACGAATATTTTCTAGCACTTTCTTAACATCACCCATGATTTAAATAATTCTTTTTGGGGGGGAATGTACATTATGAAGCTAAATGTATACTATTTTAGCACAAAGTCAAATTGGGTTCGAGGCAGTAGAGCTCCTGCATAACTTTGTAGAAAGTGAGAGTGCCCCAAAATTGTATGTCTTCAACATTTTTGTACAAAATGTGTCCATGCTATTAATGCTGTCAAGAAACTTGTCATGTTTTGAGACCCTGGGCATGGACAAGAAATGGAATCCAAGTGCTTTTAGTTCATTAATGTCTCGAGGGAGATTGGCCCAATTGCTGGACATGGAGGAAACTGTGCATCAGCTCTCTGACAGCCATGACCCATGGGGTCCTAACTGGCACTAGGAAATGCTTGCACTGGTGTCACAAGTCAGGGCTTGTCTGGGAGGAGATGGATGTCGCAGCTCCCTGCTCTTCTGAGTTGCTGATGGTGAGGCATTTTCTCTGATATGCAGGATAAGCACAAACACTCACAAGGCTGAGATCTCCAGATGGGTCTGCGCCCTTGGTTGCATGGAGTAGCCCTGTCATTATACTAATTTGGGCCAGAGTTGTCCTCCCGCCTGTTTTCCCAGGTGTTACTGGGTTTGGAGCCAGGCATTAGCCAGGCACTGTGCTTGGGTGCAGAGTCCAGGTTTCCAATGGCTTCAGCATGTTGTAGAGAGAAGGAAATTATGCAGTGTTATCTGTTTTGGTAGAATATCAGGCAGATCCCAAAGAGGAAACAAGTATTTTATTTGCTGCTAAATTTTTTTTTCTCTCCATAAAATAATTAGGAGTGGGTTAAGTGTTGGTCACTGGCTCGGACCCACTAGCCACTCTGAGAGAGGAAGATGAGGCAGTCTCCTCCTACAAAGTCTTACAGCCTCCTAGACCCTCGGAGGTAAACCTGCTCTGCCTTGCAGTGCCTTGACTCTGTGAATTGGAATTAGCTTGTTGACTAATGTTTTTGTGTTTTTTTAAAAAAATAATTCCAAGTGTTAAAAAGAATGAACTCCACTGGAGACTGTGAAGAGACACAAGAAGCAACTTGTATCCCAACTCTTTAAATGAAGAGTTTGTTGTTTTCAGACCTTGTGTGAGATAGTAAATGCATTTTGAAAGCACTCTGAAGCTCCCAACTGTAAATAAACATAATCCAGTTTCACTTATTTTCTGATTTGCATCGATAAGATGATAAATCAGGCACTCAAAAAAAGAGCATTTCACTTAAAAAGAAATATCTTGGCTTCTTGGGGAGAGCTAAAAGAGACTAGATTTTGTATTACGTTTCCCCCCTTTCCTATAGCTACCTGCTGTTTATTGCAGAACTGATTCCCATTATAGCTGTCCTGTGGAAAGTAATTGCTGTTGTACAGTAATTCAATTTCAGTGCGTTCACGCATCGGTTCCCCAATAGGGGTTTATCTGGAGAAACCTGGGACTTGAAAGCTTTTTATCAAGAAATTCCACATGCAGCAAGACGCTATTCCCGAGTAACGAATATCGGTATTTGCATTTAATAAACATTTACCTTCTCAGAAAAAAAATGGATTTCTTCCCCCTACAGAAGGGATTTACTCCAATCTTCCAAAAAGCTGGAGGGTACTATTAAAATGACTTTCTCTAGCTGTTTTCTGACTGGTGTGTGTCTACATATGCATGACTGTAGCTCACACCTAGGTTTTCCTGCGTATGTACGTTGAGGCATGAGAAGCAGGGTGCACTCGAGTGAAGCAGGCTCTGTACCAAAAATATCCGCTGTGGAGGCGATTACCATCTATTGAGACTCTAAGAATGTGTTTGTGGGTTTGATTGTTTAACCCTTAGTGTCTGTAGACCTGAAAATTGTTGTCTTTGGGTACTTTCTAGAGGATGTCTCCAAACTTGGAAGTGAAATCAGCTGGTTTCTTTTAAAATTGTACATGAAGGAAAATTTCTTAGGAGAGAAGAAATTCTCTCTCTGAAATAACTTCCTATAGCATAAAAACTCTTTAGATGTTAAGTCCAAAACAAACTGTTGGAATCCTCTTACTGCCTTCAGTTGCTTCTGACTCATCGCAGACCCTCCTTTGGCTTTCCAAGGCTTTAAGTTGCTCAGGAGAAGATTCCCTATTTTTCCACTGCAGAAGCACTGGTGGATTTGAACCACCAGAGAAGCTGGCCTTTGGGCTAGCAGTGCACCTCCCTGCAGACTGCACCACCAGAGCACCCACAGAAGTCTCTGAAGCCGAATATAGCTTGCTATTGCTGGGATTGTCTGTATTTCTTACATACTGTGATTCCAAAAAGCTGGAGGGTATATATGTATATTTATATGTAGTCTTGTGTTTTCTGTTAATTTCTGATCTCATCTCAAAATTACAAAATTGAAAGAGGAGTAAATTTTTGTCAGACAATAATATGTTTTGAAGTCACAGATTTAAGAAAGAGGCTGTAACTTTTGATGTTGTTGTATCTTGTGGCCTACTTTCTTGTCTTCTGTTTTTCCCTTTGGCAAATTGAATTGTAAGATCCTTTATGTGTATGTAATAGTATTTAGAGTGAAAGTCTCAAATCTGAGAAAACATACAAATTGGCAATGAGCCAGACCCACCAGTTTTGATGAAGCAGACAAGCTTTTGTGAGTGGATGGTTGAAGACAAAGCCACATGAAAGAGCTAAGTGAGGTTCCCCACCCATGTTGTGAGTCAGCAGTTGCACAGTCCTGGTGAAGGTACGTTTCTTGCTAATGGAAGGAAGGAGAGCCATGGGTCATTTTCTGTGTACTGTTTAATCTCCTCCCTCTGTAGGTTTCTCCTTTGCTGTCAGCCTCATGTTTGATGTTGAGCTGGGTCAAAGAACTATATCCCCTTTGAGATTCCTGAGAACTTTCTTAACAATTTTGGTGTTATTTGTTCTGCTGTGTCACTAGACCCACTGTACCAAACCCTCACTAACTCAGTCATTGGTTCTTTCCCCCCAAATATTTGGCTGAAAGGGCTCCATTTATAAAGCTTTATTGGAATTGCCAAGGTCCAAGTGTTCTGTATACTTCAGTGTAGTGGGTTGAGTGGTGGCCTCCAAAATGAAATGTCCATGTCCTATAAAACAGAACCTATGCTTGTTAACTTATTTGGAAAAAGGACCCAGGCAGGTATAATTGAATTGAAAATCTTGAGTTGAGGAGAACATCCTGGATTATCCAGGCCAGTCTTAAATTCAGTGACAAATGTCCTTCTGAGAGGAAAGTATAGGGAGAAAAAATACAGACCTGAGGAAAAGATGCAGACCCACAGGGGAAAAGGTGATGCAAAAACAGAGGCAGAGATTGGAGTGATGTGACTACCAGTCAGGAGGCACTACAGAGTGTTGGCATTCACAGGAAGTTAGGAGGGAGGATGGGATGAGTCTTCAGTCAAAGTTTCTGGAGAGAGTAGGGTCCTGATGACATGTTGATGTCATACTTCTGACCTCCAGAACTGTAAGAGAAGAGCTGTGTGTGTGTGTGTGTGTGTGTGTGTTGTTTTAAACTTTCCGGGTTTGTTACAGCAGCCACAGGAAACTAATACCTTCACCTGCATTTGCAATATATACATTATATTTATACATTCTGTATGATTTTCAGATTAGACACATAATACATGCTCATTATTAAAAAAGGAAAGAATAGGTAGAAAATAATAAAGGAGAAATAAAGTATTATAGCAAAGAAAGTATTGAGATATTAAAACTTTCCAATGTTCTTTTTTTTTAAACATTTTAGTTGTAATTCATGCAGATTTTTTCTACCGTATGCATTTGCTTCTGTGTGTGTCTACAGATTTGTATGCTGTAGGATCATTCTTTTGTGTAACCAGCTTTCCATACTTTTAATTTGCATAATGCTGTAGTTGTTGTTCTACTCCAGTGAATACCTAGTCTTTTAGCCTTTTTCTGACTGTATAATAGTCTGCTTTCTGAATATTTTAATTAAGTAATCCTCTCGGTGAACATAGACATCATTGTCAGTGTTGTACTAATTAACAGTCATAATGGGGCAACCTCCCTCACTAGCATTTATCCATTGGTTTGATGTGTATGTTAGGATGCATTCTTGAAAGTAAAATGAATGCTTCTGCTTTATCAGCTGAGTCCCCAGACAGCACTTACCTCCTTATACTATTTTTTTTTTTGTATGCTTGAAGGGACAGTGCTTTTCTACTTTGCTCTGTGATATTGCTTCATGACCAATATTTTGGTCTTTGTCAATGTTATAAGCAAAAAGTAGCATCTCATTAGGCCGTATTTTCTTTATTTCTTATTTGGCAGTGTAGATCTGTTCTGGCTTCTCACTTGCCCTACACCCAAGTTTGAGACACCTTGTGTAACGCCACAGAGCATGGGTATAAGCAAGGTCCACCATCTTGTCACAGTCGAAGAGCAGGCCGAGTAAATGATGTCTACCCTCCTATGGCAAACTTTGCTGTCCCAGACTCTACTGTGCACTCCTAGGATTGCAGAGGCCTGTCCGGGCCTGCCTGCCCTTTTCCTCTACCTGTCTATAACGGGAGCATCAGATGCTAAGCAAACAGCCTTGTCCAGAGGAACAAGCTGACTGGTACCAGGTGGCCTGGATGTGGGATGCCAAGTGTTTGGAGGATTCTGGGAACACCAATGACTCAATATTTAGAAGTGATGGTACCTCAGGGTATTTTGACCCCCTACTGTGTGAGAAAGACACTAGTCCCCAGGAGTTGTGCCTGACTTAAACTTTCCTTTGGAAAATAATTCTGTTCTCAGCTGACTCATTGTTGGAGTATGTAGACTAAGCATCAGGGCTGTCTTTGTTCATTTCTGCTCAACTTACCACATCTTTTGATAAGTTTATTAGTTATTTCTCTTTCTTAATCTTCCCCCCTTTTGTTAATACTCTTCTCCTTGTTTATAAATTACTGTTTATTTTTTTGCTATGCTGTATTCCCAACTCTAGTTTCAGTGTCTATCAATGCCCAAGCCTATAATCTAGTGTTCAATAAACATAGGTTGATTGACAAACAGACCTTACTCCTAAAATCAAAGTAACTTGAAGTCTGGGTGCTGTGGAGCCTTGTTTCCATTGGCCAGAAGATTTTGAGTGGGAAAGGGTTAAAAACAAAAAACGCCCTCCTCCTTACTTCTCCTTCTTAGGCTAATTGCAGAGAAACTGAGAAGTTGATGGGTTTTCCAGAAACCTCCGCTGATTACTCCAAGCAAATGAGCCACATGTGTTCTGCCCCAAGAAGTCAAGCTTAGCCTCTGCCTCCTTCAGCCCAATCTTCTCCCACAAGGGCCTCCTCCAAGAACTAGGTGAACAGAGGAGCTGGAATGGGTAGGAATTAGGCCAACTGCTCCAACTGGAAATACAAGGGTAATGGATTTCTAATAAATGAACCAAATAAAGGATGCTTCTTTTCCTTTACTTCTTTCTCCTCATTCTTTTCTTTCCTCTCTCTCTCTCTTTTAATATCTATTTAAGATAACATTAGATGGATCTTGGCTGAAAACAAAGAATACCAGAATCATTGATTATGCAAAGGCATTTGACTGTGGCGAACTCTGAGTAGAATGGGAATAACATAACATAAATATGGGAATCCCAGAACACTTGATAGTGCTAATGCGAAACCTATACTTGGACCAGGAGGCAGTCATCAGAACAGAGCAAGGAAACACTACATGGTTCAAAATTGGGATAGGCATACACCAGGGCTGCATCCTGTCTCCATACCTTTTCAGTCTTTATGCAGAACAGGTTATCCGGGAGGCTGGGCTCTATGAGGAGAAATGTGGCATCAGGATTGGAGGAAGAATCAACAATCTGCGTTTTGGAGATGACACAACCTTGCTAGCTGAAACTGAAGAAGACCTGAAGCACTTGCTGCAGAAGGTTAGGGACTGCAGTCTTCAGTATGGATTGAGACTCAATATCAAGAAAACAAAACAAAGATTCTCACCACTGGGCCGATTGGCAGCATCATAATGGATGATGAAGAGATTGAGATTGTTCACAGTTTTGGTTTGCTTGGATCCACAGTCCATACTCTTGACACCAGCAGCCAGGAAATTAAAAGACATATTGCGATGGGAAAGTCTGTGTTTAGAGACCTCTCTAAAGTACTGAAGTGCAAAGATGTCAGTCTGGAGACTAAGGTGTGCCTGATACATGCCATGGTCTTTGCAATTACTTGCTTTGCATCGGAGAGCTGGACAATTAATAGGGATGATAGAGTATGATGCCTTTGAGCTGTAGTGTTGGAGAAGAGTATTGAATATACCATGGACTGCTAGGAAAACAAACAAGTTTGTCCTGGAGAGAGTGAAGTCGGTCTGCTCCTTGGAGACAAGGATTCCGAAGCTTCGTCTGACATATTTTGGACATGTTGCAGGGAGGGACCAGTCCTTGGAGAGGGACGTCCTGCTTGGGCAGGTGGAGGGACAGCGCAGGAGAGGAAGACCCTTGATGAGATGGATTGATTCAGTGACTGGGGTAATGGGGGCAGGTGTGTGGGAGATAGTGAGATTGGCACAGGATAGGGCAGAGTTTAGGGCTCTTGTACATAGAGTCGCTATGAGTCACAGGCGACGTGATAGCACATGACAACAACAACATTAAAGATAATCAGAAAATTGCATATCTATGAATGTTAAAACTATTTGACTTAAACTGGCTAAGAAAGACTTTTGATTCTTGTAGAGGAAGAGGAGGAGGAAGTCAGGGAAGTCATCCCTGGGAGGGACATTCTCCTCTGTGCTGGCCCAAGATATTAATCTGGCTTAATCCTCTGGCTGGTACGCGAGCTGAGGTTTGTAGTCTGTGCTTTCCAGATTTGTCTCTGCATTTGGCAGCTGGTAAACTATGGCTCCACAATCCACATTTTTTGTTACCAGGAGCCAGGAAATCAAAAGATGAATTACACTGGAAAAATATGCTGTTAGGGACCTCTCCATAGTACTGAAGAGCAACGATGGCAGTCTGGAGACAAAGATATGTCTGATCCAGGCCATGACAGTCACAGTTTCTTGCTATGCATCAGAAAACTGGACAGTGACTAGTGTTGATAGAGGGAGGATTGGTGCCTTTGAGCTGTGGTGCTGGAGGAGGGTATTCACTATACCATGGACTGCTAGGGAGAACAAATAGGTTCGTCCCGGAGAGGGTAAAATGAGGCTTTTCCTTGGAGACAAGGATTCTGAAGCTTCTGACATACTTTTGGCATGTTGCAAGGAAGGACCAGTCCTTGGAGAGGGACATCATGCTTGGGAGGGTGGAGGGACAATGCAGGAGAGAAAAACCCTGGATGGATTGACTCAATGACTGGGGTAATGGAGGAGACTATAAGGTTGGCTCAGGGTAGAGCAGAGTTCAGAGCTGTTGTATACAAGGTCACTGTGAGTTTTGAGTGACTTGACGATACATAACAATAACAACAACAACAGCAGCAAAAAACAAGCCTAGGTAGCACCTTCAACCCAAGAAATGGAACACACTGATGTTAAGAGCAGGTCCAAGAGGGTTTCCATAAATTTAGGAGTGGTGACTCCCCTGGGATGCCATAAAGGAGACACGGGGAGAGATGTTGTGAGTGACTGTCCCATTGCTGGGGCTTGGTGTTACCCTGGTAGTTGACTGACTAGGTCTGAGCATTTGTATGAAGCTCCCACCTTTCTCCAAACCTGCCATCATTTTTCTGTCACATCATCTTGCTTGTCTCCTTTATAAAACATACTGAAAATTATTCTGTTAATCTGAGCATCCAATTGTTCATTACTTGATGCTACAACTAGAATATCAGAGTCACTGGGCCATGATGGTCTTTTTTCACCATTCACTCATGAAAAGCCTTCAGTAGGTGTCAGTGAATGAATTAGCTCGCCACGGTGGGAATGTTGACGTCACGAGGTATGCACCCCAGGCTAGAGAAGACTGGTCACAAAGACATCAGTTGGGCAAGGTCCCAGGCGTTTTATGTGTTGTTCTGCCCCCCGTGCCATGTCCCTGCTAAATGATTCATTTCTTCCCTCTCTCCAAGAAATGCTTGTCTTTGGCTTAGTTGTACAGTGAAAAAAAAAACCCACACAAAACAAAACAAACAACCCAACCTGCTTCTCTTTTTATCCAAAGTGAAATGCCAGTTAGCATCATCTCCCATTTTATTGTGTATTTCTCTTCTCCATTTGCTAAATGCAGCTTTGAAAGGCTGCCTGTCACTTTGCTCAGGTCTGAGTGGACCAAGGCACCTGAAGAAGACAGCTAGTGGCAACTGAGGCCCTGTGTGAAATTACAGGGCTGCTTCTTGTCCGTAGCCCAAGTGGTAATTACACCCCATCAGGGACCTGCCCTACCCTCTCCCATGTTCACCCACTCTAGCTAGAAGTGTGAAGTGTACATCTGCAGGTGGCCAATGTGGAACACAGCCTGAACCACTGAGGGGGGGAGTGGGAGAGAGTGCAGTCTGGAAGATTGTACAAAGATGCTGGTCCAAAGGATGATTTTTCTGACTATTGCTTTGTTTTAAAACCCCAGACCACATTGAAAAACAATTCCACTTCATCTATACTAAACCATGAGGGAAAGCAATCTTAAAAGGTTTGTGGGTGGCAGGAAATGGTGACAAATCACTAGAGTGTCATCATTCAAATAACAGAGAAAAACGTAATAATGTTAATTGTCATAATAATAAAAAGACAGCTTTTATTGAACTGAATACAACATTGTGTAAATATTGCCTGAACAACTGGCCACAAATTAATGGTTTTTCAGAAATATTTTGAAGGCATAGATAGTGTGTGTTTAACTGGGGATGTTCCGGCATCATCAGTTTTACAAATTATTTTCTTTTCATTTTTTGTCTGAATTTTTCTCGGTTTCCCCGTACGGAGGTGAAGAACAGCTGGTCTCACAAGCAGCGAGATTATTTACATTTTCTAAATTAGGTTACGAGGGGAAAATGAAAAGGTAGTTAGGAATTCATTGGCATTTCATTTGCGCGACATTCAGCGGCGGGATGACAGCCCTTGCGAGTAATCAGAGCCTTTGTTAAAAATCAGCTGGGATATCGGTTATTGCACATCCCAGGCTGTACTGGCTGCTTAAACAGACAACATGTGATGCTTTGTAGTAGGAGGGACAACTGTGGGTTTATATATATATATTTTTTTTCTGTGCTCTTTTTAATTAATTTTTTGTGCGCTAGTTGGAGAAGAAAATCACCCCCTTGGGGTGTTCACGTTTCATCAGACTGTCAGGTGGGCTGTGTGGAGATACTCTCCACGTGGCCCTGAAACCCACGGTGGACAAGCAAACTCCTCATCTAAGCCTTCCAGCAGTTGAGATTTGCTTGTAACCATTCCCACACCAGCCAACATGGAGGAGTCTCTCCAAGCAAGAATCTCTTAAAAACTTTGGGCTGTGCGGAGGTTGGGTGTCAGTATTTTGACCAAGAGAGGATATACAGGATCAGAGTGATGATGGACTCAGCCGAAGACTGGACGGAACCCCCTCATATTAACTGGGAAGCTGGGACTTCCAGGCAGCTGTTTGACCAGCCATTTGGCAGCCCCCAGAATGATACCCACTGAATAATAAGTCATCCAAGAGAACCTGCCCCTCTGTTTGTCCCTTCCTTTGCTGTCCTGGGAACCCTGTTACTGTGGTCACTGGCTGTGGTTTGTGCACAAGGCTTAGTGCAGTCCCGGTGGCGGGGGTGGGGGGGGAGCAGAATGGCTGTTGAGGATGTGATAGAGATGATTATATGCTGAAGAAGTATGTTAAGCCTTCCTCACAGGGCAAAAATTAACATAAGATGGGATCAGAGGCTGCTGTCCTAGGACTAGGGAGGGCATAAAGAGGGGAGGGCTGGTGAGACAAGCATGCTTTCTCTTCTGTTAGTTGCAGCAGTAGAGATGTGACAGTGAAAGGGGACACACTGATTAGAGCAGGGCAACCCTGGCTATTGACATATTTTCCTTTAAAAAATTTTTTTTGAAAAAATTTTATTTTATACTGGTTTATTTACGAAGTTTGTATAACATTGTTCTTCACACCAGATCTTTCCCAATTCCTTTACCTACCCCTCCCTTCACCCAACAAATTGTGTGACCCTATAGTTCTCCTCTGCTCTCACCCTCCCCACTTGACATATTTTTCCTGGTGCATGAAAGCTTTAAGAAAAATGGAGTCAAATGTCAAAATGATAAGAAAGATGCAGATTTAAAGCTTAAAATGTTTGGGAGGTATGTGTAAATTTCCCTGGGTTCCCATTCTCGTGTGTAGCCATCAGCAAGAACTGCCCAGTTTGTTGATTCTAGTTTGTATTGCCACTCAGTGCCAGGAAGGTTGAGTTTGCAACCCCTGGATTGATCAGATCGGAGCCATGGCCTCTTTTAAGGAACACAGCAGGGCTTTGTATGGAGTTTGTGTGGGTGGGATATACACAGTTTTTAGAAGTCATGTTGTAAGACGTAAAGCTAGAGAGCGCGTCATCGGCATTCTCATAATTGGTATATTATTGTTTGCTATATATTGATGATTGCAAAATACTTACATGTGTTTCTCACTTGCCAAGCACTCAATTATACACATATTATTACCTCATTTAAATGCTCTAACCCTGTGATCGTTGGTTCAGGACATTCTTGGCTGAGCATTAGGGTAAATGCTTCATGGGCTCCAGAGTAAGAAATTATTATAGGGGGTAATGGAATTTTTATTTGTTATATTTCTGAGCCACTGGGTGGGCCTGTTTTGGAGGTTTTCTTCACCCTTAACCTTTAGGATTTTGACATTTTAGGCTCTTACCCATCAGAAGTACTGTTTATTTTGTTGTGTATTTTCTTACAGCATCAAACAAAACAAAAACCTGTTGTGCAGAAATAATCCCACAGTTACTCTTTTTGTATACATCCGAGGTACAAAATTCGGAGTGATAGCTTTCTTCCTCAGACCCCCTACCTTCTCCCCACAGAATAGAATAGAATATTCCGTCTAGAGTAATGACTGAGACAGTATCTCTCATGTGGAGAAAAGGATGAAAAATGCTCAAAGTGGCCACATTTGAATATGCAGCACTTATCTCTCTGTGCAGGCACCTTATAGAAAAATAATTCATCAAACTTCGGTGGGAGGGGGCAAAAAGAGCATAAGCCTTCATCAACAACAACATAAAGAGCTCACCATGGTGGGAATGAGACAATAAAGGAGTTACTTTAGCAGAATTAACGGAGGAAATTAGCCCCATGTATCCTTCCTCTTTATCACAGTGTGGTGCATTTACATATTTTCAGATTTCACATTTGCATAGTCAATGATTTTAAATTAGCTTCTTGCATCTCCTCTCTGATGTTTGTCATGTGTGTAACTCGTCTTAATAACTGAGTTGTTAGCATTTAAAAAACAGTTACCTAATCATCGGCTCGACCCTGAAAGCATGATGCTCAGTTATCCTTGCAGTGTTTTCACAGGCTTATTGAGATACAATGCACACACTATACAAATTACCGATTAAAAGTATGTCATTTAATCATATGTAGTGTATTCACAATTGTGCACATTTCTGCATACTCAGTTTTAGAATATTTCCATCAGGTTAAACAGAAACTTAGCAGTCATTACCCATTTCCCTCTCAGCTCACTCCTCACCCCCTAGCCCTAGATAACTAAGCTATTCTCTATCTCATGATTTGCCCATTATGAACGTGCATTTAAATGAACCCATACAGTATGTGGTTTTAATGAGTAACTTTTAAAATTGGAATTATGTTGTCAAAGATTATCCATATAAGATAGAGCAGCACTTCATTCCTTTTCCATGGCCAGATAATATTCTGTTTACGGCCATCTCATTTATCTATTCATTAGTGGAGAGAATTCTGGTAGCCTAGTGGTAAATAAGGAGTTGCACTACCAATCCAGAGGTATGCAGCTCAAATCCACCAGCTGTTCTGCGGGAGAGTGATGGACAGTCTTCTGTGTGATTTACAGACTCTGAAAATCCACTGGAGAATCAGTTATGAGTTGGTTCTGACTGGATAGCATTTAATAGCAACAACACTTATTTGATGTGGACATTTGATTTTATTTCACTTTCTTGTTACTATGAATAATGCTATTATAAACAGTTGTGTACATGTTTGAATTTCTTTTTTACAGTTTGTATTTCACTTGAGTGTATACTTAGGGATGGAATTGCTGGCTATGATAATTTTGTGTTTCACTGTTAACGTTTGGAAATTGACAAATTCATTTCCAAAGCCCATTGTGTAACACTCTCGGCACCAGAAGTTAGGAAATCAAAAGACCAATTGCACTGGGAAAACCTGCTGTCAGGGACCTCTCCAAAGTGCTAAAGAGTCAACAGTGTCAGTCTGGAGACCAAGGTATGCTTGATCCAGGCCATAGTCTTTGCTAATACTCTCTCTTAGAGAGCTGGACAGTGATTAAGGATGACAGGATCAGTGCCTTTGAGCTGTGGTGCTGGAGAAGAGTGTTGAACATTCCATCACTGCCAAGAGAACAACCACGTCTTCTCTAGAGAGGATGAAACTAGAATGCTCCTTAGAGGCAAGCATTTTGAAGCTCCATATCACAAACTTTGGGCATATTGAAAGGAAGGACCAGTCCTTGGAGAAGGACATCATGCTTGGAAGGGTGAAGGGACAGCACAGGAAAGGAAGACCCAGGATGAGATAGATTGACACAGTAACTGGAATAATGGGGTTAGGTGTGTCAGAGACACATCATAGGCTCAGCATAGGGCAGAGTTCAGAGCTATTGTGCATAGGGTTGCTATGAGTTGCAGATGATTTTCTGGCATATAACAATGACAATATTCCCATCAGCTGTGGTGAGAGGCCACATTAAACTATACCGTTGTCAACACTTTTTTTAATCTCTCCTTTTTAGTGTATACTTATCCTAGAGAGGGTAGAATGTTATGTCATTGTGGTTTTGATTTGCATTTTTAATTTATTAATGATTTTAAGCATCTTTTCATGTATAGCATGTTTTGAAAAAGCATCCCTATAATTTAGTTCTGACATTTGATCAACCTGATACTATTTTCTGAGGAGCTAAAATCTCAGGAGGTAGTAATCACAACAATAGCCCTATTGTGTTGACTCTGAACAGTGTGGGCTGAGTACTATCCGGATTATTATTTGACTTGATAATATGCTCGGCTCCTGCTAAATTTTGTAGAGTTCTTAGTTAGTTTTATAGATACAGCAACTGAAACTTGGTTTCGGGTAATAAGTGACTGGGATTACAATGTTGGCTATTGCACATACTGTCTCTCCCCAGGTATTTAATAAGTCCATCAAAAGGGGCCACCAGGGACCAGGGTCTGAACTAAGCACTTAACGTGGATCACCTCATCACTTTCAAAGTGTAAAGCCCGTCAGAATAACCCTGGAGTATTGTTCCGAGATCCCCTTCTGCTAGTCTTAGAGTTTCTATTTCCAAGGTGATTTCAACAGTCCTGGTCTGCAGATCACACTCAGAGAAGCCAGGATAATCTGCGTTGACTGTATAAAGGGATCATGGTGGGTAGGGGCTGGTGTTAAAAACTTTGATTTCCCAGCAATTCTAGTTCCCTTGGTCTAGGGTATAGCCTGTTGTTGTTGAGTATTACTGAGCTGGAACTGACCCATAGCTGACCCTCCAGCAAGTTTTCAGAGGCAGTTAATTGCACGGAAGGAGATTGGGATTCCTTCTCCCTTGGAGTGGTTGGTGAATTTGAATCGCATGCCTTCGAAATTGCAGTGCAGTTTCTTACCACTAGGCCACCAGAGCTGTGGAGGGTATAACCTAGGAAACACTGTACCCATTCACACACACGTGCACACATACACAGGCAGTTGTGAAGTACAATCAAGTTGGAACAACTTAAGTGCTAGCACCTGCTTCTGCGTGAGCCCTCCGGTAAGCACATTCAATCTCCTTTCAGAGGTGGGGTCTCTGAGAGGTCCTCTGATTTGCCCAGAGTCACACAGCTGTTAAGTAGTGGAGCTGGTATTCCAAGGCAGGCACCTGAAGGATATAGGATGACCACTCTAAACCTGCACTTGGTGTCTTGTGACAGCTTCCGTATTGAGGACATGAGGAAGTGGGGAAGTGAGGTGTGGTGACAACACCTTAGCAGGACCAAGCCCCGGAAGTGGATCATCTGGGTCTCTGGAGCCTTCCTGCACCTCCACGTGCTGCCTCCTGTGTACCACGTGGCTGCCCCGTGGAGCACGTGTGCACGGGCAGGTAAATGGACTTAGTTCTGCTTTGAAAGTGGCTTCTGAATGTGGAGTCTCAGTCTTGCAAGTAAAATTCAGCTTCTTGGATTTATCCGGTTACCGCAGCAGGAATGGAATGGGGTTAGTGATGCTTTGAGCTAATGCTGGAGGCGAGTGGGACACAGTTCCGAGTTCTTTGAGAATCCTTATCATTTCACGGAGAAGGGAATACACATTTGAGGTAGAGGCAAATTTGTTCCTTTTCCTGGTCCTAAGCTGTGTTCTAGCCATGTTGAGCAATACCTCCCCCACCCTGTCGTGCTTTGACCCTCATTGTTTTTGGCTTTTTCACTCTGTCTTTGGATCATGGGCTTTGCCCATTGAAACAGGTGAGATTGGAGTCTAGCCGTTGTGTATTGTTGGGAATGAGATTTAGAGTAATGGGGATTTACAGACTGCTGTGCGAGGCAAGCTAGAGAGGAGTGTGTTCCTTCCCTGTCCTAGTCTTTGACAGCCTCTCTCGCAGCTTGTGCTAAGGGCAGTATTGCCACATTCTCCTCTCTCCTCCATGTTTTTGATTTCTCTTCATCCACCCTTCCCTTAAAAAAAAGAAAGTATTTTGCTCTCTTGGGTAATGGGGAGGAAGCAAAGCTGTGAGTGGGGTGGCTCTGCCAAAGCTCAGTGGGAGATCTGGCTCCTTTGTGATGCTGTCCTCTCCCAGCTGAATGCACTTTGGTGGTTGGAGAAGGTAAGTCTTTGGAACCAGCTCTTGGTGCATGCAGCCCCCAGAGAACGCAGAGGAAAGGGGGCTGTAGAGTCAAGCAGCCTCTTTTGTGCTTGAAGGCACCCTGGAAAGCCTGTTCTCAGTAGATGCACAAAGCGCTCCATTTTCTTTTCACCTACATTGAACAGATGGGTCTACCTAGAATTGCCCTCTTTTGGGGAGTTTGTGTCCCTAAGACAGTTGTAGCAGTGGGGAGGGGAGTAGTGGAGAGGCAACCCAAGAGGAAGACTGGCTCGTTAATTCTCTGAGTCCACATTTCACTGGTCTTTTTTTCTGCCTCAGTGGCCCTAGCAAATTAACAAAGCAAGTGTTTGGTTGACTTTCTCTTGCTAAAGTGGGACCACAGAGCCTTCGCCCAAACTATTTGTTCCACCTGCCCTGTTGCGCAGCAATTGTATTAACTATGGGGAAACCAGTTTATTTCTCTCAGAGTCGTAGTGGAGACTTGAGTTACCATGAGACCATAACTCCTTTGTTAGTCTCCTCATCTGTAGAATGGGCATGATTACATGCAGTTGACACCATGACTCAGAGGTAGGATGAGATTCGAGGCTGGTTCCACCAGGCCCTTTCTCTGGGATTGAAGAACAATTATCTGGATTCTCTGAGCTCATTTCTCTTCATCTCTGAAAGGGAGATGGCCACACATCTGACTTAAGAGCTGATGTGAGCCCTGAATGACAAAACTTGGATGCCCTGTCTGGGACATATTCTTGTTAGGTGCTGTTGAGTCACCTGCAGCTCATAGTGACTATGTACAATAGCTCTGAAGCTTGCCCTGTCCAGAGCCAGTCTCACTGACTACCACACACCTACCCATGTTGCCCCAGTTACTGTATCAATCCATTTCATCCAATGTCTTCCTCTCCTTCGCCCGAGCACCGTTCCCCCATTTGGAACACAGTCAACAATTTATAAATGGCAATTAACTTTATTTGGATATGTAAGTATGTATCTTGTACAACTGGCATAAGGTGGAAATGGGGTCTGATTCGGGCATAAGTCTCCCTCGGTTAAAATTCTGTTCTAGGTAGTTATTAAATGTGTGACCTTCTGAAGCCTTACTTTTTTTCTTATCTGTGAAATGGGCATTGCAATACCTACTTAATTGAGCTATAGATGAGAAAATTGGTAAAAAGTATTTTAACCCAATGCCCGGCACAGAGATCTATAAGAGTAATTGTTATTATTGCCATGATTACAATCATACATTTTGGATGTGATGGAACGCTTAATAGTAATGTTGGGGAAGATTTCTTCAGTGCTGGTGGTTAGTAGCTTTTGAGGGCTGATGCCCACTCTGTGCACGCAGTGAGCAGCCCCTTTGTCCTGTGCCATCCCCATCATTGGTTGCAAATCAGACTGCTGTGACCCACGGGATTTTTAGTGACTGATTTTAGGAATAGTTAGCCAGTTCTTTCTTTTTACTCTCTCTTCATATGAAAACTCCACCAAGAGTTGGTGGTGGTTACCTGTGAGGTGCACTGGCTGGAATGGTACACGTGAAAGGCACAGATTTTCCCTCTGCACTATCCATGCCCCAGGTTGTTAGAGAAAAACTACTATTTCAGACGGGTAATGCAGAAGAAATATTCCTCCCTTAGGATCGCATGTGACTTTGGCTTGCCAGGTGTCATGAAAGGCACCGAGTTTCTGTCTGTGCTGTCACCTGTCACCAGGGCAGCCCTCTCTTCTCTTCAGGCTGACTCAGTACGGGGTCATGTGGGCAGGCTTGCTGAGAGGCCTGGGAACCATCTGCAGATCCTTCTGTGGAGAAGCTGATGTCCTTGCTGTGTATTCCCAGGGGTCTGTGGGAGAGGGTTGAGAGTGTGGTGGGGTCCTCTTGCTGCCCTTGATCAGCTGCTGGAAGGCAAACTACAGATAAGTCACATTTTTTAATATGAAAATAAGGCTGAGAAACATGAGCCCAGCAGGCCTGGCCTTTAGGCTGAGCCTAAGACAGTGTCCAGTGTGGATAAGCTTCTGCTCCTTCCTTGTCTAGACCAGCCTTTAATGGGTGACAGATACAAGGGGAGGCTCCAGAACACACTGGCATACTGTTTGACTGCAAATACTAGTAACAATTAGTGAAATCTGTATTATGGAAAATGAACTGTGCTTTGAAACAAGTTTATGTGTTATGTGAGTTGATTAAGACAAATGTAGTGAGTAAAAATGGAGTGGGGGGCTAGTTGTAAAATTATTTAGGAGAGCTGGGGCATAACTGGGGAGTGTGGAAGCCTGCCCTGGTAGAGCAGTGGTTGAGTGACTATTGACTGAAAGGTCATCTGTTAAGTTTGAACCATGCATTCAAACTGGCTCAGTCCAGTTTGACCCTTTTCCTCCTCTCCCCCCGGAATATGCCCTTCTGCTCCCGATAGGTTGAATCAGAATCTCTGGTTTGATGACCTCCTAAAGTGATTCGTACAGAGCCCCTGATTGTTAAGATGTAGATGCTGATTCTGAGCATCTTGGGTGGACATGCAGAATTTCAACATGGGCTGGAACTGGAGTGAAGCAACTTGAAGCCACACAGCAGCAACATGAGAAACATTTGTTTTTGTAAAAATTATAGTCTTTGGAAGCCTCATGGGGCAGATGTACTTTGTCACCTGGCTTCTTAGGGGTTCAGATTGATTCTGTGGTCCCTATCACCACCACCAACAGGTGGGAGTTTCTCTAGAGTTATTAGGGGGAAGAGCCCTGATAGTTTGCTACTTGGCTGCTAATCCAAAGGTCTATAACTCAAACTCAGCAGCGACTCTTCAGAAGAAAGAAGACAGTAGGCTTCAGGCTTCCGTACTGATGAGGCCTGGCAGCCCTGAAGCAGAACCTCCAAGTTGTGCAGCACTGCTGAGTCAGCTTTGACTCTACAGCAAATGCTGTCTCTACAGAAGGGCAGAGCAGTGTGCTTGATGCAGACATGAGAGGCGATGACTTGGAGCTACACACCTAACAAGCCAAGCTAATCTAAAGTGGAGCCCTGGATCACCAGGAAGTATTCCATAGGGAGTCGTGCTTCTAGTCCCAACCAGAAGCACCTCTGTTGGTTCAAATTCACTAGTGGCTCCATGGAAGAAAGATTGGCAGTGTTCTGTGTGATTTACAGCCTCTGAAACCCACTGGAGGGCCAACTTGGCATCAGTTCCAACTCGATGACAGTGAGAGTGAGTGATGAATTTTAAAGTGACCCAATATCTTAAGAACTATTATATGATTTATAGCATAGTAAAATTAATATAAATTCATAACATGTCTGGGAAAACCCTACATTTTATGTGAGTATGCACAGTCTATCCAATCTGTTAGAATGTGTATCTCTGGGGAAGAGAAGGTGAAAGTTGGGGCCGAGATAAGCAGCAAAAGCCCTTTCTAATTGATTGACTCATGGTAACCATCCATCAAGTTTTTGAGACTATAAATCTTAATGGAAGCAAATTGTGTCATCCTTCTCCCATCAAGCAACTGGGAGTTTGAACTGCGGACCCTGCAGTTAGCAGCCTGCCACTCAGTAAGTACACTTTACCCCCAGGGCTCCTTGGGGCTGAGCAGGGAAATAGAAATCAAGGTGGGGACCTTCGCAGTGAATTTCTGTTAGCAGTGGTGAAATCGTTTGGGACACAATGGTGATGATGATTATACAAAAGGATGCTCATAATCGATGCCTCTGAATTGTCTTTTTAAAAAATAACTGGTATATTTTTAAATAGATATTTATATTTATATATATATTTATATTTCAACACATTAAAAGAACATATACACATGACTGAAATGAAAGCAAAAAAGCCATGAGGAGGGTCTTAAGGTGCTGATAATAGGCTAAGGGTATCAACCTTTTGTCCAAGTGGTATTTGTGTGTCTGTGTGTATACACACAGGGTAGGCCATAGACAGACACACAGACACAGATGCGTGCACAGAGTATTGGTCTGGTAGATGATAATGTCTAATTGCAAACACCCTGTTTGGACAGTGGCACCAAGGTAATATGAAAGCATCAACAGCAAATGTTTCTTTCTGTGTCTCTGCCCCCTTATCTTGTGCTTTTTCAGACATTACTATGTCCTTTTTTTGTCAGTAGCCTTAAAGAAAATATCATCGCCCCCCCCCCTTTTTTCCCCCTTTTAACAAATGAAGAAACGGAGCCATGCCCAGGGTAATTGAGGGAAAGCATGGAATAACAGATGCAAAAACAGTCCCTCTAACTGGCTCACTCTAAACCCGAGCCTGTTACATTATTGTTGTGTACCATGGAGTAGGAACTGACCTGTAGCTGACCCTTTGAAGGTTTTTAGAGGCATTAAGTCGCACAGGAAGAGATTGCCCATCTTTCTTCCGTGGAGCAGGTGATGGATTCGAACTGTGTACCTTTGCAATGGCAGCTCAAACTCCTTACTACTAGAGCTCCATCAAGTAAGATGAAGTCATTGATAGTGCAGCCAGAGTGCTCCTTGGAGGCAAAGATTATGAAGCTTGGTCTCACCCACTTTGAGCATGTTGAGAGGAGGGGTTATTTATTCCTTGGAGAGGGACATAATGCTCAGGAAGGTGAAGGGATGGAGGAGGAGAGGAAGACCTTTAGTCAGATGGATTGATATAGTAACTGCAGCAGTGGGCTTGAGGATGTCAGAGGTTGTGAGGAGGGACCGTGTTAGGATAGAGTTCACATCTGATGTTGATAAGGTTGCTGTGAGTCCTACTTGACTCAATAGCAATAACAATAGCAGCAAGAAGCCACCGCAGTTCCCTTACATTCCTGAAGTATACCTTGTTGTTGTTGATTGCCGTCAAGATGAGCATGACTCATAGCGACCCTATGAACAAAATACCTGAAGCCTTTCTATCACTATCGTCATTAATCAAAGTTCATAGTTTCCAGAGGCATGCTATTTAGGAAGTGGATGCCACTACTGCTTTCAGTTCACCTTAATTTTAATAATTTCTTTGAAATCAGTATGCTTTGTATGTTAAGGGCCATCTGGTCACCTCCAACTCATAGCACCTCCATGAATAATGTTATCTAAACCTTGTCCAAACCTGTGCCACCCTCATATCTCTGCTGTATTTGGTCCATTGTTGTAGTCTCTGTTGCATCTCATTGAGGGTCTTCCTTTCCTTCTCTGATCTACTTCTGTGTTTACAACTGTTTCTCCTCAATTTGAGTCATTCTACATTAAGTTCTTCATTGGGTGTTAACTTTATTCCATCCACCTTGATAGAGGTAGACTCTGTATTGAGGAAGCACCACTTCCCCGATGGTATGTTTGACGTCTTCCAGTCTGAGGGAGTTCTGGCGGCTCAATGCTGAGAGGTTGCTTGTATTGCAACTCCAAGGCAGGTGGTTGAAAGTGACCAGCTTCTCTGTGGTAGCTATATGGGCAGGCTCCTCTCATGTGATTTACTGCCTTAGAAAACCTGCTGGAGGGCCAGCTAGGAGGCACCTCCTACTCGACAGCCCGTAACGACAGCATCCAGCCTGAGGGGCTCATCTTCCAGTGCCATGTCAGGCCGTGCTCGACTCCTGTTCATAGGACTTTTGGGGTTCCAGTGTTTCAAAAGTGGGTCGTGAGCCTTGCTTTTAAGGCTTACTCTGGGAGCTCTGTTGGAACCTGTACAGTAAGAGTGCTCCTGCTGGTATTTGTGATACCAGTGGCTTCCCGCATCAGAGCAACATGCAAGTGACAGCAGAGGAGTGGGGAGGTGGACTTTTTGACCCTAATATTTGCATCACTCCAGCTTGTTTTTTAAATCACTCATGTTTCACTCAAAAACGAAGTCATCCTCAGTAGTTGGAGATCTTGGGAACATGAAGTTGAATGCTTCTGGGTGATAAGAGCTTTATTGCTGCAGTCCCATCTTCCTTTGCTTGTCTTGATACTTGATTTTGTGTCCCCAAAGTAAAATCTCTGAGGTCTGTCTGTCTTTGTGCCATTTGCGTTACTTCAAAATCCATATCCCTTCTCCACAAAGAGTCAGGCAGCTAACCTGCCTCGTTTCAAACAGAGTCTTCATATTTACTGTTTGTAATGGTGTTTGTATAACACTGGGCATCCCTGTGTGTGTATTCAAAATAATTGGCCCAGGAGGTGGACAGCTGAGTAACCTGGGAGGCTTTCGAGTTCATGGCTCTGTCCACCCGAGTAGATCAAGCCGTGGAGCCCTTCCTTCTCATTAAAATGTAGCCTTCCTCTTGCACCCCCAACGTCTGGGTGCCTTCAGACAGGCCTTATCCAGCCTGAAGGCTGTTGGCAGGGCTGTGTGAGCACTCCCAGAGGGCAGCCTCCACCAGTAAATCGTAATCACAATGGAACACGATGGGGGAAGTGAACAGTTCTGAAATGGCCCTATAAATTGTCATCCAGTGATGATTCTGTTTTATTATGGAGGTTAAATTACAGCAATCACTGGCGCACAAAGACGCTGCAGTAAGAAAACATTTGGGAACAATGTTGTTTCTATATGACTTGGGTGATGGGTGTGCAGGAATAAAACACTATCACTTGTTTACTGGGGTCCCAAAAGGAAAACGCTAGCTGTGGCTCACTGTGAGGTGTATGTGCTTTTTATTTCAAGAGCCAAAGCCAGGCAGGTTGTGAGCATGTTGTCGTTGCCACAGGAAAGAAATAATAAACTTGAAGATAATTTCCAACTCTTAATTTTCTTCTGTCTTCTTTCTCCTAGCTGCAGTCTTTGAGTAAATATATGTATGTGGGCGGTGGGGGGGCGGGAGGAAGTCCATGCATGTATGTTTGTGCATTTATATATGTGTGTGTGTGGTATGTATTTCTATCCACTAGGACACAGCTAGAATAAAATTGTTGTGTTGTTGTTATGTACCACCAGAATCAGAACTAAGTCATAGCTGACTCTCTGATGGGTTTACAGAGGCAGTAAATCACATGGGAGAAGATGATCCATCTTCCTACCACAGAACATTTGGTGGATTTGAACCCCATATCTTTGCTGGCAGCACAATTCCTTACCACTATGCCCGAGGAAAATGTCTCTCCACTAGTGATCCACCAGTCTACTGAGAATTGCTTTTCTGAAATTCCTTAGCATGTAAGATGAGCCCTTGCTTCTGTGGTGAGCAGGATGAACTTTGGAATAATAGGATTTTTGACAGATATCTTCCTAAAAGGGCCCAGACACACAAAAGATATGCCACATTATGTTGCTGTGTGCCATCCAGTTGGAACTGCCCCATAGCTGACCCTCCGCTGGATTTTCAGAGACAATTAATTATAAGGGAAGAGATTGCCCATCCTTTTCCCATAGAGCAGCTGGTGATGGATTTAAACTGAAGACCTTTGGGATTGTAGCGCAGTGTCTTATCACTAGGCTGTAAGCAGCAAAGGACCACCACTGCCATTGTAATAATCATCAGAATCTGGGAGAGAAAGGCACAGGAGGAATCACAGAATTGTGAGAAACCCATTTCTCCTCTTTAAAGTCACCCTCTAAAATGGTGAGCTCTGGTGGCCTATGGGTAAGGAGTTGTGTTGCCAACCCAAAGGCAGTTTAAATCTATCCCACTGCTCTTCAGGAGCAAGACGACCAGTCTCCTGTGCACTTTACAGCCTCTGAAAACCTGCTGGAGGGTCAGCTGTGAGTCGGTTCTGACTCAGTGGCATATGACAAGAACTTAAATGATGTTTTATGTTGTTACAGCAGCACTAGGAAACAGACACCCTCACTCCCACCCTGCTCTGGACATCACCTGGACAGCATCCTCATCCTGTCCCCCATCAGCATCTCTTTTTCTCTCGTGTCTCCTACATTAGACTTTTGCTTTTGGAACTTATCAGCTATTAAATTACTATTTTATGTATAAGGCTTTTATTTTTCCTCAGTAGAATTTAAGCCCTATAAGGGCAAGAATTTTGTTTATCTTGTTCAGTGCCTGCTGATACGTTGCAGCTCTCCAAGAAATATTTGTTGAATGGATGAACAGATGTTTTTCTGCCATGCCAGAAATCAGATTGTAATGTTGTGCCTACAAAAAGTTGGAAACTCAAGTAATTTGAATTCATCTTCATGAATTAATGGCATCTAAAAGTAATGTGTGAATTGGAAGGTGTACTCTAGTGAGTAGAATGAAAACTAATGACACCACCTACCCTTTGTAATTACAGGATGGAAACTAATATGTAATTTAATGTTCAAACTCTTGATTTCCTCATATCCTTAAAGAGTATAATTTACCATGGCCTGTAAATATTTATTAAATGTAATTATAAATTTCATACACATTTGTTCCACGATACATGGGGATTATATTTTATAGGAATGATTTCTCCACAGTGATGGGGTACAGTGATTATTTGACACTCCAGCAGGTGACAGGACAAAATATTGGCAACATGGTGAAAGAAGCAATTTGATGTTGGAAAACTTACAACCTTATAAGTTAATTATGTTTATTTCCTTTTTTGTTATCAAAATATACACATCAAAACATTCACCAGTAGTTTCTACATACATTGATTACTTTCTCAATATTTTGCAACTCTAATGGTTTCCTTTTCCAAATTTTTCAGTCATTAAGTAATGATCTTCCCCTAAGTAAAAAGTCCTTTTTTCTTTATTTTTTAACCCTTCATCATTCTGCTTAGCTGGTAACCACTAATTATCTCTGGTTTTTACATATTTGCTTATTTAATATTAGTGAGTTCATACAACATTTGTCCTTTTGTGATTTATTTTACGCAATGCAATTTCAAGATTCATCCAGTGTGACATGGGACTTCCTTTCTTTTTATGGCTGTGTAATATTCCATTGCATATATACACACTGTTTTATTTACCTGTAACATTAGCATTTCCATCCCCTCCCCCTTTTGATTATTGTAAAACATTTCTTCTGATTTTCTGGAAACATTTATAAAACATACCAGTAGGTCATTATTGATTGGTAGGTCACCATAGTCTGTATATAGGGTTGCTATGAGTAGCAAACGACTCGACGGCACATAACAACAACAACAAGAATAATGTGGGGCGATAGAAGGAGAATTGATGCCTTTGAACTGTGGTGCTAGAGAAGAATATTGAATATACCACACATCACTAGGAGAACAAACAGGTTACCTGAAGAGGGTGCAATCATTCTGCTCCTTGGAGGCAAGAATTGTGAAGCCCCATCTGACATACTATGGGCATGTTGCAAAGACGGACCAGTCCTTGGAGAGGGGTGTCATGCTTGGGAGGGTGGAGGGGGACAGCACAGGAGAGGAAGACTACAGATGAGATGGATTGACTCAGTGGCTGGGGTAATGGAGTGGTGGGTGTGTCAGAGACATTAAGATTGGCTCAGGATAGAGCAGGGTTCAGTGTTGTTATATATAGAGTCGCTAAGAGATGCAGGTGACGGCACATAACAAGAACAACAACAACAAGGTAATGTGTTGTTGATAGTTGTCCTTACATCAGTTCTGGGTCATAGCACCCCACTGTATGAAGGTTATGACCCTTCAGAAATAGATCACCAACTTGTACTTCCAAGCTGTCTCTGGGTAAGTTTGAACTGCCTACCTTTCAGTTAGTAGCCCAGCACTTTGTGTCATCTTGTATCATCCAGAGATTCTTATTAGAAATTTTCTAGTGAAATAACATAAGCTGCTCATCCACTCGGCATTTACGTGGAAAAGGTAGGGATTAAAAGGATTTAAAAATGAGTAAAACAGTTTCAGGATCAAAAGAGCTTAACAGTCTTGGGTGAATGATAGAAATCTACACACAAAGCTGGAGCGTGATGGGGCTGAGCATTATGATAAAAGCATCAAATTGCAAGGAAGCTTAGAGGAAATGGAGATAGATTGTGATCTGTTTATCAGGAGGAGGATTCCAGAGGGCCAACCATTCTGAAATTGTAACATAAGAGTCTTTGAGGGTTAAGCTGTGAAACTGGATGCCTTGTGTTCCCTTCTGATGAGTACGTTAGATGACAAATCATTGATCAGAACAGGGCTAAACACATTTCTTCCCAGTTTAAACTTTGAAAATGCCTCTGGGTCCCAGAAAGCAAAACTGACATCAATAACGGAGACGAGTGTCTGAGGTGGTTAACCAGGACTGGTTTAAAATTGACACACTGGTAATTTACCACCAGCAAATGTGCGGTTCTTTACCAAGCCTGACTTGTGCTGGAGCTGACTGAAGGCTAGTCACATAGCCGAGACTCTCTGGCTGGCTTGTGCTTGGCAGGCAGCCTTCAGTAGGAGAACCACTGTTGAGGAGGTGAGTTGGGGTCCTCGGAGGCCCTCTCTGTGCCTCTGCAGAGTCTGTATTGTTTGTACCAAGCCCACTTTTTACCTCTGCTGCCTGCTTGCCTGCAGACAGACCCTCCCACACATCAAATACAATTTACTACCCCTTCTCCTCAAGGTGATCCTTCTTGGTCAGAGAGCAGTTGAGACAAATTTATTGCATTGCGGACATTCTTAAACTTTATTTTATTCCTCTTGGGGAAACTTATTTAATCCCAATAAGTGTTTCTTTACTCTCAGAGCTTGTGGAATTCAGATTCCTGGTCCCCAGAAATTTGATTCCATCAGTTTGGAAGAGAATGGGAGAATTAAAGTTTTATTTATTTATTAAAAAAAATAGAGTTTTAAATCAATCTGTCCCACCCAATCTCCTGGCCATTTCCAGTCCAAGAGGTCATGGGATGTCATTTTGATAAAATTTGAACCAAGCAGTGATTTCTAAAAGAAGCATCATGAGGCGCTCCTAACTGGTGAAAAAAGAAAATATCAAGATGTCTGTGTTTAGATATATTTTCATCGCCTAAAACAGCTGTAGTTTATGTCATATACATTATAAGTCATGTTGTTATGTCATGACAGTGTATGTAATAGAGTGAAATTGATATAGTTTCAATGTACATATATCTGTTTGGGGACATATATATGTGTGGGGACACATGATACATTTTGGATATTTTTTTTTTTCTTTAAATTGTGATGCTTTTGGACTGAACTCCTAAAAGGCAAGAGTCCTTGTACCTTCATTCATCTCTGTTCCTCTTCCTGTGGGGGATCAAGTGGAGTTTGTTTATAGCAGCCCTCCGTCATATTTCCAAGGCTGTCACTCTTTGAGAGGAGACTGCTTGTCTGCCTTTTCCAGAATGACTGGGATTTGAACTACTGACCTTTTGTTTACCAGCCCAACACATTAGGCACCATGCCACTGGAGCTTCTTTAGCAGAATGAGAGAGGGACTTTATTCATTGCTTTCTGGTTTTGTCCTTGGCATATTGGGAGCTATAAATAAAAGAAAAATTGTGTTTGGGTGATTATAAATCATTTATCGCTATAAAGTTCTGTTCTGTCTAATAAGCCAGTTGAAGAGAAGGTCTGTATTCCTCAGGGGACTTCTCTTTGGAAGAAGCTTTTGCTCAGAGGCCCGACTTTTGGGTTCCTGCTTGGCTGTTTATTAACCCTGTGACCTCTGTATGAATAGCTTCCCCTCTGGGGGTCTCACTTTCCCCAAGGGTAGAATAAGGCAGCTAAAGCATCCCACACTTCCACTAGTGTTTCACCTTTATTACTTTTCCTTATCTGAGTGGTATCCACAGAAATATTCAACAGAATGTTTTTATTTCTTTACAATGATTTCCTTTCCCCCTGAAATTTCTTTCAAAAAGGTACACATCACTGCCACCAAGAAAAATAGACAAACCATGAGAGAAGGTCCCCTAAGAAAGCAGAGGGTTGTGGTGGTGCAGTGCACTAAGCAATCAACCACTAACTTAAAAGATTTTCGTTTAAATCTTTCAGGAATACAGAGACACTCTCCTAAAACCACAAGAAACAATTTTACTCAGTCTTTACAGAGTCATTGTGAGTTCACATTTACAGCAGTGGACTAGGCTTTTGGGGGTAAGAAGGCAAAATGAACCCCAAACAGCCTCATTGAATTCTGACTCCTTCCCATGGACTGAGCCTGTGAGCCTGAGGCCTGTGGCGCCAGGGGAGACGATTTCAATAGGAAGGATGTTAGAGGCACAGAGCGCCAGACCAAAACATTTCTTATCTTAGTAAAGAGTCTTGAAAGAAAACTGAAAAAGAAATATCTCTCTGTAAGGTTCATGGATAAGGAGTTATGCTGCCAACCCAAAGGCAGCTAGTTCGAATCTAGATGGGCCGTCTCCCCCTGTGCAGTTTACAGACTCTGAAAAACCCGCTGGATGATCAACTTATGAGTTGGTTCCGATCTGATGGCTCTACAACTATGAGGGAGCTCTGGTGGCCTCTTGGGAAGAAGCTGCACTGTAATCTCAAAGGCACATGGTTCAAAGCCTCCAGCTACTTCAGGGGGAAAAAGATGGACAATTTCCTTTGTGATTAACTGCCCCTGAAAATGCACTGGAGGGTTAGCTATGAGTTGGTGCCAAGTTGACGGCACACAACAAAACAGCAACGGTGAGGTTCAGTGTTATTTAATGGAGCACCCTTAGCCTTAAACCATCCATAAAGGCCTTGACCTCTAGTCCTTTGGGCCATGGACGATTTCAGATTTTCTGAGCCTCCTTTAAGATATAGTCACTGAATTGCTACTGTTGACAGGTTAGTGTTTTGTTTTTTCTTTATAAACATTTCTTATCCAGGGTTTGAATTGAAGCTTCACAGGAATCAGGTGCGTCTCATAGCATTTTTCCTTTTAAACAAATAAAGGAGTCTGCAAGATTCTACCTGCTTCGTGGGCTCTGTCCTCCCATGCCAGGATTTCAAGGGACACTGCACCAAGTGCAACTTTTGACTTAACAAAAACCAATCCAAACTCCCTTAAGTACATTCTCACTCATATAGGACAGAGTAGAGCTGGCCCATAAGATTTCTGGAACTATGGTCTTTATGGATTTAAATTGCTCTGTCTTTTTCCTGTGGAGTGACTCATGAGTAGCCTGGACTACTGACCTTTAGGCTAATAACTGAGTGCTGAACCACTACACAGCTTTACTCTTCCAACTTAGACCTTTATTAATCATAATATTGGTATTAAGGATTTGGGATGAGGTTCCAAAAAATGGTCCTTGTCCTCAAGGGTGTGGTATCTAGGTCCTGGTAAAAGAGGTTTGATGACCCTGCCTGGAGCTGGAGTATTTTTAGTTCTGTCCTGAGGTCCTGGAGTACAGTGATTCAATTGTATATGTCATGTTTGAGATGACTGTTAAGTTCATGACAGTGGAGAATGACAGGAGATACGGATCTCTCCTTCAGAGTCTCATCTCAGTGTTGGTCCACTTCAGTGCTGGGAAGCCCAACCATTGGACAGCATCTGGTGGGCTTCTGAAATGGCCTGGACCAGGGCACATAACCTGGAACTGATTTCTGTTTTAGGCTACTGAATATCCTTTGCTCTATGTGACAGTTTTTGTTTCCTGTTTGTAATATTTAGATGTTAATTGTTCTTGGGAGGACAGAATTGTTTTGGCCACCCATCATCATTCCTATTCTCATGATGGGTGTGTGTGTTTAGATTTGGACAAGTAGCTGATTTGGAAACTTATACAGTGAGGAAAATTGTAAAGCAAACCTATCACTCACATGTGCTTCCAAGGGTGCTTCCAAGGTGCGATGTAGATGGAGACTTGACCATGCTGTAGGTGCTCTTTATAATCATGTTCTTTATCTCTAGGACTGTATTGACAACTCATGTCAGCACTGGCTGACAGGTGTTATTATAGCCTCTGGCTCCCCATTGTATGTAGGAAAGATGAGGGCAGGAAGGCAGTTTCCTTCTCCTGGGTCATGGGGCCCACAAATAACAAAGAAGCTGGGGTTATACCTCCACCTGCCCAGTTCCAAAGCTCTGTCTCTTCACCAGCCCACTTTGGTGCTGGGGAGGGAGACTGGAGAAGCGGCTGTGTAAATGCTCTTTTAGGGGCTGTCGAGTTCAATCCCTTTCCTGTCTGAGGCTGGCTGGCATGGGAATCTTTGCTTTATTAATAACTGCTTAGACTGTAACTTGAGGTGATGCCTCAGCTTTTCTGCTGCATGTGTTTCTATCAGGTTTGATAGATGCCGTACAGTAAACACCCTTAACAGAGACCTGCTTATTTCCATATTAAACATTGACTGTTTGAGAGGAGGAAGGAGAGAGCAGAGAGAGGGAGAGGCGGAGAGGGAGAGGGAGAGGGAGAAATGAATTTAAGAGCAGAAATGATTTGCTTTGACTGAAATTTTGATCACTTCTTTTCCCTAGAAGAATCTTGTTAGCTTCCTTTGCCAGTTGACTCCTTGGATCTAAGGTTCAAGGCTCACCCTGTCCCCTCTTTTTGTGAGACCTGCTATATATATAAACACAAAAGCCCCCTCCCCCCCGGGCCTGTCCATAGGCCCCTCTTCTCCCTCTCTCAGATTCTGGCCCTTCTAGGGTAGGTACTGAGACATGGTGCACTGTTGTTGTCGGCTGTCATGTTGACACCTGAGCTGTGGTGCCCACATACATAATGGAGCGAAATGCTGCTGACCGAGTCCTGCACCATTGCCCCGATCAGTTTTAGGCCAGTTTTATGGATTGTTTCAATCCGTAGATTCTTCATTGGCCTTTTTTTGTTGGAAGTAGATTACCAGACCTTTCTTCTTTGTCTCTTTTAATCTGGAAACTCTGTTGAAACCTTTTTGGCACCATAGCAACATGTTCATGAGGTGCGTAGGTCAGAAGCCAAATCCAGATCTGAATGCCAGCCAAGGATTCTGCCGCTGAACTTCAAGACGTGTCCATGTAAAGGTGCTGGTGAACTTGAACCATCAGCCAACATTCTATGCCATTGAATTGGAACCACCTCATGGCTGACCTGTGAGCAGATTTTTGTTGGCTGTTAACTGTGTGAGAGATTTCCCATCTTTCCCCTGGTAGCTGCAGGTGGGTTTGAATTTTCATAGACGCACTCACTGCCTTTGCAGCAGTGCAGCTTCCTTCTGACTGTGCTGCCGGAGCACCTTTAGCCACTCTGTGGTTAAGTGCTTTGAGTTGGAACTAACTCGGAGCTGACCCTCCAGCAGGTTTTCAGAGGCTGGAAAACACATGGGATGGGTTTACCCATCTTTTTCCTGCAGAGCAACTGGTGGATTTGAATTACCCTTCTTTGTATTGGCAGCACAACTCCTTACCCACTAGGCTACTAAAGTTCTCGTTTGTGTACTACAGATACTTAATAAATGGAGCTGTGGTGGCTTGTGGCAAGAAGCTGTACTACAGTCCCAAAGGCATACAATTCAGGGCCATCAGCTGCTCTGCAGGAGAAAGATGGAGAACCTCCCACCTTGTGATTAACTGTCTCTGAAAAAGCACTGGAGAGTCAGCTATGGGTTGGTTCCAACTCTACGGTACTCAACAACAACAATTCAAATTTTACGGGAGCATGATATGTTCTATATCTATATCTCTCTGTATCTTATATCTATCTATCGATCGATCTATCTATCTATCTCCCTCCTCTTACCGCCATCTGTTAATAAAGTTAATTTTTCCTAATAGAAAATTTCTGATTCTGTTTCTAAGTTCATTGGAAAATATAACATGATTGCAGCAAAAAGCTGCAACATCCAGCATATGAGCCAGGAATTAAACTGCACCTTGACTGCAATCCAGTTGTCTAACCCTTTTTTGCCCTTTGAATAAATTAAGCATCTTCAGGGAATGTTCTTTTTGGAAGCTGGCTCTTGTTTTCAGTTTGAGTATTGATACATTTTGGTGGAGTTCTTTTTGACTTCCTGACTGGAATCATAGTTGAAAGAATGAAAATATTGTAATCCACGGCAACATTTTAACTGCAAGAGCAAAGACTTTAATTGGCAATCTTCATACTCAACTCAAAATGGTTTGTTTTCTAACAATTATATTGCTAATTCCTGATGTCTGTATTATTATAGTAAATAAAAAGGCTTGATACCATGAACTCAAGAGAGACCAAGGCAAAAGTGATCAGAAGTCTTTTTCTCAGAACAAAGGCTATTATTTCTCTCACAGTAACTCAAGTCTTTTCCCATTCTGTGGGTTATTGCAAATGGCAGTTAGATTATTTGTTCATGAATCCTTTCTCTTAAGAGACTGTAGGGTTCTAAACATGCCTAGTGGTGCTGCTTGCATTTTCAATTATCATCCAACAGTAGGAAGTAAAGGACTGCTGGTTTTATCCCAGAAAGGAAGAGAAAATGGGTCTGGGGTAATGCTGATGGTGTTGGTGGGGTTCCAAGAAGGAAGGCCTTTCAGGGAGAAGGGTGCTGAGACTCTAAGCTGTTCTTGTAGTTGCAGTGCTCAGAAGCCCAGTCACACTGCAGGACCCCAGAAGAGGGGCTTAGCAGGATGGCAGGACTCAGGGGAGGAAGAAAAGCAAGAAGCTCCCCCTTACCTCTGCACCCGCTGAGGCTGCCAGTTGAATCTGGCCAGGCTCGGCCTGCCGCAGCTATTTGTTCTGAACATTGCGCTTTCTCATTAGGAATATCTCATTAGAAGATATTCCTAAGAGGTGGCTCCTTTCAGGAATTCCAAAGGAAAGACTTCAACCAGCCCATCAGCCCTACCAGCCCCATCTGTCACTTCTCCTCTCCACAGCCCTTAATGGCTCCCCTGACTCCTTGCCAAGCTGTTTGCGCCTTATCTTCACGGAGCATTGCCGTGTTTAGCTTTATTTCACTGTGTGCCTTTAAATTTTCTCTTAACTTTTCATTATCCCTTTCCTTATCTTTGAAATCACCAATAAGCTGCTTCCCCGCTTCTTTTTAATTAGGTTAAGCCTCTTTGTCTGTAGGGCTGCTGAAAAACCACATCACCCAGGAGCCCATCAGCTCACACTGGCAGTCCACATCCTTGGCATTGTGGGGGCTCACGAGCCTCTCTGTTCCAGCCCTGTTTGTCATGGTTGGTGGTGCACATCTCGCTGTAGCCTAGCCTCTCCTGTTTGTTCAGGGTGGTGCACCAGCGTATCTGAGCATTAATTCTTTACATTCTTAACTCAGTTTCCAATGTGAGTACACTCTCTTATATCAGAACATCAGGAACATCTGTTCTTTATCCCATTGTTGAGAGCGGTTGACTGCCTCCTGCCATGTGTCTGTCAGTGTTGGCTGCCATGTTGGAGTCCTCTTGAACACGTTCCTTGGAGAGCGAGCGTCCATGCATTTGTTTTGTGACTTAGCTATGAGGAGTCTCTAGGCATTTCATGACCAAATAGACTAAGATTCAGCTATACTTTGAGGTCTGTGTGTACATCTGGGCATATTCAGCTGTCTACCCAGTGGACAGTCTTAACCTCAATTAGCCCTTCAGACTTAGACTGAAGAGAATTAAGATCTTTGAATGAGGCATAGCTGCTTTCCTTCTCTCTCTCCCCACCCCTCCTCTCTCCTCTCCTCCTTTGCCCTCCTCACCTCTCCTTTCTTCTCCCCCTCTTTCGCCCTCCCTCCATCTCCCTCCCCGTTCCTCCCTCTCCCTCTCTTTCTCTCTTAATTAAATGCTGTTTGAATAATTAGGCTCTGTTTCTGGAAACTCTAAGTGGATTTTCCAATTGGATAGTTCAATTCTTACTCAGTTTTTAAAAATTATTATTTCAGCTAAGTGTCGTATTTTCTGATTGAGACTAATCATTTTTTCATTTATTATTTATCATACTTTTCATTAGGCATTCATGGCTCCATCTCAGGTACTTTGCCAGGCCCTGGGATAAAGAAGTGAAGAAGATAGAAATTATCTTTATTCTCATTGAACTTAAGATTTCTGTATGGTGTGGAGAGGAAAATCAGGGAAGATGGTACAGGGCAGATGTTGATTCTATTCAGAACTCGGACTCACTGCCATCAAATCAATTCCAGCTCATAGTGACCTTGCATTGAGTTTCCAAGGCTATAAATCCTAGTTAATCGATTAAAACAAGCTTGGAAGCAGGAGTGGATCTGGAAACTCTATGAACTAAGAGAAACGATGAAAGTTAAACAAGTATTCAGGTCTTTCATTCATAAGGTCACTATGAGTCATCTACAACTTTACAGCACTTAACAACAACAACAACGAGAGAGCTCTGTTGGCCTCATGGATAGAAAGTTATGCTACCAAGCTAAAGGTGGGTGATTTTAATCCGTGGCCTTCATGCCTGATTTTGGTTTTTGTCAAACATTCTTCTAAGTGGTATAGCTCTGGTCTATTTGCTGTACAGAGGTAACTCATGGTTGCTGTGATGCTAAACACTGTGATACTGATGTGCCAGATGTGATAATGGTTACCCATGGTGGACAGTATTTGGTGGAGCTCCCCGATTAAAACAAGCTTGGCAGCAGGAGTGGCATCCACTTCCAAAATAGTTTGCCTCTGGAAACCCTGTGAACTTAGAGAAACGATGGAAGTTACACAAGTGTTCAGGTCTTTCATTCATAGGGTCACTATGAGTCGTCTACAACTCGATGGCACTTAACAACAACAACAAATCCTAGTAGGAGAGACTTCCCATCTTTCTACCCCTAGGAGCTGCTGGTAGATTTGAACTAGATTTGAGAGAATGTGACAGGATAATATTCATACGCATACAAGGAAGGCCAGTGAATACCACTATCATTCAGATATATGCACCAAAAACCAGAGCCAAGGAAGAGGAAATAAAATATTTTTACCAACTTTTATAGTTGGAGATCAATCGAACATGCACTCAAGATGCATTGATAATAATGGGTGACTGGAATGCAAAAGTTGACAACAGAGAAGAAGATTCAGTAGTTGGAAAACATGGACTTGGTGACAGAAATGGAGCTGGAGAGAGGAGGATTGAATTTTGCACAATCATGACTTATTCATTGCAAATACGTTTTTTAAGAGACATAAACGCAGGTTATAGACATGGATTTCACCTGATGTTATGCATAGGAATCGGATTGATTACATCTGTGGAAAGAACCCCTAGAGAAGCTCAATCAGCTGTGAAAACAAGGCCAGGAGCTGATTGTGGAACAGACCACCAACTACTCATATGCAAATTCAAGCTAAAGCTGAGGAAAATTAAATCAAGTCCGTGTGAACCAAAATTTGACCTTGAGGCTATCCCAACAGAATTTCAGAACCATCTCAGGAACAGGTTTGAGGCCTTGAACACTAATGAGCGAAGATCAGTTGAGTTGTAGGAGGATATCAAGGGTATCATCCAGGAAGAGTGCAAATGGTCATTGCAAAGACGGAAGAGGAAGAGAAGACCAAAATGGATGTCAGAAGAGACTCTGAAAATTGCACTGGAGCGCAGAGAAACCAAAGCACAAGGAAGAATTCAAGATACTAAAGAGTTGAAT
>NW_006399863.1:7357282-7372694 GCF_000299155.1 Elephantulus edwardii | reverse complement strand
AAATTAAAAGGCACATTGCCATGGGAAAGTCTGCTGTTAGGGACCTCTCCAAAGTACTGAAGAGCAATGGTGTCTCTCTGGAGACTAAGGTGCGTCCCAGTGACAAGGTACTCCTGTGATACTGTGACTACCAACCAAAAGTTTGGCCGTTCAAACTCACCATGGGAGAAAGATGTGGAAATCTGCTTCCATAAAGACTTACAACCAGAGAAACCCTGTGGGAACCTCTTCTATGGCCTGTAGGGTCAGATGAGTTGGAATTGATTCTATGGTGGCAGGTGTGATGAATTTCAGGAAAAAGTAGTGGAACTTCATCTGGTTAACCAGCTCCAACTGGTTGTTCCAGAAATTACCATAAGGCCCCAAAAAATGTCACCACTGAAAGTTAGAGTTGTAAGGCAGTGATAGTTTGTTCTAAGGGAATACCCCAAAATGTTTGAAAATGGATCATTCCAGCATTTTAAGGTTAGAATTGTCATAAACCTTATTTGGTCAATAAATTTGTTGGTTTTGTAGTCACCTAATGTAAGTAACTTATAGCTGCTTCCTCAAAGTTGGAAAGAGGATAGTTTGTACAACAACATTTCTATAGAATTCTGAAATGCCAAGAATCTGAAATCATTGGGGAAGTTAGATGTCAACTTGTAAGCAAATGTTCATGAGCGTGGTGCAGTCCCTGGCCAAAAGGATAATGGTTTGGATCCCATCTCTGTCTCCACTCGTGGTCTGGCCATGATCAAGCAAGGGTGTGTTTAGAAAGCAACCACCCTCCCATCTACCCCAAGTGACTTTGATTACTAGTCTAGGAACCACAGATTTAAACACACATACAAAAATGCCACTGCTCAAAGTTTAACAGGGCAGCAGGTAATACATGTTGGAAAGAATGTGGTGAGAAAAGAACTCTTATACATTGTTGGTGGGATTGTAAAATGGTACAACCATTCTGGCAGGCAGTTTGGCGTTTCCTCAAAAAGCTGAACATAGAAATTCCATATGACCCAACAATTTCACTACTTGGAATATACCCTGATAAAATGAGAACTGAGGCACAAACAGAGATTTGCACACCAATGTTCATAGCAGTATTATTCGCCATCAGAAGAACATGAGAACAGCTCAGTTGTCCAACCGCAAATGAATGGATAGAGAAATTATGGTACATTTACACAATGGAATACTACACAGCGCACAGGAGCAATGATTTTGTGAATTATTACCTAACTTGGGAGGAACTGGAGAGCATTATGCTGAGTGAACTAACTCAGTCCTACAAGGACAAATATTGTATAAAACAATTATTGTAGAATGACTATAAGGATTAAGGGAGTGGGGGAGGGTGGAAGCAGAGGGATGAGGATGTGCGGGGCGGATTAATCATGAGGTTGTACAGTTTGATGGGGGGTGAGGGAAATTGGAAGAATCTGTTCTCAAAATCAGTGTATTTAAATTTTGTAAACTAGTATTAAAATTTTTTTAAATTAATTTCAATGAACATCTACAGAGATTTTGTACTTCCATTCATTCATTGTTGCACTTTTCTCCCTGCCCACCCCACCCCCACCCCCAGTTCACTCCTCTCCTTGAAAAACAAAGAAAAACTCCTTCATTGATACACAGTTCCCCCGCACACCCCCACCCCCACCCCGAGTATACTCCACTCTGCAACCCTCATTCGAGACGCTTATGATAATCATAATGCCCTAAAATATATTACTTTAAAATTATTCTCTCCCTCATCGGCTTCAATGCAGTGAACATAATTTATCCAGTTTTTCTCAGTCTTACCCCCACCCTCATGTCAGCCTCATTCTACAACAGTGGCACCATATAGTATTTGTCCTTTTGTGACTGAGATACCTCACTCAGCATAATGTCCTCCAGGGTCAGCCATCTTGAATAATATTGCATAAGTTCCTTGTTTTTCAATGCAGAGTAGTATTCCATTGTGTGAATATACCACAGCTTCTCTGTCCATTTGTTGCTGGGCACCTGGGTTGTTTCCAACTCCTTGATGTTGTGAGCAAAGCCGTGATAAACATGGGTATGCATATATTAAAAAAATCTTTAAAAAATTAAAAACAATCCTACTGCTCTGGAGTTGATTATAGATCAAAGCAAACTTCCATGGGACTTCCAAGCCCATAAATTTTTAGGGGAGGATGCCCCTCAATGGCTATAGAGCAACAGTGTCTGTCGACACATTGACACATGGCTGGCATAGGCCATGGTGTTTCCAATTACTTGTTTCACATCAGAGAGCTGGGCAGTGACTAAGGATGGCAGAAGAAGAATCAATGTCTTTGAATTATGGTTCTGGATAAGAAAATTGAACATGGACTTCCAAGAAAACAAATTAAGTCTCTCCCGGAGAGGGCAAAACCAAGTTGCTTCTTAGAGGTAAGAATTGTGAAGCTCTGTTTCACATACTTTGAATGTATTTCCAGGAGAGAGCAGTCCTTGGAGAAGAACATCATGCTTGGAAGGGTAGAGGGACAACGCAAGAGAGAAAGGCCCTGGGTGAGATGGATTGGCGCAGTAACTGGGACAGTGAGGGCAGGTGTGTTGGAGACAGTGAGATTGTCTCAGGATAGGACCAGGTTCAGAGATCTTGTTCATAGAGTTACTATGAGTTGCAGGCGACACGATGGCACGTAACAACAGTATCAACAACTACTCATTTATGGGAGGACTGCTCCCATGGAACACCTGGCAGATTTGAACTACCAGCCTTTCAGTGGATAAGTTATATGCTCTGCCACCAGGGCTCCTTAGGGATAAACAAAGTGGTATAAATTGTAGAAAATTTTTGTGCGCGAACAGCAGTATCCCAGCCTTAACCCACGCACCCAGCCTTCCACCACCCCGTCTAGCCACACAGTAGTTCTGTGTGATGAACTCCAGCCTCAACTCTGGAACCTGACATGACCCCTTGGAAGTGTTGGCTTTTCTCTTGGCTGGTGCCGGGGAAGGCAGGGAGTGGGATGAGGAGATGGTGGAGCAAATGGCCAAGCCACCTCTCTGCAGACTCAACTTCTTGTCATGAAGCTCCTGTCTGAAAATCAGGCCAACCAGCCTTGGTCAGGGTGAGGATGGGTGTCTCAGAAAAGGCCCCCCAGGAGAGCACTTGATCCCAGACTAAGGCAAATCATTCTTCCATCTCCAAGTTTTGCTGCCAGAATGGCTCTTTATCATGTTTGCACAAGATTCCCATTACCCTTAACTGCCTTCTTTGTGTAGATTTGACCATGATTTCCTTTCCCCTTTCGTGTTTACTCTGTCAAATATTTAAGAGTGCTTATCATGTCTTTGTAGCCAAGCCATACATATTTAAGGCCTTTTCATCATTGCACATAAATCTCCTCCGTCCAACCCCTTCAGCACCTATCCGTATCTTCTGTGCTGTGTTTACTTTGGATTGGTTCTTAGAAGTGGAGGGATTTTCCTCCTTAGAAATATTGGCATCAGCATGCGCTTTATGTCTACCACAAACACACTTGCCTGGGGAGTTAAGGAGACACGGTCCAGTTTACTATTGTTTTAAGTACAGCACAGGGCCTATTAGTGCTCCGCCTCCCCATGATATCTCTTTAAATTGAATTTGAGGCAGGAGCAAAAGTCAACAATGACTAGTGTTTCCATTACTTTAAAGCCCATAAAATATGAGATTTTTTTTTTTTAAAAAACACCTTTAAACCAAACCTAAAAAGCAAATGTAGTAAGAAAACGACACAGTGCTATGGTGAGGTGCATGTTAAGTGGAGTTCCAGGGGTTTCATCTGCGGGACGTTCCTGCATCCCTGTGTGTGTGGTGTATTCAGACTTTTCTGTCAGTGCTTTTACATCTCAGTGAAGCCAATTTAACTCATGCAGATTCATCCAAAAGAAAAAGAAGGTAAAGCGATGTAAACATTCCATTTAATCCCACTACCTGTTCTGCCCAGTAGCTTGAGTGTAAGGTCTAAAAACCATGTGTAGCGTGACTCAGATATCGTGTGTATGGATCTCGGAATTGTTAACAGTGTGTGTCTTTTGTACAACATGACTCCTAAATATAAGTTAATAGCAACATCTTTTGCTCAATGGCAAAACCAAAAACTGAAATCACCTGCAACCCCAGAGAGGGAAATGGTTGTGTTCAGCTTATTGAGTGATGACCTTTGGGTTCTGGTTCCTTCTGATGGTTTGCTGGGTCTCATTCCTTCAACCGGCTATTCACTGGGGACTTCTCTGCAAATATACCGTGAACACTGGTGGTGACCTTGTAGACAAGCTGGTTGTTCTTTGTGAGTTTTTGTATGATAAAAGAGTGAAGGTTGAGAGAAACAGACCCTAAAAAAACCCTGAAAGATTTAGTGGTGATAAATCACTCCAATGTGAATATTGGGGGGGGGTAGTGATTGGGTAGTACATACCTTGTTTTTAATTTGGGGGATGGAGATGCTGGTATCTGAATGACTACAAAGGGGAAGTTGAGTTGGTGGACAGAGACCCGATTATAGACATACAACCTTGTAAACACAATCCCCTCCATAGATGTATTCAAGTCCCAACCCCCATGCCTGTGAATATGACCTCATTTGGAAATGTTTGTTGTTGTTTGATGCCGTCGAGTCGTAGACGACTCATAGCGACCCTATGAACGAACGGCCTGAGCACTGTGCATACATAGAGTTTCCAGAGGCAAGCCATTTTGGAAGTGGATGCCGCTCCTGCTTCCAGGCTTGATTTAGTTGGGAAGCTCCAGCCAACACTGTCCACCATGGGTACCCATTACTTCGATTGGCACATCACTGTCACAGTCTTCAGCATCACAGCAACCACGAGTAACCTCTGTACAGCAACACACAGACCAGTGCTATACCACCTAGAAGAATGTTTGACAAGAAAACAATTTGAACCTTTGGGCTTAAGGCCGCTTCCTGGTTCAAACCCTAGGCCCAGGCTGGCTAGCCTCACTCCCGGGGACAGAACAAACCTGCACGTCAAACACATGCCCGGAAAGCAGTCGACTCCAAAAGCTTGCCACGATTCCTGCACTCACACCACCATGCTCCTTTCTTCTGGCAAGGAGAACCTCCCAAGACCCTGGGAGGAGCCAACCAGGAACAAGGTGAGGTCATATTGGGTTTGGTTAGACTTGAAATCACATAAGCAGTGCTTTTATAAAGGGCCATTTGGTTACAAAGACATTGAGAAGATGCTCAGAGAAGGTTGAGTGGTGACAGAGGCCAAGATTGGAGTGATGTAGCCATAAGCCAAGGAATACCAGAGATTTCTGATAGCCTCTAGCAGCTTTGAGAGTCATGGCCTGGATTCTTCCTTAGAGCTTCAGTCTTGCAACAGCTTGACTTTGTACTTCTGCCTCCTGAACTGTGAAAGAAGAAATCTCTGTTGTTTTAGACGCCTAAATTGCATTTATTTGTTGCGGCAGCCCTACAAAGCTATATAGTTGGGAATATAGATTTTACTTGAAGTATAAGCAGAGACCTCTGAACTGTGTCAAGAGTAAGAGATGTGATTTCAGTGAAGGGTCATCCCCGGCAGCTGTGTGGAGAAAGAATAGGCTGCTGGGGGTAAGAGTGGATATGGAGGCCATAGGCGGCCAGTGAAATAATCAGAGAAGGCCTGAGACTGACCTGTATTCATAGAAAGGCTCAGGATATATTTGGAGTTAGCATCATCAGGAGTTGATCAGAGATTGCTCACAGAAGAATGAGGAGTCGGAAGTGAAGGGATGAGGGAATGATAACAAATAGTAACTCCCAGATTTTACATCACAGTGTTATCGCTCAGCCTTGGCCACGTTAATTTTGTGATTTCAATGAGACAAGCGTGTGGAAATAGAAAAGATCCAGTCGACTCTGTGGGGCTTACGCCCAGAGTAAAATTCATGTATGGAGATGAAGATTTCCGTGGTTGACGTAGAGGTAACATGTTACTCATGTTACTGGGAAGAGCCTACTGACAGAGAAGTGAAGAAAGGAGCCTGGTCGGCTTACCGGGCCTTCACACCTCACAAACTTTGGTTTGACTGGAGACTCAGGGATTCAAGTGTCCATGTAGCCAAGCTCTGACCTTATTCTGGTCTCACTGACTACTCTTAAGGCAGAATTGCTAACCCGTGATGGATAGTGTAATTGCAGGCTGCATCAGCTGGTTCCTGGAGACTGATTTACTTGCAAGTTGCAGAGGTCCCTGCTGAAGTCCTCTGTGATGGTTATCCCCCTTGCTTAGATATTGAAGGACAACCCCAGAATGAAATCTGGACTGCTCCTTATGAGGCCAAGGTCAGTGCAATGCAGCGAAGGGGTTAGTGTCCTCCCCACCTTGAGAGAAAACACTGGGGTAAGCGAAGAGGGTGGTATTTCTTTTTCCCTTTTGGTTCCCCCATTTTTTTTTCAGGGGGAGAGGCATGCTATTACAAATCTTAGTTGTGTGTAAATTAACAACTTTTCAACAACCCTCTGCCTTTTTTTTTGGAAAATTTTCAGTGCTCAGGTCACCACAAAGACACTGCTGATTCGGGGTTTTGTTCCAAATGAATCTTATTGGCATCGAGGCCCAACCTTGACACAGCGTGGTGAGTTAGGCCTTGGCAGCCGCTCCAAGTCGATGCTGGGTTTCTCTCCCTCTGGAACCTCTGCCAGTGCGGTAGCATCGCTCAGAGGTGCCACCAGCACAGCAGAGCCTCGGAGCAGCCTCAAAAAGTTGGGAGAAGATGGCACAACAGCCTTAAAATACAAGAAGTGTTCAGTGTTAAATAGCCCCCCACAAAATACTGGATAATTTTTATTAGTACAGTTTATTGAAAACTGACTGTGAGAACCTGAGAAGTCTGTAACAGTGGAATTAATTTTTTGAGAAAACACGTAAGCTTTTCTGCATTTTTAGTTTTTGACCAAACATTTCTAGAGATGATCTAGAAGCTTCCACCAACACTTCCTTGGTTTAGCTTCAGTGTCACTTTTCTCCTCAGATTTTCTGACAGGGCAGATTCCTCTTTTTGGTATGTTTCACAGCTTTAGGAAGGCTTGTGCCCTTTGATTTGTCATCCTGGAGTCACACATATAGAAACCCATCCATGTGTACGAGTTTTTTGGGGGCCTGTGAGTGGGAACCTCTCCATTGCAGAGGACCATACACAGCTTCTCTTAACTTTTGCTTCTCTGGATTCGGTGTGATCATGTGTGTGGAGACCTAGGGGCTGTCCTGCTGTGTAGTGTGAGGACCAGGTATCTTGATCATCACTCTGTCCACATGCTTCCTGACTCTTGCTGTTACAGTTGGTTGCTGTAGAGTTGGCCCTCCATTTGTGGTGACCACAGGCACAGTGGGACAAATCACTGCCTAGGCCTGTGCTGTCCCATGATCAGGTGTAGATGACTGACCATCATGACCCACAGAATTTCCTTTGGTTCGTTTACAGGACTTTATTCCTCACCACTAGGCCAGTTGGCAGCACCATGATAGATGGAGAAGAGATTGAGGTTGTTAACAATTACAGCTTGCGCGACTCCACAATCTACACTCTTAGCGCCATCAGTCAGGAAATCGAAAAACAAATCTGGGAAAATTTGCTGTCAGGGACCTCTCCAGAGTACTTAAAAGCAACAGTGTCAGCCTAGAGACTAAAGGGTGCCATGGTTTTTGCGTTAAGTAAGTTATGCGTCAGAGAACTGGACAGTGACTAAGAATAACAATAACTAAGAATAACTAAGAAGAACAATCGATCGATGTCTTCGAGTTGTGGTCCTGGAAAAGAAGAGTCTTGAACATACCATATACCATCAGGAGAACAAATAAGTCTGTCTTGGAGAGGGTGAAACCAAGTCCCTCCTTGGAGGCTAGGATTTTGAAGTTCTGTCTTACCTACTTTGGGCACATGGCTAGGAGGGATTGGTCCTTTGAGAAAGATGACATGCTCAGAAGGGTTGAGGGACAGTGCAGGAGAGGAAAACCCTGAATCAGACGGATTGATACACTAACTGGGACAATGGGCATGGTGTTTCAGTATTAATGAGACTGGCTCAGAACAGGGCAGGCTTCAGAGCTGTTGTACATAGGGTGGCTATGAGTTGTAGGTGACTTGATGCACATAACAACAACAACAATATTCCTCAGCCTCTCCGTTGAAACTATGTTATGGCAACTCATAAGTCTCCACAGACATATGGGTTGTAGGTGAACAAGAGATGTATTGACCAAGAATTGGACGTGGGTCACCTGCATGGGAAGGGGGCACTCTACCACTCAACCACCACTGCACCCCTTGCCTGTTGTATAAGAAGGAAGGAGTTAGTATACTTTAGGTGGATGAGGAGTGGTAACTGCCTACAATTAATTTACCAGAAATTTTACATGAGCAGATCATTCGTACACAGATTTAGTTATATTGTTATTGTTGTGTACCAACAGGAGGAGAACTGACTCATAGCTGACCCTCCAGTGGGTTTTCAGAGGCAGTAAATTGCACTGGAGGAGATTGCCTTTCTCCTGTGGAGCAGCTGATGGATTTGAACGGCATGCCTTTGGGTTGTTTAATGCCTTAACAGGAGGCCGCCACAGGTCCTTTGGATTTAGTTATACTGAATATCCCTTTGCCCCTCGAATCACACAGAGACATAGGTTAGAAGCTGCCATAAATGGAAGTAATCACATCGACATCTTTTTCTTAAAAAAATGTGAATTACTGTGGAAATAAAAGGAGTTACAAGGGAGAGGGCTGATTTTCTCTTTTTAGCCATTCTGTTTACCAGAAATCACTGTTTCTCTCTCTGTGTGTGATTCATTAGGGTATTCCTTTGTGTATGTGGGTTTATTTAAATAAAGGAAACGGTCTTCTGAGGGTGTGATGAAGGCAGTTGTGACATTCTGGCATTAACATTCAGTGTTCAAGTGAGCTCAATTTCGCCATACCCTGGTTTCTTCATCTGTAAAATTAGGAAGATGATGCCTGATGATACTTAAAATCAAAGGCCTGTGGACGGATAAGAGGTTGCCACACGGCTCTCAGCGATCTCTTGAAATGTGCAGCAGCCGCATGCGCACTGCCGGGGCAAGGCTCCTCCCTACTGGCCCTTGCTTTCCAGATCTGAAAAACGATCATGTTGTCCTCTCCAGCCCTGGCACAGAGCAGTTCCTGTTCTGATAGTTAGCATATGCAATTGGCTATGAATCAGGAACACGGCAAATTGGCTATCAACCAGAAGCAAGCAGGGACACCAGCAGTCAGTGAATAAAGGAGAAAAAGTCCAGGCGAAAGTCCGGGAAGCAAATAAGATAATTTTATTAGTTCATCCTTGATCTTTCTTCCTCTTCTCCTCTCCTCCCATGATTTTTTCCTGTATCCAACTTGTCCTTGCATTGAGGCATCACCATTAAATAATACTGAGTGGTTAGGGATTGAGGAAATTTTCTAAGAACATTCATAATATGAATTATGGGAGAAATAATCTATTATTAAAATGCATGTGTAGCAACAGCTTAAAAAACAAGTGGAAAATAGATGCAGTCTGTCCTCCAGCTGGGTTCATCCAAGGTCATGCATTCAAATGGAAGTGTCCCTTTCCCCTAGGGTTATGTTACTCACCATCAATTTTGGAGTAAATGAAACCAAACAGGTTCAATTATTAGCTTACATATTCTCTGCTCACAAAGGCCATGGAGACAGATTTTATGATGAAGGCTGGTTAAGGCTAAAGCTAGCCATGACTGTGGCAGGTACAGGTGGAGCAAAACTCATGTACTGTGGCTTAGGGCTGTAAGAGATTGTGATGTGTTGTTACTCTTAAATGAGTTAGGTAAAGAGTTTGCCGGGAAGGATCCTGGCTGGTGAAGCTGGTAACTCTGTGTAACTAGGGGATAGATTATCAAGGACAGGTCAGAGGATGATAAGGTTATCCTTTGGGGATATTTCCTGGGCTGTATGTTGTGGAACAGAAGTTCAGATTCAGGGACTGAATAGCTAATAAGCAGAGTCAGCATGATCTCTGGACATCAGCCAAACAGGCTCCGTTTGTCCAAAGCAAAGGCCCACAGATACCAAGCAGGCAGGAACCAAGGAAAAGCAAGCACAGTATTGAAAGGAAACAGACCAGCACCAGATGAAACCGACAACCGGCTTCAGTGGAAGAGAAGGACCATCTGGGAATCAAATTCTCAGGGTCATGTAGCCATCAACACACAGGGTTCTTTAAGCTGTGAGGCTCCTACCACTTTAGCACTTTCTTTGGCCTCTGTCTTTGTGGTCCCTGCCCATGTAATTGGAACTCCTTTTCTGAGCAGGTCTTTTGGAAACATTCTGCTTTTCCCCTAATAAATAAGAATAGGTGGTGGTGGGATACCAAGTTTAACTCTTCATGTAGACATTCATTGTGAATACATTTTATAAGGAACACAAACACAAGCTATAAACATGAATTTCACTGGATGGTATGCATAGGAATCAGATTGATTACATCTGTGGAAAGAATAGCTGGAGAAGTTCAATATGAGCTGTGAAAACTAGGCTAGGTGCTGATTGTGGAACAGACCACCAACTACTCATATGCACGTTCAAGCTGAAGCTGAGGAAAATTAAATCAAGTCCATGTGAACTAAAATTTGACCTTGAGTCTATCCCACCTTAATTTCAAAACTATCACAGAAACAGGTTTGAGACCTTGGACATAAATGAACGAAGACCTGATGGGCTGTGGAAGGATATCAAGAAGATCATCCAGGAAGAGTGCAAAACATAATTACAAATGCAGAGGAGGAAGAAAAGACCAAGATGGTTGTCAGAAGAAACTCTAAATAGTGAACTGAAGCACCTAGAAGCCAAAGAAAAGGCAAGAAATAAAGATATTAAGGAGTTGAACAGAAGATTTCAGAGGGCAGCGAGGGAAGACAAAGAATGAAATGTGCAAGGAGCTGGAGTTAGAAAATGAAAAGGGCTGAACAAATTCAGCATTTCTTAAACTCAAGGAACTGAAGAAGAAATTCAAACCTCAAGTTGCAATATTTAAGGATGCTTTGGGCAGAATATTAAATGATGCAGGAAGCATTAAAAGAAGATGGAAAGAGTATCAGAGTCATTGTACCAAGAGTATTTGGTGGACAAAGGAGAAATTCATGAAACAATATATGAGCTAGAGCCTGTGGTGATGAAGGAGGAAGTTCAAGCTGCTCTGAAAGAATTGGCAAACAACAAGGCCCCAGGAACTGATGACATGCCGATTGATATATTTCAGCGAACAGATACTGCCCTGGATGTGCTCACCAAGTTGTGCCAAGAAATCTGGAGGATAACCGCCTGGCCTCCTGACTGGAAGAGGTCTATATTTGTTCTCAGTCCAAAGAAAGGTGATCCAACAGAGTATGGAAATTATCGAACAATATCATAAATATCACAAGCAAGATTCTGCTGAAGATCATCCAAAATCAACAGAGAACTGCCTGAAATGCAGGCTGGATTTAGAAAAGGCCATGCCACTAGGGATATTATAGATAATATCAGGTGGATCTTGGCTGAAAGCTGAGAGTACCAGAGAAATATCTGTCTGTGTTTCATTGACTATTCAAAGGCATTTGACTGTGTGGATCACCACAAACTGTGGCTGACTTTGAGAGGAATGGGAATCCCGGAACACTTGATTGTGCTTATGCGAAATTTATACTTGGACTAGGAGATAGTCGTCAAAACAGAGCAAGGAAACACTGCATGATTCAAAATTGGGAAGGGTGTGTGTCAAGGATGTGTCCTATCTTCATAGCTTTTCAATCTATATGCAGAACAGATTATCTGGGAGGCTGGGCTCTATGAGAACTGTGGCATCAGGATCGGAGGTATACTCGTCAACAATCTGCATTATACAGATGACACAACCCTGCTTGCTGAAACTGAGGAGGACCTGAAACACTTGCTACAGAAGAAGGTCAATGACTGCAGCCTTCATGGATTGAAGTTCACCGTCAAGAAAACGAAGATTCTCACCACTGGGCCGATTGGCAGCATCACGACAGATGGTGAAGAGATTGAGATTGTTGACCGCTTCAGTTTGCTTGGCTCTATATAATCAACACTCTTAATACTAGCACCCATGAAATTAAAAGACGAATTGCATTGGGAAAGTCTGCTGTCAGAGACCTCTCCAAGGTACTGAGGAGCAATGATATCAGTCTGGAGACTAAGGTGCGCCTGATACTTGCCATGGTCTTTGCCATTACATACTATGCATCAGAGTTGGACAATGATTAGGGATGATAGAAGGAGAATCGATGCCTTTGAGCTGTGGTGCTGGAGAACAGTATAGAATATACCATGGACTGCTAGGAGATCAAACAAGTTCATCCTGGAGAGGGTGAAGCCAGGCTGCTCCTTGGAGGGGAGGATTCTGAAGCTTTGTCTGACATACTTTGGACATGTTGCAAGGAGGGACCAGTCCTTGGAAATAGACACCATGCTTGGGATGGTGGAGGGACAGCGCAGGAGAGAAAGATCTTTGCTGAGATGGATTGATTCCGTCACTGGTCTAATGGGGATGGGCGTGTTGGAGACAATAAGATTGGCAAGAGATAGAGCAGGGTTTGGGGCTGTCGTACATAGTGTCACTATGAGTTGCAAGCGACTCAGCAGCACATAACAGCAATATAGTCATGCAAAATGCAACGTGCAGCTTGGTCTAATGTGAGCAGCTTCTGGGCGAGGATACCTTACTATTGTTGGATCTAAAAAGAGATTTCATCTTGAATGAGTAGTACGCACACATGGGGGGGAGGTGTCCGGTGAAATAGAGACGGAGCCTTACTGATTAATTATCAGTGTTTAGGGACCCCATATGCCTTAATCAGGCCCTGGATACTTGGTGGAAATGAGGCATTCAATGTTCAGACTTGTTTAAAGAATGCCTATTGCTCCTGCTTTGACATTACTACTTATAACGAACTTTTACAGAATAGAAAGATCCCAAAAATGTTATTTGAAGACAGTGCTTTCCCCCCCTTCCCAATAGAGAATCAATTCTGTTGAGGCAGTTGCAGTTCGTGATGACTTTATTATCTATGTGAAAATAGAACTGTTCTCTACTGCGTTTTCCATGTCAGCTTTTTTCTGAAGAGGATCACCAGGCACGTCTTCCTAAGGCCTCGAGGGGACACTGCTTCCCTTTCAGTTGGCAGCTGGACACATTAACCATCTTTCCCATTAAAGACTCCTTTTCTCAAATAACCTATTTTTCTAGATTTATATGCATTCCTGGTGTTTATTTTGGGGCCATGAGAGGTTGACAGAGACATGTACAGATGGCTGTTGTGGTGAGTAGAAGATGGGCCAGGGCAAGAATGCGTATTCAGATATCACTAGAAGAATCAAAAGGAGAATCAAAAAAAGAATCAATCTACCGGCTTACTGGGTCAACTCTGGGGCAAGCGTTTCGAATCTGCCCACGGCTCCTTGGAAGGAGATGGACAGTTTCTCTTCATGTGATTTAAAACCTCTGAAAACCCACTGGAGGATCAGCTAGGAGCAAGTTATGATTTGATGGCTTACACACACACTTTCTCCATCTCCCTCTCTTCTCTCCTCTCCTTCTCTGTCCTCCTCTCTCATTGCCACGAAGCCAGACCTGGCTCATAGCTGACCCTCTATTGAGCCATGAGTCACATCTAGTTGACCTGCCACCTACTTATATAAATCAACTTTAATTGAGACAGAGTCCTTTCCATTCTTTTATTTGTGTTTTTTAATTATAATAGCAGATTTGAGAAATTGCCACAGAGACCCTATGGCTTAAGAAGCTAAAAATACTTTTTAACTGTTCCTTAAACAATCCATTGGTTTGGCTTTGGACAGGGTGAGAGAATGCTCTGGTTTTTTGCTTGATGGTATATATCAACACATAGAATTCCAAAGTCTACTTTCTAAGGCTCAGCCCAAACTTACTCTATTTTTATATACGAGTAGAGAGCAGGATTGCCTTCTAACAGACTTCTAAGCTCTGAAAGTCCCAGAGAACTGAAGACCTCAAAATTTAAGCCAGGTAAGCTCTGCTGTCCTTCTCATGGAGGGGGCTCTGGGAGGCCACTGTACCTGCACATTCTGAGTCCTAGAAGTTATCAGTCATTGCTTCTGCCACATCCTTGAGTTCTGTCCGGACCCCACAGGAATCCTGCTGGGTTCTCCTGAGGCCATTTTCCTCTACACATTGTTGATCCTGGCAGGCATCTGCTCTCTCCCCTGGAGAGTAACTTTCTATACATATTTCTTGGGACATAGATACTTAACCGCATTTCTAATGTAAAGTCTTGGGTTGATTAAGTATGTGGTTGCCCCAAAAAGTTATAATGGAGTCATTCCTCCCACAAGACAGATTTAACATGGTCTATTAGAGGCCTAGGCTCCCCAACATCCAGTACGTATTTTGTTATTTTATATCTCACCCATATGGCTCTTCAGATATTTAGTAGCATGCTGTTTCAATGATGTTGATGTGTTTGAGAGACTAGGAAAGCCAGTGAAATAACAAAACTATAAAATAGTTTATCACTTTATTTGTTCCATATTTACAGAGAACTACACACAAAACATAAAAGTATATTGTTCATTAGCTGTGAAACATGCTGATGGGAGTGTTCACCATCCATCCACTCGTGATCTGAGTATTTGTGTTTACCAAAACTTAAGTACTGGTAAAGAGTTCCATAGTTTCTCAATTAGCTGGTTGTTAACAAAGTGGGAAAGGGATGTGATCCTATGAGATGAGTTAAAAGCTCTTGCCACCTGGCAGGAAGGGCTAATTTACATGCCCTGGTTTAACCAAGCTGGTTTGATGAAGGCACTGTGTGTGCATCTCCAATGAGGTTCGTCTGTTAACTCTCCTTACAAACAAGCCATGTTTGAAATGATGACCGTTAAGGCTGATTCGCCTGTCAGCATGTTGCTCTTGGGAATATCAACTTCAGATTTGCTGTTCAAGGATTAGAAAATTAACCCTGTGATTTAGAGATGGGCAGAAATCTCCTTTAAAACCTGCGGCTGCCACTCTATATGCACACTGCGGTTTTTTTAAAATTTAAAGAGATGGTTGCCATTGAGAGGACTTTTATATTTTAAAAACAAGGCTAATGACTACTGACTATTATGCTAAGAAGCCTCTGCTTATGGTCTGCTTCTGCTATAAATCAACAGGTGGTGTGACTTTGGGTGGAGTGTGACCCTTAGATTTTTCTCAAGGGTGATGGAGACAGTAGTATTGGCCCTAACCTCCCACACTTTTGGCAGTTACCAAAAGGCAAGACACTTGATGGGGTCTAAGAGATAAAAGCTCCTTTTTTTTTTTTAAATTTAGGTTGTTTATTTTTCATTTCAATGAACATCTACAGAGATTTTGGGATTCCATTCATTCATTGTCGCACCCTTCTCCCCGCACAA
>NW_006399863.1:7356554-7357182 GCF_000299155.1 Elephantulus edwardii | reverse complement strand
GCTAACAGATGCCGCCCTGGATGTGCTCACCAAGTTGTGCCAAGAAATCTGGAGAACAACCACTTGGCCAACTGACTGGAAGAGATCTATATTTGCTTCCATCCCAATGAAGGATGACCCAAGAGAGGGTGGAAACTATAAAACAATATTATTAATTTCACATGCAAGCAAGATTCTACTGATGCTTATCCAAAAATGACTGGAATAACACCATCAGCAGAGAACTGCCAGAAGTCCAGACTGGGTTTAGAAGGGGTCGTGGTACTAGGGATATTGTAGCAAATTTTAGATGGATCTTGGCTGAAAGCAGGGAATACCAGAGAAATGTATATCTGTGTTTCATTGACTGTTGCAAAGGCGTTTGACTGTGTGGATCATAACATACTGTGACTGACTCTGAGAAGAATGGAAATCCCAGAACACTTGATCGTGCTAATGAGAAACCTATACTTGTACCAAGAGGCACTTGTTAGAACAGAGCAAGGAAACACTGCATGGTTCAAAATTGGGAAGGGCGTACACCAGGGATGTGTCCTGTCTCCATACCTTTTCAGTCTGTATGCAGAACAGATTATCTGGGAGGCTGGCCTCTATGAGGAGGAATGTGGGGTTAAGGTTGGAAGATCTA
>NW_006399863.1:7343212-7348319 GCF_000299155.1 Elephantulus edwardii | reverse complement strand
TGTTAGAGAAGTTTCTGGATGCGCATAGGGATTTGATTCTTAGAAGGTTCCATTCATTTATTTTATCTTCTCCTGGTTGTAAATTTTTCAGAATACTGGGAAGACTCTTTATGTTGTGGATTAGGACTACTAAAGTAAAAGCTCCTTTTTTAAAGTCTTAGGAAGACTTTTCTCTGAAGAAGGACCCATGAGCCTGGTGGACTTTTGTGTGTGTAAGTTTGTGTGTTTACACTCCCTGTTTGCACAAATAGATGTACATAAACAGTGCAGACCAATCATCCATGTGCGTGAGCAGAAAAGCTGCTGCATCGTGGCAATGAAGAACCATTCGGTTCTTCCCAGGGATGGTTTCTAGTCTCTGCAACAACTTCACAATTGTTATAAACAATAACCTTTTAAACTTTTTTTTTAATTGCGGCCTAACAAAAACATTGAGTAAAAACTTAGCCTAGCAATCATTATTATCTGTCTAGGTCAGTGATCTGGCCTGGTGCTTGGATTTTGGGCCTACCAGGCTGAAATAAAAATGGGAGCCATGATCTCGTTTTGGGTCTTGAAGTCTTTTCCCAAGCTCCTCAGGTTATCGGCAGAATTCATGTCCTTGAAATGATAGGACCAAAGATCTGGTTATTTTCTGGCTCTTGGTCAGGTCCTAAAGGCTTCTTTCAGATCCTGACCCAGTGGTCCAGTCACAGTATGAAAGTTTACTTTCTCAAATCTAACAGGAACTCTCTCTGGAGTCCTCTGTGAGAGGAATCTTACATTTGCAGGCCTGTCCTGTAAATTCTAGAGGCGGCGGATATAGGGGCATACACTAGGGGCTCTGATGGCCTTCGTCCATAGCATGTTGGGCAGTTCAAAACCATCAGCCATTCTAAGGGAGAAAGACTGGCCGTCTTCCTGTGTTAAGATTTACAGCCTCTGGTGGTTGGTCTCTATGAGTCAGAATTGAAATGAAAGCAGTGAATTTGGTTTGAGCTGTGGGTTTGGGGTATTGGGTTTTGTGTTTTTGGTGGTTTTTTTTTGTTTTTTTTCAATGTACAAAGAGGTAAGGATCTTGAGAATCATATGGAATCTGCCCACCATCTGCTTTTCAGATGGGGAGAAATCCCCCGAGGTTGCATTCCTAGGCTACAGTCTACAGAGTCAGTAATGGCAAAACACGAGTTTGATTATTTCCAGCCTTCCAGGAACGGTACACATTCATTCTCCACCAGGTGGGCTGTTAGTGTCTTCAGGAAAATACTGGATTGGTACAACTGACTCCAGTATGATGTGTACCCAGTGTGGATCAGGAACCAGTGTCCGTTCAGAAATTATTTATTCTTGTTCTCCAATGAGATGAGCACAGACACTGAGAAGAAGTGCTTGGAAATATTAGTAACAATGCAGTGTTGCTCTGACATGCAAGCATGTGAGATGCTTTTGTGAGTTTCTATAGTTGTAAACTTTTAAACACACATACACATCCCCAAGAACAAAGAATTTGGCGAGAGACCAGTGTGGAGCACCGTTTGGCAATGCTGTTGTCATCAAATGGCCTTGCATTGCAGAGCTGAGTGTAAGATCCACCTGGGAGATATTACCATCTTGGCCTCTGGGATTAAAATAGCAGCTGACGTTTTTGACAGCATTTTCTGGGCTATTCTTCTTGAATATTGCTTCTTGGTAGACTATGCCTGAAAATAGTCCCAACATCTCTCCCAAAGGTTTTGGCACACACTCTGACTCAGAAAGTTCAGAAAGACCAATATGCATCATTGCATCATTGTTAAAAGAATTTATAGAGAGGCTGTCTTTTCTGACCTGCCAACCTCTTATACTCAAGGTTCTTTTAGGGACTAATTCTCCCCAAACAGCAGGAAACCGCTTCAGTGAAAATGAGATTTTAAAGGGGAAATGACTGAAGGGTTCCATGGATCCTGATAGAAGGAGGTTGAACTGAGGACATGGCCATGACCCAAGGAAGCTGCCCTCAGTCTTGGAGAGTCTGCTGTTCTACTGTCGGGCCTTATTTTCTTCTTTAAGACTCTCGTTTTCTCTGTATTCCTCCACACCATTGCTAAAGATAGCTGCAGAAAATTGTAATTCTTTTATCAAGTTCACATAGCCTTACTTCAGCTGTCCCTGGAGACTGAGGTATGTCTCTGACCTATCTGTCCACATTTGCTGGGCAAAGCAGCTGAAGAGTCCAGCCCAGTCAGACTTCCGCCTTCAAGACCATGATCAGTTACTGCAGAGATTGTAACTCAGGCCCAGTCAGATGCATTTTGGGCTAGTTCTAAGAGGCAGAGTACTGTGGCCTGGGTTAGGTGCGCCAAAATGTCTGTTGAACCAATGCGTGTTCAGACTTCAAGAAGGCACATTAGCATCTTGTACATGTAGGCTGTGTTGATTAGCTTCCTAAACAAAATAATTAGCAAAGACCTTTTTGACACTTTGTAGCTAAATCATTGTCTGAAACGTGGTCAGTTTTCATTAAGAACAAATGGCAAAACTACAGGAATGCATATTTTATCTTCCTGGAAAAAATGTCACTGTTCAGAATAGAAAGACCCTGGGCAGCATCTTTATTTGATAGAACAAACATGGAAAACCCCTGTCCTTCCACAGATGTGGCAGTTGTTTATATTATGTTGTGTAACGTTGCTCACGAATCAGCTCACCAGCTGTGGGTTGTTTTTTCAGGACTTTTATTTGCCACATCTAAGATTGTTTATTTTTTTTTTATATTGAACTGTGATAATAGCATATCATTTGCTGCTACTTAAGTAATTTCTTTTCCTCTTAGCATATGTAGGTCAAGTTGCTCTTTTGGCCTAAAACACTGTGAATTTAAAAAAAGGGGGGAGGGGAGATGGAGAATGGGAGTGGGGAAGAAACCCCACCCCAATTATACAATAATTTCAGACTTTTGAAGTAAGACTATCACATTTCCCATTATTGATTATTTTTTGCATGATTACAGTGACTGCCTTCAGCCGTTTATTACAACATAGATTCTGATTCACTGGCTGCACTTGTTTGAGACTAAAAATAAATGTGAGGGAGTGCCATGTGGAAGGGGGTGAATGAAGAGTAACGCTTTTGACATCGATGATTAACCATCAAGTAAATAATCATATTTAGCTTTTCTAAGTATTGTATTTGACTAATAACAGACTGAACTCTTCTTGACAGAGAAACTCAGATTTCTTAATATGTACCATCACGCTTATAGTTGGTTGGAGCTACATTTTTATGCTTTACATTTTTTACCTTTTTTTTTTCTGATAGGAGAGAAGTAGGGACAATGAAATGGGTGGCCACAATCCTTGAGTTTTGTGACTGGATATTGGTTAGTAAATCTTGTTTCTCAAACTCAACAAAGAAAGTCTGACTTATGAAATGCTGTTCACTAACTCTGTTGAGCACACAATTGAATTTTGTTGAGTGAGGTGGGGCCACCTCATGCAATCTCTGCTGAATTGTTAGTAGGCAAATGTTTGTTTGATTTTTTTTTTCTTGGACTCCAACTGTCCAATTATGTGGCCTATTATTGTCCAGCCAGTTCTGGACCTTAGAAGGCTGCTAGTCCAGGGATAAGATAGATCTGTTGTTGTGGAGTCCTGGCTCATAGCTGACCCTCCTGTGGGTTTTCAGTAAATCACATGGGAGGAAATGGTCTGTATTTCGCTTATGAGGAGTTATGTCTATAAACCTCTAAAATACAAGATGTGAAAGAAAATAAAGAGGTGGAATTTCTGAGGATGGAGCTGTTAATTCCACAGATATGCTGCTGATAGAGACTGGGAGCTTTTTTAATTATTATTATTATCTTCACTTATAGATTCATCTTCACTTATACATTCATTCCTACCCTTGAGTAATGACTGTGTAAAAGAGGCTGGACAAACCTCAGGGAATCAGACAGTCTCCTACCACAGAGTTCAGCCTGAGAAGAGAGAGATGGACCCGGGAAATAGGAAGGAGCATCCAGCAGACATGGAGCATCGGTGATGCAAACGGTGCTCGTCAAAGCTCTGACCATCCAACTGTGGACCATTCCAAGGTGTCTGGGCGTGGGGAGAGAGGACTCACTGATGTGGTTGGTACTGGTAGTGTAGCACCGGTGAAGTATGTATGTTAGCTCAGTCCTGGACCCAGTAGAGGATGTCATTCATTCTCCTCTGAAGTACTTGGCAAAAGCTTCAGAGAGCAGAGAACATTTGGTTAGGGCGTTGAAGAAGCAGTAGGAGCTTACTTGGCAAGGTTGGGATACCAGAGGTACTAAATATGGTTAAAACCACGCCTCCTTGCTGTTGATGTGGGTAATGTGCTGTACTCATTGATGGGCTTACTTTTCTCACTAGTCTCTACTTTTACATAGGGGATCTCTCCAAATGAAAGGGGAGATAGGCTTTTCTTTAGGGAATGAATAACTCTGAGGTTAGAAAACAGTTTAGGTTTGGAAAATAGCCTGAAATTTGGAAAGTTAGTGTAAAATGGATTTTCCCCTGGCCAGGAGTAGTTGAAATCCGTTAGGTTGTGGAGATGGCTGATTCCACTGGAATCCCAGGAGACGGGTCTGCTCGCTGTGTGTGCTGAGTTACTGCTTTTGAAATGATGCTGTACCTAAAGCAGAGCAAGGATTCTTGGTATGACTAAAAAAAGGCCCAAACAAAACAAACAAACAAACAAAAAAAATCACCCACCAAACAAATAGAGGTATCTTTGCGAAGGTTTTACACATTTCATACTGGAAACCATTTGCTGGAATAGCCAATCTAATTCTTTCCTGGTTTTTTACTCCACTTCTCTTAACTTTCCTTTCTTTCCACAGATGCCTGTGGTACAAGGAGAAAAAAAAATGACTGTTTCCTTAACTATACATACTTGCATTTCTCCAAATGATCTTAGCGTTATTGTTTTTCTTTTAAATTTAGGTTATTTATTTTTCATTTCAATGAACATCTACAGAGATTTTGGGATTCCATTCATTCATTGTTGCACCCTTCTCCCTGCACAGACCCCTCCCCCCCTTGCTCCTCTCCTTGAAAAGCAAAAGAAAAACTCCCTCATTTGTACACAGTCCCCCCCACACCTCCCCAAACTCCACCCCCTACCC
>NW_006399863.1:7336055-7340417 GCF_000299155.1 Elephantulus edwardii | reverse complement strand
TTCATTTATCTCTGCTCTAATTTTTATAATTTCAGTTTTTTTAGAAGCTGATGGGTTTTCTTGCTGTTCTTTTTCAATTTGTTGGAGATGTTGGGTTAGAGAGTCAGTGGTAAATTTTTCCTGCCTTTTGATGTGTTTAGCGTTATTGTTAAGATGTGTGGAAGAGGCTGCAGTGCCTTGAAAGAGCAGAAAAGCCTCGAAAGGGAAGGATGCTGTACATTTAAAGCAGTGAGAAGAGAAAACAGAGGTGAAAGAGGCAGACTCATTCTGCACGTACATATTGTGGCAGGAGTCCAGGCACCTGCCAGGTGGAAGTTGTTAGGAGAGATAAAATGGTTCTTGACTTAGAATACATTCATCCTCACCTGCTTGCATTTGATAAACTGCCAAGTCCAATTCTCTCAGTACCAGCCTACCTTTTAAAAATAATTTTCTCCTCCACCAGTGTCATGTCATACTGCTTATTTTGTTGTCGTCATTTTTTATTATTGGTGGGTTTGAACTGCGTACCTTTGAAATTTCAGTGAAGCTTCTTGCCACTAGGCCACCAGATCTCCATCAACAACATTGCATTTTGGGTTCATTTTTAACTATAGGACTTGGCAGTATTTTTGTGCTTTGCATTTTGGTCATTGACCACACTGTCTTTTCTAGCAAGGAAGGCATTTCCATTGTCTGTGGCCCACACCCTTCTACCATCCAGCACCCCTTTTCCATTAGTATGGCCCCTAACTCACTAAGATGAAGTTCATCCCTTAGAGTCAAAGCTCAGCCTGGACTGGCCTCTCTGGCTCCACCTAATCTCTGCTCGGAGGGTACTTCTTCTCTGCCTGAAAAGCGTTTTCACCTTCCTCACCCAGCATACCTGCCTGCCTTCTGCTGGAACTGCCTAAATTCTAGGCTCCTTGTAGAGTGAAATCAATTTCTTTGTCTTATGTGAGGCCTTTCTGGCTTTAGTAGAGAGGAATCATCACTCCTTATTTAATAAGTCTGTCATTAAGTAGATTTTATACTCAAAATTTGGCAAATAGTATTTACTTAGTCATTTTGACCCGTTGGGACTGCAGGTTCGTAGAGGACAGTCCCAGAGACTGTCACATATATAATCTTGCTCCGTGCAGTGGCTGACCACTTTCTTGGCACATATGCAACGAGTTGATATTTGGTTCATTTGGATTTAGGTTCACCCTTGTCTTCAAGGATTCAAAATGCCTACATTTTGGTTAACAGTTGAAGAATCTTAGCCTTTCTTTCCCACTTGTATATAATGTATTTTTTAACACACACACACACACACACACACACACACACACACACAGGTTCTATGGTTTCTTACTCATGGCAACCACATATATATGTGTGTGTGTGTGTGTGTGTATACACACACAGACACATATATACATAAATATAAACCCATACACACACATATACATAAATATACACCTATACACACACACATGTGTGTGTGTATATATATCTCTTTCAGCTTTGAATTGATTAACTCATTGACGTGTGTGTGTGTGTGCATATGTTGTTGTGTCCCATCAAATCAGAACCAATCCATAGCTAACCATCTAGCACGTTTTAAGAGGTGGTAAATCACGTGGGAGGAGACTGCCTGTCGTTTTTCCACAGAGCAGCTGGTGAACTTAACCCATGTGCATTTGGGATTGCAGTGCAGCTTCTTACCACTAGATCATCAGAGCTAGCTGGCTACCTACCTACCTCTCTCTCTCTCTCTCCTCTCTCTCTCTCTCTCTCTCTCTCTCTGTCTCTCTTTCTGTCTCTCTTTCTGTCTCTCTTTCTGTCTCTCTTCATCCCTCCATCTAAAATGACACACAGTTAACAACATGGTTGGTTCCAGTTTATGACAACCTTGTGTGTTTAAGACTCTTGTCAGTGGCCTGGAATCACACACAATGATCTTTTGAAAATAGATCACTCGGTTTTTCTTCCACAACACCTCTGAGTGGGCTTAAATCACCCACCAGCCCTTTGGTTAGTAGACAAGTATTTAAGTACCTGATCCACCAGAGGACTCAAATCTTGTATATAGTAGACTCTAAAACACCCACTGCTGTTGCAGCAGGTCTGAGTCATAGTGACCATCCATCATGAGGCTGCAGAGTCATTATGGGAGGAAACCACCCATCTTTCTCTCATGGAGCACCTGGTGACAGCCCACATTTCAGTTTGCAGCTTGGCATGCAATGCATTACATCCTTGGGCCTTCTTGCATACAGTAGCTGCTGGATAGATATTTGTCGGGTAATTGGTTATTTAAGATCAAAATTCTAACGAAATTCTAAGTTAGTGGCTTTTAAAGTGTAGCTCAGAGCATTGTAGGTCTTCCAAAACATTGCTGAAAAATCTTATGATCACTTCCTCCTTTGGTAAAGAAGTGAGAACATTATAAATTAGCACTATTTATATTTGAGTTCTGAATTGTCCTAGAATTTATACTTGATGCGGTCCTTGTTGTAAAGTGTTAGACTCCACTGGTTGAATGTTTTTATTATATCACGTTTATTTATCAATTAAATATAGATAGCTTACTGTTATCTCAATAATTATTTGGTGTTTCTTATCACAGTTATTGCAGATGGCAGTAGCTTCATTAATTGGTCTGAAATGTGTTGTGCTAAAGGTAACTAAATGATTTTAATTAAGAACCGAGAAGTAAGTGAAGTCTTCAAGAGAGAGATCAGTCTCCCCACAGACTTGCTCAGTCTCCTGGAGAGCAGATGAGAACCTTCCCTCTGTGAATGGTGGTCAGCATTTTGGGCTGCCAAAAGGATGAATAAAACTCTTAGAGGAAGATTTTTCGTTATGAGTTGGTTGTTTTTTTTTTTTAGAAGACCATTATGGTAGAATGAGTATGAGGATCTAAGACGGGGGGAGGGTGGGAACAGAGGGGTGAGGATGGGTAGGGGTGGTTAATCATAGGGCCTCACAATTTGATGGATAGAGGGAGAGGGGGTGAAGGAAATGGGAAAGATCCGGTGTGAAAAACTACGTATATAAACTTTTTAAATAAGATAGTATAAAATAAAAAATGGGGATGGGAAGGACAGAAAGCGAAAAAAAAAAATAAACTTGTGAGTGACGTAAATTCTTTTTAAAAAACCCCCAAAACCAACCAACCAAACAAAAAAACAAACCACTTCTTTTTATATATAATGACAGCGTATTCTCTCCACCTTCTTTTGATGCTTCTCGTATTGTTCAAGATTTTCTCCATCTCATCCCTTAGTATTGCAACTCAAGGCTTGAATTTGTTTTTCAGCTCTTTCAGCTTGACAAATGCCAAATGAATGCTTTCTTTTTTATTTTCTAACTCTGCCTCTTGTATTATAAAACTTCGCTTTGTCTCTTCTAGCTGCCCCTTGAAATCTGCTCATCTCTTTTACCCCAGCATCTCTTCCCTTTGTTTTGTTTGGCTTCTCGACACTTGAGTGCAATTTTCAGATTCTCCTCTGACATGCATTTTGTTCTTTTATCCCTCCTCTCTCTTTGTAATGACCTTTTGGTCTCTTCACGAGTGATTTACATCTTCTGAAAACCCACTGGAGGGCCAGCTGTGTCAGCTCTGACTTGATGGCAGTGAGTGAGTAAGTGTGATTACTTCAGGATCTAAAGTTATAGATATTAACTCAAGCCTCACTATAAATTATTTGTAGTAAATACGTGATACACGTACCATAATGCCTTTCTAGAATCTTGATAGTTATGGCCTAGGAGAATATGCTTGACCCAAAGGCTTCAGATCAGTCTTATAGACCTGTCTTTTCTCCTGGCAGTCATCACCTCAGAGCTTTTGCACTAACTGGTGCTCCACTGGAAAGGATGTCCTCTATACTTGCTGATCTGCCTTTCAGTGGTCACCTTCCTGACCACTAAAAGCCCTCATGCCCTTATTCATCTCTACTCTATCACCTTATTTTATGAGCGCTATGGTATTCCCGTCTTTCTGATATGAGTTAATGGCTATATTTTGTTCCCTTGCTTCTTGTCTATGTCTCTTCTACTAGAGAATAAGCCTCGTGACAGCTGGGATTTGACTGGTTGCTTGACCATCCAGTTCACTTAAATACCCCTGCCATTGCAGGGCTCCAGTGCAGACACAGAGCTGGTTGGTCTTTTGTTATTCCATTATTTATTATTGTTTTTGTTGTATACCATTGAGTTGTATATCACTTCATATCTGACCGTCTGGTGGGTTTTCAGAGGCAGTTAATCACATAGGTGCAGAGTGCCCATCTTTCTCCCGTGGAGTAACTGGTGGATTTGAACCAAGTGCCTTTGGAATTTCAGCGCAACCTTTAGCCATTAGGCTAAAAAGAATTCCCTAATTAAAAAAAA
>NW_006399863.1:7291591-7335955 GCF_000299155.1 Elephantulus edwardii | reverse complement strand
GAGATTTTTTTATTATTTCATATTTGTGAAAGTTTACAAATCATGCCATATTGTCATTCAATCATTCATACACCTTTTATAATATTAATTATAATTGATTAATTACAGTGTCTAATCAACCCCTTATTTTCTCTTGCCTTTCTCTTCACCCACCTGATCTTTCCATTTTTTTCAGAAGCACCAACAAGGAGCAGTTTTTCTAAAAAAGCACATAAGACTGCTACTGCTCCTAGCACATCAGACATGAGATGTTTGGGTTTAGTACCTACCTCTTATCACCATGGAGATGGAGACCAGGCATTCTCCAAGTGGCCTCTGAGCCTGAAAAGGAGATGGCTCGTCAGTGGAAAATATCAGACAATCATCATCCTTCAGATTGTTCTATATTATTCTCCAAAGATTGATTTTTCCACCCAGGTTCTTGGGATAGGCAGTGAGTTGTGACCAGAGCATCAGTCTCTGTTTCTCTCGTGCTGTAAATACACAACAGGCATGCCTTCTCACACCATGTAGAAGAGAATGTGTAAAGCTTTTCTGGTCTAGCTCTTGTGGCCTCTGTTTACATCAGGTTTAAAAAAAAAACACAAACTAATGAACAGACAGTTGGACTCCAATCAAGACACTGTGGGCTCACTTACTTGGTGGTTAGATTTAAAATACTTGGCTTCAGGGCTAGTCAGGACCACTCCTCATGGCTGTGGCCCCAGAGTCATTTATTACTACAGATGTAAGCTTGAATCTTTGGCCCAAGTTTTCCTGACTATTTAACCATATGAGAGTACTTTGAGTTATTTCCTAGCCCCCAATATTCACTCGCTGTGTAACTTTGGGGTCATCCTTTCACCTCATTCAGCTGATTTTCTCATCTTAACATTGGGGAGGTGGTAGCTTCCCCAGGTCTTATTGTGCAGCTTGAGTGGACACATCTGTATAAAGTGGTTGGCTTTGACAGTGACTTTGATCATGTTCATTCCTGTATTTTACATTTTTAAGGGGTTCTTTCAATTCTTCCAAAGCCATTGAACTCCTTTTGGAAAATTAAAGGGAAATTCAAAAAATGACAGGGTCCAAATATATTTGATTTATTAGTTCAAACTGTGTGGAATTGCTGATAAACAGCTGCCTTTTTTAAACTCAAGAGATTTTTAGGATTCATCCTGTTTCTTTTTGTGTGACTGTTTCCCATTAAAAGAAGGGGAAATCAGGTAGTCAAACATGGAATGTCTGTGTGTTGTACTGAAACAAAAATTCCGTTTTGCTTGGTCATATAAAAGCACCAATAACATCCAAAAATCCCAGCTACTGGGAGTGGATGGTTTGGAGGGATGTGAATACAAATGCATCTGGAGGCTGTGCAGGGTAAACCCAGTGTACGTACAAGACCTTGCATAGACATCCTGATGGAATTTAAGTTTTCTGCATCAGTTTACTTTAACATAAAATAAATTGAGCCTTCCTTCACTTAAAATAATTCATGAAATCCTTTACCACTAGTATTTGCTCACAGGTCTGCTGATTTCATTGAAACTGTGAAATAAAGTTATCATTAAGGATTGACAAATGAAAAGAGAGAGCTGAGAGAGGAAAGTATACAAATAACGTTCCATAAAAGTTCCAACCAGATATGCCCTTTTCAGTTCATTAGCTGGACACAGTAAGCAGGAGAGCTGGCTTATCCCTTAAAGCTAACTTCTCATCGTTGGAAATTATAAAGACTGTTAAATCTGTTTCTGAAAAGTAGTAATGCCATTTTTTTTTAATGAAGGAGGAATATATAAGAATTAGAAGGCTGTGCAGAGGTAACTCGTGGTTGCTGTGATGCTGAAGACTGTGACAGTGATGTGCCAGTTGTGGTAATAGGTACCCATGGTGGACAGTGTTGGCTGGAGTTTCCTGACTAAAACAAGCCTTGAAGCAGGAGCAGCGTCCACTTCCGAAATGGCTTGCCTCCGGAAACTCTATGTACGAACAGTGCTCAGGCCGCTCGTTCATAGGGTCGCTATGAGTCGTCTCCAACTCAGCGGCACCTAACAACAACAAAAACAAAAGGAAAAAGTAGTAAGAAATTAATTTAAGGTACAGACACTTCAGTTAGAGCCTAGTCTGTTAGCTTAACCAGATCCCAAGGTATGGAGAAGTTCAAGTGCACTGAATCATGTCACCAGCATTGATATGTTTGTTTAAGACAGTAGTCTTATTGTTAAGTGTTTGGCTGGGTTGAGTCTGGACTTTGATTTCTACGTTGAGTAGGAAAGCCAGAATCAGAAGCCCATTGCTGTGGAGTCACTTCTGATCCATAGTGACCATTTGTAAATCTTTAGGTGAGTAGACGGCTTCATCCTTCTACCTTGGAGTGGCTGGTGGATTCAAACCGTTGACCTTTTGGTTTTGGTTAGCAGCCAAGCACATAATCCACTATGCCATCAGAGTTGCTTACAAATATCCTAAACTCAGGAAGTGCCATGATCACAGAAGACGGTCACCTATAGTCTCAGCAGCCTACCTGACAATGTAGGGAATTCTTGGAAGGATACCTGGATGACTCTGGCAAAAGCTGGCTGCCATCTTCAGATGCCCACGTATCGGCTCTATGCTTCAAAGCTCATTTGGAGACTAGCTGGTGAGAGAGCCTAGAATGTGCAGCTTAGAAGCTTGCAGCCCCTGCCACAGCCAGGGCAGCTTAAGTGGAGTTGAAAAGCAGCAGACAATATCTAAGATGAGTTTGTGATCTTTAGTGGTCACATATGATAGAATTTAAATATTTTTTTAATGTCTGGTATTTTTTTTTTTATTTTCTTGGTATTACTATGACATTTCACTAAATCTCTGTTCTTATGTCTTCTTGAGCACCACCTCTGACCATTCCTGGACATCTGGGAAGCCAGGCCAGCCCTCTTCCTCATTGTTCTGCCACTTCTATACGCATTCCTTCTTGGATAGTGTTAGATGCCTAGTTGAGGTCAGCCTTTAATAAGCATTTGATCATTTTATAATTTAGATCCCTTTAAAGATAGTTAGCTTCTTAGAGTTCCCCAGCCTCCTCTTTCATTTTTGTCCTTCCCTTTTCCACTTCACATATCCCTGCACCCGAGCCTATTTGTAATTCCTGAGTCTACGATGCCCTGCTTAGCCTCGGGCTCTGTACATGCAGTTCTCTCATCCTCTTTTCTGCACTCTTACCTTTCAGGTCTCAATTTAAATAAGAATCCTCTACCTTGGACCTCTTTAGTGCATTGCCTTTGAGTAGATTCAGACTCAGAACAGCCCAACAGTACAGAATAAAACTGCACCATAGGGTTTCCTCAGTTATTCACAGGGATCTCACATACTTTGGGCAAGTTGTCCAGAAGTGCAAGTCCCCACAGAAGGACATCACACTTGGAAATGTGGAGGGTCAGAGAAAGTTAGATTGACACAGAGACTGCAGCAGTGGGCTCAAACGTATCAGCATGTGAGCATGGTGCTGGCTAGGGCAAGTTCAGTTCTGTCATTCATACGATAGCTATAAGGTATAGTCGACTTGACAGCACCTAACAACAACATAGTTTCCAAGGCTGTAAATCTCTGAAGGAACTGACTGACATCTCAGTTTCCCACTGAGTGAGAGATGGGCTTAGTCAATCCACCTGTAAGCATGCAGTTAAGTAAGTCAAGTACTTAACTGCTTGCACCACCAGGTCTGCTTTTATCCTGTTAAAAGTTCAACTCATTGCTGTTGAATCTGATCCAACTCATTGCTGACCATCCTTTGAGCTGTCAGTCATGCCAGAGGAGCTTGCCCATCATCCCCTGTAGCGCTGCTTGTCAATTTGAGTCTTCAGAGAGGTACAGCATTTAGGGTATCAGCATATCTCCCTATAGACTCTGATACCAGAGCCTCCTGCTGTACCCCACTAGCCTGATCTAATTGATCCCTTACTGGGCTTCTGTAATATCTCTTCTTCCTTCCTCTGTAGCCCTTTCATATTGACTGCACCTTTAGTCCTCCATAAACTATAATATCCACGAGGTCAGCCTCTCTCTGTCTTACAAGTTCTCCAGAGTAAAAGATTTTTGTGTTAAACTTCTTAATTATGGGATACCACTGTTAAATGTTTTAAGCTCTCAGAAAGAGAGGTCCATCAGTGACCCAGATCTCCTGATGACATCTCCTGTTTTCTCACCTGATAATAGCATCTGGAGTGAATGATAGGTATGATTTAAATTGTTCCAAGACTGTATTTTAAGTACCACAGAAGCCACCATATTTTGAGGTTGGCTGGGAATGGTGTCCCAGAGGAAGAGTTATTTGATAGGAACATCTTCGGCCAAGAGAACAGTGAGGGTAGTAGAGATGAGTTTTTGGTGCTCTGGGGCCAAAAAATGTCTGGAAGTCCAGGGATAATGGGAGCTGAGGGGAGAGCCTGGGAATAAATGGTCTGGCCATGAAGGATTTAGGAGTCATGGATGATTAACGGGGAATCGTTGCAAGATTTTAAACAGAGAAATTATTCCATCAGAAATATTCTTAAAAGCCTCCTCTGGCAGCTATGTAGAGAGAATGGGCTTTAGGTGTCTGAGTTCAAGCTGGAGGCCACTTATGAGGAGAAATGACTGTGCCTTTGACTAGGGTTATAACGGGGGAGGCAGGGAAGGAGGGGAGAAAAGTGGAGAAACAGAATATTTCCAAGAAGGAGTTCACTGATGGACTGATATATTTGTGGAACAATAGCATTAAAGTGGTTTCCCTACTTTGATGTTATGTACCATTGAGTGGGAACAGACTCATACCTGAGCCCCCAGCTACTTTTCAAAGCCTGTGAATCACGAATCACACAGAAGTTTGCCCATCTTTTTCTCATGATACAACTGGTGGATTCGAACTGCCTGCCTTTGCATTGACAGTGACACTCTTTACTCATCAGAGCACCAGAGCTTCCCAACTTTAGTCTCTCTTTGTTTCAGGTATATCCCCTTCTAAATCAGGAGTGGCATCCACTGCCTAAATAGCATGCCTCCGGAAGCCCTATGAACTTTGATAAATGTTGGTAGTTGTAGAGGGGCTTCAAGCCTTTTGTCCATAGGGTCATTATGAGTCATGCTCAACTCAAGGCAGTCAACAGCAACAACAACAACAACAACAACAAATCATTCTCAAATTAATTATAAAGATTAAAGTTATATATAAAAACTGTAAAAAAAAGATTAAAGTTATAATTCTGATGATGTTACTCTTTATTTGCAGTCAGACTTCTCTTCAGCACCTGTGGTCCAGAGGACACAGTGCCGTTAATCCCAGCATAACCTCGCTCGCCTGAACTCCACATGGCCACTTTTTTACATCTTTTCCCCACTCCTTTCCCCCCAACTCTTCACCTATACCCTTCCTCCTCCTCATTCTGGGTGAACATACTGCACTGGTATCTTGAGGTTTTGCTAGTCTTTCTAGATGGAACCTCATCATTTCCTCCTGCTATGTGATTCACTTCTTGTCATCTGTCGCTTGGTCACTTGGCCTCCTGCACACTGGTCACTCTCATGGAGCTATCTGCTGCCTGATTTGAGCTGTTGTAACACTTCAGTCTCTCTTCCCTTTATTTCCCCCCCCCCTCTGCAAAGTTAATGTGTTATCTGGATTTTCCTCTGTAAGGTGGTTGTGAGAATTGACTGGGTTGAAAGACTAAGGAGCAGTTTGGCCTCTATGAAGTCTGGAATTCAGGAAATGTCTGGTTATTATCTTCTTATGGCCCTACAATTATAGCCAACATCACATTGCCTAATTAATTGCCTATCCCCTCAACTAGACTATGATGTATTGATCATATTCATATCCTAATCACTTTGCATAACTCTCATAATTAATCAACATTGTCATCAAGAAAAATAAGTCAAATGAATATACATTTACTGTGTGCCAAGAACTGTAGTCCATGGTACTGGTCTGGATGTATTGGAACAAAGATGCAAATTCAGATTGTCTGACCGCAGAGACTGCTCTCTGGATCAACATCATATGTTCCCTTCCAAGCTGAAACTGCCTAGCAAATATTTGGGTGGATGAAGGAAAGAAAAGAACAAAGCGAGAATTGGAATGGCATTTTTCTGCATCAAATTTAAAACCAAGCAAAGCTAAATCTTGAGAAGTTTAAATCTAAATTGACAAAGGAATTGCTCCACATTATTTCATTTTCAATGAGGCAGAAAAATTCCCTCTCCTGTCATGACTGCGGCTTGGGGGTAGGAGCTACCCACTGTCCTTGCTGCTGTGTTCAGTACCTCAAAGGTGCCATCCGTCAAAGGAGCTGGCTTTGGCCAACAGCTGAATTTCTATGTTTGTGCCATTCTGAGGACATCTGTCAAACCTTTCGATAGAGGTCCCTGTCTCATTCCATTTTCAGGCTCACTGATCACAGATTTTTGCCACTGAAGCTTAAAAAGGACTGAAGAGAGTGGTAGATGCTGGAAAAAACAGTTCTTAAGGAACAGGTGCACAGCCTTGTGTTTAGAACACAAGGTTTGGAGTCCTTTCTCTGGCAGCAGAATTCACTTTCACATAACCTCCATGTAACTGTGAACTTGGAAAGTTGTTCCAAGTTGTCCCCATATGAGAGTCAGCCGTGGGAGGCACAGACTGTCAAGTTTCCTTGTTCCAATCAAGCTGTTTTATGCCAGAAAAATCTTGTCTCCTCTTATGCCTCCATCAGAGTAATATTTTACACTTGTGTAGAACCCTTTAGGAAATGTTTTATGTGAGCATTCTCATCAAATTCACATGCTGTGGTAGAGGGTGATGATACTATTATTGTAGTTCGTCATATAAGAAAACTAAGATTCAGGGAATTGACGATTTGTCTGGTCGACCTCCAGAATTGAAGATTTACCTGATCAACCTCGATTCCAGCTTTTGTCCTTGGGTTTCAACCTGATTTTACTGTACCAAAATCTTTTTGAGGGATAATCTTAAATTATCTATTTCTTGGGGTTCCCACATAGTACCTAATGGAATTCATTTATCTGAGTGATTCTCAACAAGTATTTGTTGCATTATTTCATTGAACTTGTAAGAGAAAGATGGTCAGTCTCCTGCCATGCAATATATAGCTGTGGAAATCTGGGGGAGGGTCAGATGTGAGTCAGTTCTAACTTGACAGCATTGAGGGTTTTAACATTAAACTGAAGTGCGAGAAATCTTATTACTCCAAATAGCAATGCAAATTCTCTCTGTAGAACAAGCTTTTTCCTCAGGACCAATGCCTTGCTTGTTGACTTGGCTGTGCCTTATCTGTCTTTATCTGGGAATGGTGTTCATATCTTCTTTGGCTGTTTCAACAATATCTTCCAAGCTCTATCAGTGTAAGTTCAAGCAACACCTTCTTATTGTGCACTGGAGATGACACAATTAAGGAAGGAAGAGATGACACAATTAAGGAAGGACTAGATGAGAATTTTATTCACCGTTGTCGGAGCCCTCAGTAATATGCTGTGCCCATGTGGTGGAAACAAATGTTCCTCTTTCAGGCTGGCATAATGTCATAGCCCCCTGTTCATCCTCGATTATCCCCTCAGGAAATTAATGAGAGTTGCACTGCCCATAAAGGAAATAGCAGTTACTGGTGAACTGAGGACATTTTGCAAAGCTTCTGGCTAAATAGTCTTGATTTTAGTAATGAACTCTAAACCACCCCAGGAGGGCTACATAAGCAGGAGACAAGTCTAAAGGATTCTAGATCATTTAGAGAAAATGACTTGGGCTGTAACATAAGGTTAGCTTTTTGTTCTCCCTCCTCCTGAGCTGCTTGGGCCCTTGGGCAGCCCCTCAAGCAAAGTTTGATTATTTCTGTTTTCAACAGCTTTGCAAATGCTTCACCTCGGCACATATAACCCCAGAGGTAGTGTTAAGATGGCTTTGGTTTGGAAATAGGCCCTCTATATTTGTAAGTATTAATTTAACCTGTTTCAAATTGATAAAGGATATCTCCTAGAGAGAAGCAGAACTATTTAAAGAACATAGCATCAGGACTAGTGGAAGACTCATAAAGAACCTGTTATGAAGATATAGCCTTGGTGGCTGAGGCTAACAAGATTGAAGCCCTTACTGATGAAGATCAAAGATTATAGCCTCATCATGAATTGAACCTTGACATAAAAAGAAAATCCTCACTACTGACTTTACTCCATATACAAAAACCAACTGGTGGATCATGGACCTAGGACTAAAACCAAGAACTGTAAACGTCATTAAAGAAAAGCTTGGAAGAACTTTAGTAGTCCTAATCCACAACATAAAGAGTCTTCCAAGTATTCTGAAAAATTTACAACCAGGAGAAGATAAAATAGGTGAATGGGACCTTCTAAGAATCAAATCCCTATGCGCGTCCAGAAACTTCTCTAACAGGGTACAAAGGGAAGCCACAGACTGGGAAAAAGTGTTTGGTAATGACATGTCAGATAAGGGACTTTTATCTAGAATTTATAAAATACTTGAGCACCAGGATAAAGGTGAATAATCCAGTTGAAAAATGGGCACAGGATATGAACAGACACTTCACCAAAGAAGACATGCAGATGGCCAATAAGCACATGAAGAAATGTTCAAAATCCCTAGCCCTGAGAGCTGCAAATCAATACCACTATGAGATATCATCTCACCCCGGTAAGACTAGCAAAACTTAACAGAACAGCAAGCAACAAATGCTGGCAAGGTTGTGGAGAGATTGGAACCCTTATTCACTGTTGGTGGGAGTGTAAAATGGTGCAACCATTGTGGGAAGCCGATGTGGCACTTTCTCAAAAAGTTGCAAATAGAGATACCATTTGACCCAGCAATTCCACTACTGGGAATATACCCTAAAGAGACCATAAATGACATCCAAGTAGATATATGTATACCCATGTTTATCGCGGCTTTGTTTATAATAGCCAGGAGTTGGAAACAACCTAAGTGCCCGTCAACAAATGAATGGGTAGAGAAGCTGTGGTATATTCGCACAATGGAATGCTATGCTGCATTGAAAAACAAGGAACTCATGCAATATTAATCAAAATGGGTGAACCTGGAGAACATTATGCTGAGTGAGGTATCTCAGTCACAAAGGGACAAATGCTATATGGTGCCACTGTTGTAGAATGAGGCTGGCATTGGGGTGGAGGTAAGACTGAGAAAAACTGGATGAATTATGTTTATTGCATTGTCTATGGGGGAGAGAATAGTTTAAAAGTATTATATTTTAGGGCATTATGTTTATCATAGGAGTACGCAATGAGGGTTGCAGAGTGGATTATATTTGGGGGTAGGGGGTGGGGTTTGGGGAGGTGCGGGGGGATTGTGTACCAATGAGGGAGTTTTTCTTTTGCTTTTCAAGGAGAGGAGCAAATGGGGGGGAGGGGGGGGAGGGGGGGTGGGCGGGGAGAAGGGTGCAACAATGAATGAAATTCCAAAATCTCTGTAGATGTTCATTGAAATGAAAAATAAATACATTAATAAATAAAAAAATTATAAAAGCAACATAATGGTAAATACTGAAAATTGAAGTTGTAAAGGATTTGATTTTATTTGGATCCGTAAACAATGTCCGTGGAAGCAATATTCTAGAAATTAAATGTTGGGTAATTAGATTAAATGTTGGGGAAATCTGCTATAAATGGCCTCTTCAAAATGTTAAAAAGAGAAAATGTCACCGGGAGGCCTGTGGTGCACTAGAACCAATCCATAGTGTTTTCAGTTGTAAAAGTTGAACAAAGAATAATGAAGACTTAGGAATCTGTGCCTTTGAATTATGGTTTGGCAAAGAATATTGACTGTACTACAGACTAGGTTAGTCTATACTATGGCTGTATCCTTTCTCTGCACCTATTCAATCTGTATGCTAAGCAAATCATTTAGAGAAAGAAGAGTGTGGTATCAAAATTGGAAGAAGACTCATCAACAACAGCATTATACAAATGACACATTTGCTTACAGAAAGTGGAGGATTTGAGGTGCTTGCTGCAGAGGACCAAGGACTGCAGCCTTTGATATGAATTACATCTCAACATCAAGAAAAGTCCTTGTCATTGAAACAATAGGCAAAATCATGCATAGAAGGAGCAAAGTTTGACCTTTTCAGTGATGTCATCCTGCTTGGATTTATCATCAGCACTCTTGATAATTGCAGGAGATAAGGAGACCTATGGCATTGGGAAATTCACCTGAAGAGTGATGATGTCCATTTAAAGACCAAAGAGCACCTGATTCAAGTCACAGTCTCTCCAGTCATCTGCTGTGCATAGGAGAGTTAACAGTGAATAAAAATGACACAAGAGGACTTTATGCCTTTGAGTTGTGGTGTTGGAGAGGAGTGTTGACCATTGCGTGGCCTACCAAGAGAACCAACAAGTGTGTCTTGGAGAAAGTGCAACCAGAGTGCTCTTTGGAGGCAAGGACAGCAAAGCTTCATCTCTCATACTTTGGACATGTTGTTAGGAGAGGATTTTCCTTGGAGAGGAACATCATGCATGGCAACATGGAGAGTCAGCAAAAGAGAGGAAGACCATCAAAGAAATGGATTGGTAGTGCCTGCGACCATAGGCTCAAGTGTGTCAGGTATAACAGTAACACAAGATGGGATGAGGTTCAGATCTGTTGTTTATAGGATTTCCATGAGTCATACCTGACGGCACTGAACAACAGCAGCAGCAGTGTGGACTGCCAGAAGGACAAATAGATCTGTAGTGGTCCTTAGAAGTCACAGTGATGGGACTTTGTCTCCTGTACTGTGGACAAGTGGAACCAGTCCTTGGAGAAGAGCATCATACTTGATGAGGTAGTGAGATCAATACAAATGAAGTAGACCCTTAGCAGGATGAATTGATAAGGTGACTGCAGCACTGGGTTCAAACATAGGCGCGATTCTGCCGATGGTGCAGTGGTTTGTTCTGATGTACATGGGGTCGCTGTGAGAACTGACCCAGGGTCACGCAGCAACAACATCTCCCTGGGAAAGAAAGAGAATGTGTTATATCGATTGCAATCCTGTAAACTATTGAGTGACTTTGTCTTGCAAAAAGGCTAGTGTAGCCTCTACAGTGTGAAGGAGGGAGGAAGGGAGCATAGTTACAGGGAGATGAGAAAAATCTCGCTGCATGTACACAAGAGGCGCTTGCTCTATTGTTCTGTTACCTCCTTTCTCTGGAAACTTTATAGATTAGCTTTTATAATCCACTTTGAAATGTTTGCTGTCTTTAAAGCAGAAGCAATCTCCGCAGCTTTCAGACAGAAGGTCATTTTGTACAAAGTGCTCATTCGTGTGCGACAAAGCGTATTTCTTCTACAGGAACAAAGAAATAATGAAGGCTTCTTAAAAGCTGATTTTCTTTAAAGAAGCGATCATCTTGATAGTCGGTGATTTATATGTGTCATTTCTATTGGACTTGAAAAGTAACAAATATTTGTATCAATAAGAATTAGTGAATATTATTAAACTCTCAGACATGACTCTAACTGCAGTTTCAGAACTTTGAGGTAGGAGGGAATGAAGGCTTGGTGGTGTTACTATTTCTTTCTTCATGTTACTGTTTTGTTGTCTTGCCTTTTTCCTCAAGTCATCCAGGCCACAGTTTGGCCTCTGTACTTAGAAGTCCTTGAGCTATAGCCCTTCTGAACTCCAGTTGCTGTTTCCAGAACATTCTCATACCTCCAAAATGTCACATGAAATTCAGCTTTTATTGCCAGAAATGGATTTTCAATAATTCTCCTGTCTCTGAGAGTCCTGTTCTCCTTTGAGGCTCAGCTTAAGTGTAACTCCTTCTGGGAGCTTCCTTGGCCTCTTTACAATGCTGTTTGACTCCTATTTTCCCAGCGATAGCACTTCCTCTTTGTAGTAAAGCATTCACTTTCCTTCTGTGTGTCTCTTGCCGTCCTGTAAACCACCTCACAGTGCTCTGGTTCACAGACGGTACAGTCCTCTACTTTGGGGCATCAACTACTCCAGCTCAAAAGCAACAGATTTAAATACAGCATAGTCTACCCTGTCAGCTACTGATGAACACTCCAATCTTAAAAACAGAAGGTAAGGAATGCAACACTAGGAGTAAGAATGCAGATTTCATCATCTTCCATTGGTTTCTGAATGACGAGCTCTGAATATGATGGTTTAGGGTTTTTTGGGGTTTTTTTTTGTTTGCTTAGATATAATTTTTGATACAAGAAAGAAAGGTTAGAAATGAAATTGGGGGCAGCAATCTAATTTGTCCAGGTTCCTGGGAATATCTTTTGATGTGCTTATAACCCCCTTTTTGAGGTCAGAGAATTTTCATTTCATTTCTGGGACTGTTGAAAATGAAATCTGTGTTGTGAAGAAGACTCATACCTCACCCTTACTTCTGTAGGATGTCAGCATCTTGAGTTTAAGTCGGCCAGGCAACATGGTGGCTTTACCCCCAGGATACAGACTGATTCACAAAATGTGAACCTTCTTCACCAATGTCTAGCCCTTAAAATGAAAGTCAGTGCATTTAATGTAAGGAAAAAAGTTGAGCCATCCCATCGTAGGTATGTGTGGTTGTGGTAGTAATTACTAGGTAATACTTGTTGTTTCATGACTTGGTTGTTTTAGAAGTAGGGTCTCTTGTTCACAATTCACTAGCTAGCACCAGGTTTAGCTTTTGTTGTTGCGTACCGTCAAATGAGAACCAACCCATAACTGACCCTGCAGCAGATTTTCAGAGGCAGTAAGTTGAGTGGGAGCAGGCTATCAGCTAGTAGATTTGAACTATGTATCTTTGTGTTGGCAGTTCAGTTTCTTACCACTAAGCCACCAGAACTCAGTTTGTCTTTAATGTAACCCTAGTCTGTTAATGATCATAAATTTTCTTTAGAGGTTCCCTACTTTAGATAAGCTTAAACTTTATTTTTGAAAGAAATTTTTATTCATTTCAGGAAAATGGTTCTAAAAATCCTTTTCATGAACTGTAAATATATTGCTATATAATGTTAAATAAAAGCCACTAATAATTAAGTGCCTTGAAATCTTTTGAGTCACCCATCTGGTTTACAAAGCAAAGTTTTTAACATTAATATGAGAAATAAAAATACCTTTCTTCTTTGCTCTTGTGTATGGAATTTATGTTTGTTTTGTTTTAAGGATTTATCTCCCATAACACTACCATTTTAGGAGTATCTATTTTTAAAACATTTACTTATACACAATTTGCTCATTCTAATAGAATCAGCAGGAGCCCAGTAATAAGTTGCTTTTGTGGTATTATCACGTTTCCCCATTACTTTTTCCACCTCTCAACACAATTTTTTTTTCCTTGCTGTCTTTCTTCTGCTAAGCTGTAATGACCAGGAACAATAAGAAAGAAAATAAAGTATGATCAGGTGCAGACAAAAAGAATTTTTATTCAGTTTTTTTTTTGTTTTGTTTTGTTTTTTATTGTGACTTGGTAGCTTATTTTTCCCTTCTGGCCCATGAGAGACAGTTTGACCTTTGACCTCTCCACTGTCTTTAAGCCTGTCTTGATTTAAGTGTCATGGGAAAACAAAGGAGAAACTGTCCATTCTGAGGTGCTGGATATGTGGGGGACATTGTAACAAGAAATAAGATGTGATTTTAAGTGAAATGGCTCTAATCTCTGCTGTTCCTTCATCATGGCTCTAACTACTCTACATGGTCCTTGGCATTTAACATTTTTTATTTATAAAGATAGCTCTTGTTTTCGTTTATTTCACTAAAAGGGAAGCATGATTTAGGAATAAAGAGTCAGTAAAACGTGCATCTGTATGTGAATTACAACCTTTCATCTAGTAGGTGCTTTATTCAAAGGCCAGAGTGTACCTTCCGGTTTACTGAGTGAGAAAATCATTTGGGACCACAGGGCTGAGACCTGGGAGCAAAGCCCTGCTGCATTTCACTTCAGAGCTTAGTTTTCAGTGCTAGAAATGTCAATGTCATGTTTATTTCCAATGTTCAGTTTTAATTAAAAACCACATTCATGATTCTGTAATACCATCTGTAGATTGAAAAAGGAAATCCAATAAGAAAAAAATGAACTTATTAAAATGACACTGCCTTTCTAATAGATATAATCCACTGGTGATTCTTCCATGCTTTTTGGTGCTTTCTTATGGAGGAATTAAAATATTAACACATTTAAATTGATTTTTCTTCAGTTGCAAGTGATAAACATTTTTAAAGCATTCTTCAGTTCATTTAAATGACATGTATAAGTATTTGTGTGGTGCTGAAGAACGATATTGAATATATCATGAACTGCTAAGAGAACAAACAGGTTTGTCTTGGAGAGGGTTAAACTGGGCTGCTCCTTGGAGGCAGGGATTCTGAAGCTTCATCTGACATATTTTGGACATGTTGCAAGGAGGGACCAGTCCTCCTTATGCTTGGGAGGGTAGAGGGACAGTACATGAGGGGAAGACCCTCAATGAGATGGATTGGCTCAGTGATGGGGTAATGAGGGTAGATGTGTTGGAGACATAGGTAGAGCAGGGTTTAGGTCTGTTATACATAGGGTCACTATGAGTCACAGGTGACTCAACAGCATGTAACAAAATAAGAACAGACATATTTGTCTATTTGTATATTTAGTCGAGTTTTATTTAGTTTTCAAGAGGAGACATTATAGACTGTTTTCTCCTGACAAACATCAGAGTATGAAGTTGAGTGGTCTTTGTGAAATAGTGATTTAATTGATTTTTATTTTATTAGCAGTGGATGCGTCTAGCCCAAGGTTTCCTTCCTAAATAATGCTCTATTAACTCACTTCTCTTTATAAAAGTATCTTAGAATAAAAATCAGAGATCTTTTTCTTCCTGTGATCATACTTCCTGCTCAGTACCATCATAACCGGTTCTTGGCGTCTTTCTTTCCCCTGAATTCTTCAGAGACTTAGATCTGCTTTCCTGTGACATCAGAAGGCAGGCTGAGATAACCCTGTCCGTGATGGATGGACTCCATGAAGGGTACATCCTTATGATGAGCCCTGTTTTACTGTAGTTCAGTAAACATCAGAGAGGATGTCTACACCTAAACATATTCAAAGTAGACACCTCTGATGTCTGTCCCTCCTTATTCTCAGTGGTCAGCTAAGGAGTGATGTGGGAGTGGGGATGTGGAAGACTTTCAAATGCTAAATTTGCATATGATGCCCCTCTATTAAAAAAAAGGACCTCTCCCTTCCTTCTCTTTTCTTGTATCTTTCCTAAAGGTTCAATAACTGGAAGGATATGAATGTTTTCTGAGTGTTTGTTATGTGCCGGTTACCTTATATATTTTATTTAATAAATGAAAATATGAAAAAAAAAAATAGCGCTGTTCCAGACTGTATCCAGTGAAATACCTAGGATATGTTTGCTGGTTTACAGCCTTTCCTTGAATCATATTTCCTAAAACTTTGTGGTGAACATGATGAGAATAAAATATTTTGGGAAACGAGAAATGTGTGAGATACAGCAAATTTGAAAAAAAGTTTATGTAAGAAATGTAATTTAAAAATGACATAAACACTGACTTGCCAGGTCCGCATTCTCCTACTGTACTCCGCTCAGTGTACGGTGTTCCGGTTCATCTTACGAGTGCTTGCTGCTGTTTTGTGCCATTGAGTCAGAACCAATTCATAGCTGACCTTCCGGAAGACGTTCAGAATCCATAAATCCCACAGATGGAGATTGTTCATCCTTCTCTCATAGAGCATCCAGTGGATTTGAACTGTGTGCCTTTGGTATTGCAGTGCAACTCCTTACCGTGAGGCCAACAGAGTTCTTAGTAGTTAGTTTCTGAGTGACTAATCTTAGTATGTTATTATGGCATTGCTTTCAGTTTGTTGTCTTCTTGTGTCTCAAACACTGTAATGCAATATTTATGATGAAAAAGCTTGAGCCCTTTTGTACAGTTACTGTGTCAATCTATCTAGTTGATGATTTTCTTTTACTACGCTAGAGATTAGCATTTCCTAGAAATTAGGAGTTATCTTGTCTTTTGCTGATCCCCCATCTTTGCCCGTATGATATTTTTTCCTAAGGACTGGTCCCTTCTAAAAACATGCCCAAAGTGTCTGAGGTGACCTTTTTGCCATCCATGTCTATAAGGGGCACCCTGGTGGCTCTTTCTCCAAGATGTACTTCTTTGTTTCTTTGGTAGTCCATAGATATTCAGGAGGTATTTGGTGCCCTTCTCCAACACAACTTAACAGGTATTGATTCTTCTTTTCTCTTCCTCATTTGTTGTCCAGCTTTCAGATGTGTAGCAAGTAACTGAAAAGAACTGTGCCTTGAATCAGGTGCCCCTTCATCTTTAAACTGATATGTATATAGTGTGTTTCAAACTTTTTTTTTGTTCTCTATTTCTCACCCCTCCATTTTATGCTTTTCTTTATAAAGAATTTGACAGGTGACAGTAACAAACGTGTGCATTTACAGATTTTTACAAAGGTAACTGAGATGCAAAACTTTGGAGAATGAAGGTTGGTGGAGCTCATTAAGCAAGGTGTCAAAAATGATGGAAGATCTGGGATGAGTGGTATTTTTACCAGTCCTGCTCACACTTTATCGACATTATAATGACATGGAAGGCTTTTCAAAAAGTTGTTGGGCCCCAATCCTAGAATTTCTGGCTGATTACTAGACCTAAAAATTTGAAAAATCGGATCTGAAAATTTGCATTTCTGATAAGTGTCAGGTGACACTGATGTCAAAGTTTCCATCTTGAGAGACAGGACTCCAGAGTCATGTCTTCAGGAGGAAAACGAGGCCCAGAGAAGGAAAAGAACTTGTCCACAATCTCACAACTACAGCTGGTTAGTGTCTCGAGTTGGAGCTGGCTCTTCTGCCCTTGGCCCTGCTGTGTTCCCCGAAGGTTTCTGCTTTAAGCAGAGATGGTCACCTTACTCAGCATCTGAAGGAGGTGTGCTTTGTCAGCCTCTCCCAGGTTCCTGTCTCTGGATACTGTCCTCTCTGTCCTTGGTCTTGGTATGTCATGTGGAGAGACAGGACTTCCATTATTTATGCTGCTGGGCCTAGAGTTACCCAAAGGAGCCCTGGCGATGTGATGAGGCACTTCACTGCTAACTAAAAAGTCTTTGGTTTGAACCCAGCAGCTGTTCTGAAGAAGACAGATGTGGCAGTTTGTCAGAAAAAGATTACAGCCTTGAAATCTGTAAGGGCAACTCTGCACTGTCCCTATTGAAACACTATGAGTTAGAATCTAGTCGTTGGCAAGGAAGCTGTGATGGTGTCTTTAGTGAATTTTGCTGTTAACTCAGTGGCTTCGTGGGAGAAAAATAGGCAGCCTCTTCCCATTGCAATTAATAGCCTCAGAAACCGGATGTTGGGTCTTTATGAGTCAGAGCAATTCAGCAGCAGTGAGTTTAAATTCAGTACTCCTCCCCTAATTGTCAGTGGGTGAAAATGACCTTAGAGTCTCTGTGTGGCACGCATGGTGAAGCACTTGCCAACCAACTGGAAGGCTGGCTGTTTGGACCTACCCGGAGATAATTCAAAAGTAAGTCCTAATGAACTGCTTTCAGACAGCAGTTCATTACAGAGTGTAGTTCTGCTCCGGAGCACCTGGGGTCACCACAAGTTTGAACTGATTTAATGACAGCTGATTTGGTTTTGGGTAAATGTACCCAAATCTGTTTAATTACCTTCATTTTCACGTGCAATTTAATAACTCTGACGTGGGACATTCGTCTCTCTGTCACCATTTAGAGATTAATATGAATATGCCACAATATAATCTGTCATCATTTCTCAAACATGGACTGTTACGCACAGGTTTATAAAGTGTCAAGAAAAAGCAAGTTAATGCACCATAAGATATAAGAGTAACCATTGGGAAAAATAGAAGTGATTGAGTTTTTACCTGGGCCTAACGGATTTGCTTTTTGATTTGATAAAAATGTAATAAAAATTTCATTAAGTTAGATGTTTCTGCAGCATCCTCTTGCCTATATATTATATATTCTCATGGTGGGAAATATTGTTGACAAATTCAAATTTAAAATAAAAAAATTATCTTATTATTGTGTGCTAATGAAGACATGCCATGAAGTTGTTTTCATGAGAATATAAATTACTACTTTTGCTAGCCATGTAAATGCAAACAAAAATTGTGTTTTGATGAGTACTGCTTAATGATTTAATTTCAGTGGTTTTCTGATTGGGATGCAGATTGTCAAATGGCATTGATGTTCCATAAAATGCAAATAAGTGTCACCTGATAATTACGAAGTAGGACTGGGTTCAGCAGTAATTGACTTTGAATGATTGAGGGAATGAAAATAAATGCTCCTTTTCCAAACCATTGGGCAAGAAAGTTAAAGCACTTAGACTTGGACTTAATTCAATTCAATGAATGTTGGCTGAGGGCCTTCTGTACCTAGGAACATGCTGTTCTGTGTTGGTTCTGAATTCAACACTGGATTCCAAGACTGGTGTCTTCATCTGCCTGTGCAATGCACTGCAGAACTTACATGCATTTATATACACATCTAGGGAGCTCTGGTAGCCTAGTGGTAAGAAATAGCATTTCAATGCCAAAGGCACGAGGTTCAAATCCAGTAGCTGCTCTATGGGAGAAGGAAGGGCAGTCTCCTCCCATGTGATCAGCTGTCTTGGAAAACCTGCTGGAGGTTCCAACTTGATGGTACATGACAACGACAGGGAGCTCTGGTACTGTGGTTCATGGGAAGTTGTGCTACAACCCAAAGATGGCAGCTCTCTGATGGTGCAAATTCACCAGCAGCTCTATAGGAGAAAGATGGACAATTGCTTCTGTTTGGTTTACAGCCCCCGGAAATCCCACTGATGTGTCAGCTCTGAATTGGTTCTGCCTTGATGCCATTGAAGGTGATAGACATATAACAACAGGAAAACTGATGAATGAATGGTGAAGGCTTAAGTATATTATTTTCACCATAAGTGATTCACCTGATACATTAATTTCCCCAGGTCTTTCAAAAGTTAAATTTGACACTGATGTGATTAAACTCACAGATAAGTAGATACTAGACTACATGGCACATCATAGACCCATATAAGGTGTTATTTTAAGACAATGGAGAAGCACCAGTCTCTTGGCATTGTAAAAATGGGGTTTAGGTCACACTTCTCATCCCTAATTTTGTCTCTTGTCTTTTCAGCGTCTTGTAGAGGCTGCAGAAGAAGCTCATCTGAAACATGAATTTGATGCTGACTTGCAGGTAACTGATTATATTTTGAGTCTGTGTTTTTGTGGATAACTGAAGGCTACCCAGCCTGTAGGAATAATAGGTTTTAGCAGTTAAGGAAAAAGGAAGATCTGGAGTCGAAATAAATGTGCCTTCAACCCCCCTTTTCTGAAAAGGCATGGTGGTATCTTCCAACCTTTTCCATCAAGTGTGAAACTACATTTCTTTCTACTCTTCGCCAGTGTTGAGAGACTGAAATCAGTAAACCGGTGACAATCTCCAGGGCCCTTAATAATTTGATAGTGTAGATAGCAAATATGTCCAAATCTCATACCTGGGTAGCATTCTGAAATACAAATGGATAAAAGCAGCATTTTCATGGATCCAACTTTGAATTGGGTGTTAATTATGTTTAAAAATGATACCGGTAACTCAGTGTTGAGATTTGACTAAGATATTTCTTACCATATAGCTCACACCTGTGTCTGATTGAGAAGGGTTTTGATATTGAAGGGCATAGAAAACATACTAAAAGGAAATTGAAGAAGTGAATAATACTTGAAGGTTCCTTTGAGTGCCTCTTGAAGGAAATTTTATTTCTCTTCTCACATTGAGCCCTGAGGCTTTTCCTCCCTACTGGCAAAATAAAGCACACAAACCTTATATTTTCTTTGCTTGAACTTAGCTCTTTCTATGACAGTTGGTCACAACTAGGAAGTAGTGTTTATTTTACTGTGGTTTTAAAATTATTATTAAAATAAGAATGATAAAGGAAGACCTAAATCTTTAAACACCAAAAGAGATGATTATACTGAGAACTGGATTTTTTTCCTGTGGATGTGCCTCCACCCACATCTGTTCTCATTTCCATTTGGATCTTTGTGGGGAAAGAGTGAAACACAAAATGGAATAATTGTGGGATGTTTATACAGGGCTGGCTTACAAATAGGTGGGCAGGATTGAGATATACCAGTAACTGGTAGTGTCTTCCCTGGGGGTTTATGTGATTCCTAGGCCTGAAGAAGCAGTGGGAGAGAGGGAGCAGTTTCTAGACTAGACAGGATAACTACCTAGAGATGGTATTTGATAATGGAATACAAACTGGTAAAGGTGGAATTTTGGTGATGATCAGTTTTATTCTCTTGTGTCCTGGTCTCTTGCTAGAATTCATCACTGGCAAAATATAGCTGAAGCCTGTTGATGCAGCTGATGCTGTTTAACCTACTGAGGCATCAAGCTGAGTGGAGAAAGGTCTAGAGATTAAACAATATCAAGTTCGTCATCTGGGGTCATTTCAGGGATAGCATTGTTCAAGATACAACCAGAGCCAAGAATTCACACAAGTGCACAAGATTCCAGAGGGTGACTGGTACATAGAATACCATTGACAATACTATGAGAGGAGTGGAGAAGCTGACCGTGCTACTTGAGGAAAGCTGTAAGAGAACGGCTGAAGAGCAGCAATGTCAGTCTAGAGACTAAAGTGTGCATCATTTAAGCCATGGTCTTCACAGTTATTTGCTATGCATCACAGACATGGACAATGACTACAGATGATAGAAGGAGAATTAATGCCTTTGAATTGTGATGCTGTAGAAGAGTATTGAACATACCATGGACTACCAAGAGAACTAACATTTCTGTCCTTTGCTTTCTGTTCACTAGTTCCAGCTCTGTGCACATTCCATTACTTTGCTTTGTCTTCTTGAGTTGCCCTTTGAAACCTTCTGTTCAGCGCTTTTACTCAGGCGTGTTTCCCCCCCTTTACTTTTTGACACTCTACTGCAATTTAGAGTCTCTTCTGACAACCATTCTGTTTTGGTGTTTTTGTGTATTTTTTTCTTTCTCCTCTGCCTTTGTAATGACCTTTTGTTTCTTCACGGATGATATCCTTGATATCACCTCATAACCTATTTGGTCTTTGATCACTGATGTTCAGTGCCTCAAACCTATTTTTAAGATCTTGAAATTCAGATGGAATAGACTCAAGATCATAGCTTGGCTCATGTGAACCTATTTTAACTTTCTTTGGCTAAAAACTGAACTTGTACATGAGTAATAATGGTCTGATCCACAGTTCATCCTGGTCTAGGACTAGGACTGCTGATATTTAACTTCTCCAAGGATTCCTTCCACAAATATAGTCAATCTGAATCTTCTACAGTCCATTAGGTGAGGTCCATGAGTAAAGTCACCCTTATGTCTTTTGACAAAGGTATTTGTGATGACCAAATCATTGAAAATACTTAACTTGATCAGCCATTTCTACCCTCATTTCTAACCTGAAACACATATTTCCCTATTACCATTCCTTCTTTACCATTTCTAACATTTGCATTCCAGTCACCAATTATCATTAACAGATCTTTTTTAATTGAGATTTTAATCAAAGTTTATAGAGAACTTGTATTTCCCTTCATTCATTTTTGCCCGTTTTCTTCCCTGCCCCCTCCCACCCCAGTTCGCTTTTCTCTTTGAAAAAAATTCTTTCATTGTTGTACAATCCCCATGCCCATCCCAGTGTACTTTACTATGCAGCTCTTATTTTAGACTGTTGTCGGATAATATCTAATCATACATTCCTTTTAAGCAGTTCTTAATGGAGTGTGTATTATTTATCTCCTCTTTCTTAATTTCCCTATTAACACATCTTGATTGCTTGTTCAGTCAATTTGGGATTGCAGGATTTGGTTAAAATTTGAATTCCTTTCTCTTTGGCTCTTGAGGTAGGAGCACATATTTTAATATTAGTCATGTTAACAGTGGGTGTTCCTTGTATGTTATTGTTGTTGATTGCCATTGAGTTGAGCATGACTCACAGCAACTCTGTTGTTTCTCTTGTCATTTCTCCAAGTTCATAGGGTTTCTGGAAGCAGGTAGTTTAGGAAGTGGTTGCTTCCATACCTGTTTTACAACTGGGAGCTCCACCAAGCACTGTTCACATTGGGATACCATTTTGGTACCCCAGTGACACAAGGTTCACCATCACAGCAAATCCAGATTACTTCATATACCACATTGACAAAGAGTGCTGTACAAAGTGAAAGACTATTTCTCCAGATTTAACAACAACAATCTCCTTTAGTAGTGATTTAAATGTTGTCAAGTCAAATACAACTCACAGCGACCCTTGAACAAAAGACCTGAATTCTGTTCTATAATTAAAATAATTTCTATACATTTATGGAGTTTATAGAGTTTCCAGAGTCATCTAGTTTAGGAAGTGGATGCCACTCCTGCTTCCCAGCATGAATCAATCTGGAAGCGCCTCCAAATGTTGTACATGATGGGTAACCATTATGGTATTTGACACGACTATGGCACAGTGTTCAGCATCACAGCAACTCCAAGTTACTCAGTACAGGAAATAGACGAATGATTGCTGTATCACTTAAAGAATATTAATTCTAAAATGAATAAATTTGGCCAAGGCCCACAGACCCAAGCTCTCACTACGGGATTTTAAAGACACAGCCTTTTCCTCCACCTTAGTATGCGTGTGGGTATATCCTGTCACTCACAGCGTTATATTTCAGAATAGAACTTGAAATGGACTTTTTTTTTTACTATGAATGCAACACCTTCTTCTGTTTTTCGTCCCCAGCATAGTATACTATGTCTTTATCTGATTCAAAGTGGCCAAAGCTGGTCTGTCTTATCTCACTAAAGCCTAACATGTCATTCCATTTAATTTTTCAAAATTTCTAGTTGTCCAACATTCAAGCTACATACATTGTATGTTCCAATTATTAAATGATTTTTCTTCTTTTCAACTAACTTCTGATCTGGATTCTTCCAGTATTGCTACAATTATCCATGCTCCTCTAAAGTTCATAGGGTTTTCGGAGGCCTGTTATTTAAGAGGTGGATGGTCAGTTCTGCTTCTTGATCTGTCTTAATCTGAGAGCTCTATTAGAACCTGTCCACTTGTATAACCATATTGGAAGCCTGCCTGGCACTTGACTCCCCAGTGGCACAGCTTTCAATATCACAGCAACCTACAAGTTAAATAACAAACACCTTTGGTACCAGCAGCCAGGAAATCAGAAGATATATTGCGCTGGGAAAGTCTGCAGTTTGGAACCTCAGCAAATTATTGAGGAGTAATGATAGCAGTTTGAGGACTAAGGCACCTCTGAATCAGACCATGGCCTTTCTGATCACTTCCTGTGCATCTGAGAGATGGACAATGAAAAAGAATAATAAAAGAAGAATTAATGCCTTTGAGCTGTGATGTTAGAGAGGAGCACTGAACATCCCATGGACTTTCAAAAGAACAAACAAGCATGTCTTGGAGAGGTGCAACCAGAGTGTTCTTTGGAGACAAGGATGATGAAGCTTCACCTCATATACTTTGGGCGTGTTGTTAGGAGAGACTATCCTTTGGAGAGGGACATGATGCTCGAAAAGGTAGAGGGCCAGTGAAGGAGAGGAAGACTCTTAACCAGGTGAATTGACATGATGACTCCTGAGAAGGGCTTGATGTGTCAGTAAGTATGAGGATGGTACAGGACAGGAATAGGACAGAATTTGGATCTGTTGTTCAATGGGTCACTGTGGGTTGTTCTTGACTTGATGATGCCTAACAGCAAAATAAATTACAGCAAAACAAAGATAAAAATTTCATGAATAACAGCACATTTATAATATTAAAATATCTGTCTGTAATTAATTAATTATAAAGGAATGTAGCAAATTTGCAGTGGAGCATTATGGCAGACACCACCTCAATCAACTAATCAAAAGTAATAGCACCGATAATGTGGCAGGCTGACATCAAGTACCTCTAGATGTGATTATGTGGTTCCTTTTTTTCTGTCACCGGCTCTGTCTGTGTACAAGGCAGACATCAGAGGATTCAGTTGTGGTCGGAACACGAAGGTGGATGTTGAAATAATCTGTCAATATTAAGAGTGTCATTCACGTTGTGGACTTCAGACATCAGTGAAGTCTCCCCTGGGTCAAAGCAAACCACATGTGCTTTGTGGAAACCTATAAAAGTGAAGCCTTTGATGAAGTGGAAGTGCATGGGAGACTGTGTCTGTGCTTAGATGAAGACTGTTAAAGCTTAAGAGGCTTCCATGCTATTAAGCTGCAGTCTGTTAACAGCTTGGGTGTCAGCCCTGATTCCATTACTGGGGTGGCAGGTCTGTGCACGGGCTCTGAGTTTATCGCTGTGATGGTCCATTAGAGCTGATCAATTGTTAATCTGGGTTCCCCTGACCTCTTGGCAACCCCTGCCAGTAGATTGTTTTTATCAAAAAAATTCATTCTACCATCTGCTCACCGTAAAATAATGCCTGTGCTATCAGCTGAGGAAGGGCAGAAGGCACGGAGGGTATGTGTTTCTGCGGGGCAGGCAGAGATAGAACATCTTTGTGAAATTTCCTAAACTGTAGCATCGGATTCTAATTCTTAGTTTCTTGTTTATGAGACAGGTGATGAACTGTTTCCTCTTTGACTCCATATTGAAGGCTTTGTGCTGTTGTTGCAATGCCACAACATGTACATAGAAAGTGAAGAGGTTGTTTTTCATTGGTTGATCATCAGCACTCAAGAAATAAAAGCCAGGATTTTATTGTCCATTTGAATTTCCTCTTAGGGTTTCTCTAGAGGTATAATTATTTTCCTTGTGGGCTTATGGCCTGTGATATCTGCACTTCCTTCTCAGAGTCCTGAAATATAGCATTAGATGCTTGGTTCTCTATTAATTTGTTGTTGTTATGTACCATCGAGTTGGAACCAACTTATACCTAACCCTCCAGTGGGTTTTCAGAGGCTGTAAATTGCATGAGAGGAGATGACTTATCCTTCTCTCATGGAGCAGCTGTTAAGTTTGAACCATTGCCTTTGGGTTGACAGCACAACTCTTCATCCACAGGACTACATACATAAATACATACATACATACATACATACATACATGTAACAGGCTAATAGCCATTGCAACATTCTTCATGTGCAATTCAGTAACATTGACTTACGGTTTTCCATCATCCTAATCAAGAGCTCAGTGCAAAGACTAAATTAGAGAAGATGCCCAGTGAAAGCTCAGAAGTGTAGAGTATGTGAAGAGATGAAATTCAGGGGCTTGCACTGAAACACAGCTTCTTAGCCTTTGACTTACAACACTGCCACACTAGCCCCCCAACTTAACCCTCTGTATAGCAGTTGAGCTGTGAAATGAATGGTTGACAGGCTGAATGCATCCATCAGCCACTTTGCAAAGGAAATACTAATAATCTCTTGGTATAATTTGTACCCTCTGAAACCTGGTGGAGTGTTACTATGAATCAGGATTGATTAAATGGCTGGTGTGTGTGTGTATGGGGGGGGGATGTTCATAAGGAACCCTGGTGGTATAGTTATAACATGGGATACTAACTGAAAGGTCAGCAGTTCGAATACACTAGCCACTCTTTGAGGAAAAGTTGGTTATTCTCCTCCTTAAAAAATTTACAGCCTCAGAAACTCAATAGAAATTTAGACTTGATTGATTGGTGTTTGGTTGGATGGTTATTCATGGCTTCTAGATTGACCTCCTCTTGTTTTTTTTTTCTTTTTTCTCTGATGTTGCCATTAGGGACGTTTTCCATTATAGTTGGGAATAAAAGAGAGCTTGTTGAAATGGCTCTCCTCTTTTTATTTTAAAGAATAAAGTAACATACATAGGTTTTGATGCCTTTGAGCTGTGGGGCTGGAGAAGAGCATTGAATGTACCCTGGACTGCCAAGGAAACAAACAGATTCAACCTAGAGAGGGTTAAACCAGGCTGTTCCTTGGAGTCAAGGATTCTGAGGCTTCGTCTGACATACTTTGGACATGTTGTAAGGAGGGAGAGGTCCTTGGAGAGGAACATTATGCTTGGGAAGGTAGAGAGACAGCGCAGAAGGGGAAGACCCTCTATGAAGTGGATTAACTCAGTAACTGGGGTAATTGGGATGGGTGTGTCAGAGGCAGTGCGATTGGCACAGGACAGAGCAGAGTTTAGGGCTGTTGTGCATAGGGTCGCTATGAGTTGCAAGTGACTGACTCGATGGCACATAACAACAACAACAAGAACAAAGTAACAGGTTTTTGTTATAAAACATGTAAAATAAGAATTATAGTTGAAACTGTTACTTTAAAACAAAACAAAGCAAGGCTGCTTTAGTGCTTTATCTTCACTGTGTTGATGGCACAGGAGCCCTGGACTTGTAGCAGTTACCTACTTGGCTGCTAACGAGAAGTACATCAGTTCAAAGCCCCTCGCCAAGCCTTGGAATAAAGATGTGTCAACACTTTTTCTAAAGATGCCAGTCTCAGAAACCCTGTGGAGCAGTTTCACCTTGTCTTGTAGGGTATCTGTGAGCTGAAATCGACTCATCACTCATGAGTTGGGCATTTTCATGAGGAAATATAATTTGGACTGGGGTAAGAGATCATACTAGTCATAGTTATCATAAACATTGATGACTTTCCAGAAAACTAGCTTTTCATTTTTGTGTCAGGGATTAGCAGTGAGGAACAAAGAGGGGGGAATCCTTCTGACAGTTTACTAAAAACGTGTTTATCTTTGAGTCTCAAATATATTTTCTTTGAAAACTGCCTTAAGTGCCACTTACAATGAGCTGGTGCACAATGTGTGTGTGGGGGGAATATAACCTTCACGAGGGTTTTCTATTACAAAGTTTTCTATATTTTTTTTTTCTTTATTTTGTAAGTGATGGGGGGAAAGACTGGGGACTTTTGGAGGTATAAAAGAAGTGTGAGAGTAGTCTTGAAGTGCGGGTGAAGAACCCAGGGTGTCATCATGAATGAGTCCTTGCCCCCGGTCATCACCAAGGGCCTTGACCTTCTGTAAACACAGGGATGTGATTTCAGAGTCAAGGGAGGGGAGTGCAAAGGAGGCAAAGATGAGAAATCCCTGGGCCAAGAGGACTTGACGGCACTTCCTGGAACACCTTCTTGAACCTTCTGGCTCCCTAGTCCAGTGGAGGCTTCGTGTTGAAGGTCACCTGTCAGAGGAGATGAGAAGGGATGGCATAGACACTTCAGAATTCACTTTCAGAACTCCATACCATCCCGTGGGAGAAGAAGGTCTTACTAGGAAGAAATTATTGTTGTTGTTAATGTTCTTGTGAACCATCAAGTTGGAACCAAGCGTGGCTGACCCTCCAGCAGGTTTTTAGAGGCAGTAAATCCCACACGAGGAGATTGCCCATCTTATGTGGAGCAGTTGGTGGATTCCAACCATGTACCTCTGGGTGGGCAGCATAGCTCTTTACCACTATGCCACCAGAGCTGCCTAGAAGAAATTATTGTTGTTGTGTGCCAGAAGAGATTATGGTTATGTGCCAGTGAGTCACTTGCAGCTCATAGTGATCCTATATACAATAGCTCTGAATTCTGCTCTGTCCTCAGCCAACTGCATTATCTTGACATATCTGCCCCCATGACCCCAGTCACTGAGTCAGGGTCTTTCTCTCTTGCGCTGTCCCTCTACAAGGACTGGTCCCTCCTGACAACATGCCCAAAATATGTCAAATGGAGCGTCAAAGTCCTTGCCTCCAAGGAGCAGCTTGGTTTCACCTTCTCAAAGGTGAACCTGTTTGTTTTCCTAGCAGTCCATGGTGCATTAAATATTCTTCTCCAGCACCACAGCTCAAAGGCATCAACTCTCCTTCTATCATCCCTAGTCATTGTCCAACTCTCTGATGCATAGCAAGTAACTGTGAGATTAGGAAAGGGAAGAGAACTGCTCACAGCAAAGCAGAGCAGCCCTTTGTCCTAGCAGCATTTCTACGTGAGAAAGTGAAGCTTCTGCCCTGAGGAAAAACCACATACCATTAAAAAAAAAAAAAGTAAAGGAAGAACTTGAGAGAGATACTGCATGACTGGAGGGACCCTTCCTGGGTTTTCATAGGTATTTACTCCAAACTCCTGGCCACTAGATTCTACTGAAGGAGGAGATGTTGCTGGTGGAGGATGAGAGGCCATGGAGGACCCAGGCTTCAGCATTAATCATGGCTGTGCTTTTCACAGAGAGCGCAAATTGACTTTTGTGTCATAAACATCTGTAGGAGAATGACATGACTAGAGAACATTTTCACACAATTTTTATTAAAATACGTCTCGATTTGCTCCAGATTTAAACAATGAGAACATGCCTGCTATTATTTTTTTCTTTTATCAGCTTTGCAGGGGGTCTGAGTTAATCTCAGCATTTTAAGTTTTCAAATTAGATGTTTTCCAGTTTGGACTTGCCACATATCATTTATCCACAAAGACAGACTGTAAATAGTTTCTGTGGAATATTTAGCCATAAGCTTTTTTTAAAATTTATATCAGAGTCCTTCCTTAGTGACTGCCCACTCATGTAGACATAGTCACCCTTTGTGAACACACATTGTAAATTTTGTTTGCTTGGCTAGAACTTTATGACTTGTCATAAGTCCAGTGTATGACTTTGAACTTGATATTAATTATTTAGAGGCCTCATTTTATGCCCACATTCTTCTAAGTGATTCAGCACTCTTCTGCCAATTTTCTGTACTGAGGTGACCTGGGGTTGCTATGATGCTGAACCTTGTGCCACTAGGGGGCAGGAGGTCAAACCCCATAACAATTACCCTTGGTAGACAGTGTTTGGTGGAGCTTCCAGTTTAAGAGAGGTTTGGAAGCAGGAGTGGCATCCACTTTCTAAACAACATGCCTCTGGAAACTCTACGAATGTTGAGAAACGACGATAGTTATAGAAAGGCTTCAGGTCTTTTGCTTATAGGATTGTTAATGAGTCGTGCTTGATTTTGATGGCAGTCAACAACAACAACAACAACAACAACAATAGTTGATCATATGAGGGTAGAAGAGGACAGCTGGTGGAGCCTCAGCTTTATCCAACAGAGAAACCTTTGGGCTGCAGGTCTGAAAGTTGGGGTTCTCCTAGTTCTAGTCATAAGGAGCTCTGGTAGCCTAGTGGTAAGAATCTGCTCTGTAATACCAAAGGCATGCAGTTCAAAACCACCAGTTACCCCATGGGAGAAAGATGGGCAATCTCGTCCATGCAATTAATTGCTCTGAACACCTGCCGGAGGGTCAGCTATGGGTCAGTTCCCATTTGAAGGTACATAACAACAGTAGTTCTATCTAGTCCCAGCAGCACTGCTTGCGTGATAATGCATCTGCTCCAAGTGTGCAGCTGCTGTGACTTCTCTGCTTAGTCAGAAAATGATGCTCTTTTAAGACTGACAGTTCCTGAGATCTGCTCTGTCAGCTTGCATGTTGTTGCTTTATTGAACAGTTAGATGCCTACAGTTGGTGACTACCTTCTAGAGGCCAGGCTCTGCATGTGGATGAGGCCACAAGCAAGACAGATATTGCCTGTTCTCAGAGAGCTCACCACAATCTGATGAGAGACAGAGATGATATACTCAAGTTGTGGTTGCAATAAGTGTCATGAAAGAAACTTACAGGATCTCCCGACAGTGCAGAACTCACAAGTCTATCAGTTTGGGGCCTAGAAAGTGAGTCTGAATCGGCTAGAGCTTCTAGGTTTAGCTCCTCCACAACTGGAATGTTTACTTTCCTCAAATACCATAACACTTTTATTTCTCATATCTCTAAATACCATATCACTTTTATTTCCCATCAGTGCTAAATGAAATTAATTTTATCTGTTTTACATTTAATAGTGTTCTTTACATCTATGTTCACTCTATTAACATAACTGGGAATTTGTTGGTTAATTGTTGTTGGTGATGGTGGTTAATTTTACATTTATTCTGAACTGTGCAGAGCCTTAGTTTAAGGTGTGAACATCCCACAGAGTGAGAAAGGATCCTAGCCCTCCAGCAGAGGTCTTTTGTAATATGTACCTACACTGATTTGCTATGGGACCTTCGATTAGGTGCAGTGATTGTAACTATTTATAGGAGACCATTTCAGCTTTCTTCCACAGAGTGGCTGATAGATTTGAACCACTGATCTTTTCCTGATTAACCCAATATGTTGCATGCTATGCTCCTGAGTTACAGTCAACCCCATGGCTGTGAGTTTCATTTGGAAACAATTGATTAAGGTTTTCTGGGGATACAGTGTTTAAATGCTTGGCAGTTTGGACCTAATAGGTGCTTCAAAGGAGGAAGAATTGGCAAGCCACTTACGTAACAGCTATAACCTGGGAAATACTTTAAGGCAGTTCCGTTTTATCCTATAGACTTGCTATAGTCAGCACATTGCATAACAGCAGTTTTTGGTTTGGTATGAAACTGATGATTGTGTTATGAATTGGAAAGTTGCTCATTTGTTGCAATAGAGACTAAGCTCTGTGAGGGTAGAATTCATTATCTCTAAACATTTTGTTAATTTTTCATTCTTGGGGCACAACAGATATTCATTGAGCACCTAATACATTCAAAACATGCTAAACACATGAGAGAAGGACTCAAGGGACAGAGAAACAAAGACTTTGAGTCTTCACCAGTACAGAATCACAGAAACTCCTGTTTCATTATGAATATATTAAGTGCTACTTTTGATTATGTAAAATTTGCCAAGAATTCAATTAACAGATACACTCAAACTCTGGAATTTTGACAGAATAAACAGATCCCTCCTGCCTCCTTTGAATTCAACCCTCTGTGGGAAGCCCCTGTTTTGATTTGTAACATCATGAATCAGTTTTGTATATCCTTGATCTGTACATAAATGAAATCATACAGTGCATGCTCTCTCGAGACTTGACTTTATTTTCTCAGTCTACCAAGATGCACTTGTTTTATTGCTGAGTTTCACCCACTTTCCTTATAGCAGCTTTGACCACTGCCTGTTCCAGTATAAATAGTGACTTTACTGCGTTCCTCCCTTGATAGGTTCTCTTCTCATTAGTATACAGTTCAAAGTATTTTCCATCTTCATTTGGGAAAGCACTTCCTAGAACATTTATGATGTAGTATGTCGCATCAAGCTGCTAGACAAAAGATCAGCAGTTTGAATCCACCAGCCACACTGTGGGAGAAAGATTGGTAGTCTCCTGTCATAAAGATTTACAACCCCAGAAACATGGCAAGGATTGCTGTGACTCAACCAACTCAAAGGCTGCGTGCTAGGCTTTGGGTTTTGGAATCTGTTTTTGTTAAATTTTCTTTTACTTTAGTTCTTATGGTTTTGAGTTTACCTTCTGAAGCTCCCTTCTTAAGTGTTGCACATTTGGTAGTGAGTGCTTTCTTGAACAGATGAACTTTTTATTGTTGTCTTCAAGCTCTATCAAGTTGCTTGCAACTCATAATGACCCTGTCACTATGAACCCTGCTCTATCCTGAGACAACCACATTATCTCTGACACACTTAATCCCATCATGTTGCCCAGTCACTGAGTCAATCCATCTCATCCAGGATCTTTCTCTCTTGCCCTGTCCCTCCACCCTTCCAAGCATGATCTCCCTCTCCAAGAAGTGGTTCCTCCTTGCAACATGCCCGAGGTATGTCAGATGAACCTTCAGAATCCTTGCCTCCAAGGGACATCCCGGTTTCACCCTCTCCAGGATGAGCCTGTTTGTTCTCCTAGCAGTCCAAAGACATTAATTCTTCTATCATTCCTAGTCATTGCCCAGCTTTCTGATGCATAGTGAGTAATTTTGAAGGCCATAGCCTGGAAATATTCTTCTTCATACTATTGATACTCCTGGTTTTATAACCATACTAACTTTTAACAAGATACTGTCTTTTTTTTTTTACTTTTGCTGTTGGCTTATGTCTTCATATTTAAATAGAAATACTGATAGAAAGTTAGCTCTCACTCTTAATATTTATTCAGTCTTACAGTCTCAGTAATTTTGTAATTATTAATTGAATAGAAATCTTGCTGTTGGTTTTCTTCTTTATTTTATTCCTTTCTTGCTTCTTTTTGTTTAATTTGGCATGTTTTAGCATACTGTTGATATCTATTTGCTTTTTAGCTTTCTTATATACATTAATTGTAATTAATTGGGTGATTGCTTTAGAGATTGCTAGAGGTGTCTTTAACTTAAGTGTGCAGTATGCCATGAGTTTATTTAGTGTTTGAGCTGTAACTTTATACTTTATGTACACTGTAATAACTTTATGACAGTATAACCCTCTAATCCTCATCCATTTTGGTAGTCTTGTCATACATTTTATTTCTGTCTTTGTTATAAACCCCCTAAGAAAATATTAGGGGACTCTGATGGCCTAGAGGCAGGAAGCTGCACTGCAATACCAAAGGTCTAAGGCTTGAATCCCACCAGCTGCTCCATGGCAGAATGATGGGCAGTCTCCTCCCATGTGATTAACTTTGCCTCTGAAATCCACTGGAGGGTCAGCTATGGGTCATTTCCGACTCAACGGTACACAACACCAGAAGAAAGTATTATTCCTGTTTTGTTTTTAAATTATGTAAGGGGGAAATACAGTATATATTTGTTTACTTACTTAGCTTCCTGGCGGTCTTTATTCTTTCATGTAGATTTTTGTTTCCATCTGGTATCATTTCTCTTCAGCCTGTAAAACCTACTTTAGCATTTCTTGAATTACAGGTCTGGTAGCAATATATGCTCATAGCTCTTGTTTGCCCCAAAATGTGATCTCGCACCTATTCTTATTCTTGCAAAATTTTTGTTAACAAATAAAAAACAAGAAATTATTCCAATATTTCAATTATTTTTGTTTTTAAAAAGCTTAAATTTATTTTAGCAGAGCTCACACAAGTCAAACACAAATAAAGATTTCATAATGAACTTCTCAAAGAAATCTTGAAAATATTTTTCTTGGGAAATGAGTATTACGTTTTCTTCTTATTAAAATGAACTGTTCCCTTTGTTCCTAGTTCTTCACAAATCTTGATTATTACTACTTTGCTAAGACAGAAGCATGCATGATACTTAAAAATCCTTTTTTCGTGTTTTAGAAGCTATTTGATAGGAATAGTAAAAAAGTTTGAAAACTATTTGTTACCAAGTGCTCTGGGTGCCCAAAGTGGTAAAAATTATCTTTTGTGCTCACTTGAATTTTGTCCTTTCAGATTTTTAAAAATTAAGATGATATTTATATGATAAATATTAATTTTAACCATTAAATTTCTTTCTTTTTCCTCACTGAAATAATGCATTCATTGAATAACCTGAATTATTTGATATTTAGAGATTCTCTGAATTTTCAATTTTTATTTTTTTTTTAAACCTTGGCTTTGTTTTACTGTCTGAATTTCCTCTTCTGGTTTAGTAGTGGGTTTTGGTCTTCCTCTTTCTTCCACCCCTCCTCTTTTTGTCCTTTCTTTCTGCTTTAGAGACACATTCTGTACATCTCTACAGCCATGATTTATATGTCAATGTACTTACTTGTTTGGGGTTTTTTTTGCCCACAGGAATTATGAAGCTTCTTTATCCAAAATGAAATTAAATTGAACCATTTTATTCTTCTTAGTATCTTTGTTCATTACAGTGACTTCTAAAGCTTTGTCAAAAGTGAAACAATGTCTAAGGCATTGCCAACAAAAGGAGGTATTTGGATACATACATCACACACACACACAAAATTAATTTTACATGGAGTCTCATTCTTGCATCTCTCACCTGCCTCCCCAAGGTGGAGTAGTTCAGGGAGACTGGAAGTGTCCACCTTTTCCTGACCCCATTCAATGTCCCTAGCATCACGGATCCATGAATGGTTCAGGTACCTGAGACAAGAAGATAGATAGATAGATACGCTTCAGATGGAGAAGTGCCTCAGATGCAGCCCTGGACCTATCCCTTACATTGAAGGATACTTTTGCTTGGTATAGACTCTTGATTTGATTTGATTTTTTTCTTCTTTCAGCATTTTAAGAATATTCTTTGTGGATCTTTACTGTTTTTCTGATATCAGCTATCATTTGTATCTTGGGTCCTCTGTATCCTTTGGATATTTTCAGCATTCTCTTGTTGCTGCTTTTCAATTCACTGATAAATTAAGAATGTTACTAGGTGTGATTTTTCTTTGTATTCTAATAGGGGTTTACTGCATTCTTGAATATTCTCATTAAATTTGGAATTGTTAAATATTTGTTGCTTCTGATGGCCTAAGAAGTAAGAAGTTGCGTTGTAATTCAAAGGCACATAGTTCAAATCCAATTGCTGCTCCTTTGGACGAAGGATGGGCAATCTCCTCCCATGAGATTTACTGCCTCTGAAAACCCACTGGGTGGGTCATCTGTGGATCATTTCTGACTCGATGATGCACAACGAACTTACTCTTTTTCTAACATAATGAAAATCATACAAAGCTTAATACTTTCCCGCTGTGGCTAATTTTTGCTTGTTTCCAATCTATTTTCTATTAATCTGTCTCCATGTTAACCAACCTTGTCTTTTGAAGTTTTTAATTTGCCATAAAATTCATCCAGAACATCTTATTTCATACATAGTATTTTAAGCTCTAGAATTTTTGTTTTACTAGTTTTTGGGTATTTCAATTCCTGCTTCAATTTCTAATTCCCAGTATATGTAGTGAATTTGTCAATGCTTGCTTAAATTCCTTCAACTTATCTGCAATAACTGCTTTTTATTTCTTCTCTCCTGGTCCAATGTTTGGTAACTTCTGTTTCTGTTCATAGCTTTGTCTTACTGAGGAGCTTTTGTGTGTGTATATGTGTATTTGACTTCTTCACATGTGTAGTAATTTTTGTTTGCATCATAGGTATTGTGTTGTATATTTGAGTTCCAGAAATTGTCACTTTGTAACTTAGTATACTTTAATAGGTGTTGTCTTCTCACATTTCTGTGAGGTCAGAACTGACTCATTCATGGCAGACCCTCCAGTGGGTTGTAAGTTGCACAGGAGGAGATTACCATCTTTCTCCCTTGGATCAGCTAGAGGATTTGAATAGCCCACCTTTGAATTGGTAGTGTAAGTCCCTACCGACTAGGCCACCAGAGCTCCCTGCATATAGATGTTATTGTTGTTGTTGTTGTTATGTGCCTTTGAGTCGCTTGTAACTCAAAGCGACCATATGTACAAGAGCCCTAAACCCTGCTCTCTCCTGTGCCAACCTTATTGTCTCTGACACATCTACTCCCATTACCTCAGTCACTGAATCGATCCATCTCATCGAGGGTCTTTCTCTCTTGTGCTGTCCCCTCCACTCAACCATCCCACACGTGATGTCTCTTACAATGACTGGTCCCTCCTTGCAACATTCCCAAAGTATGTCAGACAAAGCATCAAAATCCTTGCCTCCAAGGAGCAGCCTGGTCAAGGAGCAGCCCGGTTTCACATTCTCCAGGAAAAACCTGTTTGTTCTCTTAGCAGTCCATGGTATATTCAACATTCTTCTCCAGAACCACAGCTCAAAGGCATCAATTCTCTTTCTGTCATCCCTAGTCATTGTCCAGCCCTCTGACGCATAGCAAGTAATTGTGAAGACTATGGCCTGGATCAGGCACACCCTCGTCTCTAGCCTTATGTGATTGCTCTTCAGTACTCTGGAGAGGTCCCTGATAGCCGAATTTCCTAATACAATTCATCTCTTGATTTCCTGGCTGTTGGTATCCAGAGTGTTGATTGCATATAGTAGGTGTTCAATAATTACCAAATTTAGGGAATTAAAAAAATTCATTATCACTTACTAAAATGGAAGACTGTAACTAGGTGAAGTATTGTGTTGGTATTGTGTACCATCACATCAGAACCAACCCATAGCTGACTCTCGAGTGGGTTTTCTGAGGCAGTTGATTGCACAGAATGGGATTGCCCTTCCTTCTCCCACGAAGTAGCTGGTGGATTTTAACTGAGTCCCTTTGGGATTACAACACAGCTTTTTGCCACGTGGCCACATGTTAAAAAAGGCAAGAGACTTCTTGCTTTTACATATTCGATTGTAAAATGTATACTATAGAGTCAATGAAATATTTTACTAAATTAAAAAACTCATCATGTTCCTTGCCAGTGCAGAAATGTGTATGGATGTATGTGTGCATGAAAATATGCTTTAGAAAGTAGTTTGTGATGAAGAGTCTGTGATGACTAGGGCTTACTTTAAAGTGAGAGCAAATTTTCATAACATTGAAGGGCAAGTGGGAATTTTTCCAACCACTCTCCTGGCATATAGGGTCAATTGTTGAGCTGCGAACTGAAAGGTCAATGGTTCCAACCCATGTAGGAAAGAAAAAACCGTTCACTTCCATAAGGGTTATAGTAACCTTGTAATCCCTGCGACCCCATAACAATGAATGTGGTTTTCTGTTTGAAGAGTTGTCTTCAAGTCAGACATACCTACCCTGGGGACTATCTGTGCTTAAATCCGTAAGTTGTAGATTGTAAGGGTAGAGGTGTCTGAATTGTTGCTTCGGGAACTATTTTGTAAACTCTTCAGTCATTGATTTTTTGAGTGATTCCTTTAATAGTTGAATATTGGAAATACTTAAAATACATCTTGTATACACATTTTAAAAACACTACATTTTAAACAAGTAAACATCGCAACTAAAACTTTATTTATTCATATTGACAAATACTTTTAAGGCTAACTTTATACATACTTAATGTGACTGTAAAATTTTGGATCTAAGCTTGTTTTTAAAGGGGACATTTTGGGACACAAGCACATTCTTGTACAGTCAGTTTGATAAACACTCAGTGGCTCTGTTAATCGTAGTATTCAGAGTCTTGCAGTACATTTCCAGAAACTTTAATGTCTATTTTGAAGATGGCTTGTTCCAGAGATCTCTGGTCCACTCTCAGAATTACCTCAGGATCTTTCTTTAGTCAATTCTGTGAGAGCACAAGGAGGCCCTGAGCTTGTTGACTTTTCATCAGGGTCTAGGGATTTGCCAACTGCTATTCCATTTTTTAAGTCACACGTCAATTTGGTAGCCATTCAGAGAGGAGAGGCCTCAGTGGAAAATGTTTATCCTTATTTAAGCCTGTCTGTAAAGCTTGTGAGTGAATTCTTACCTTTTCTACTTTTAAATAATTTGTAATATAAGTTTTTTTAAAATATGTGCATTTCAAGTGCATGCTTTTTGTTATACTAATCTTGATTGTTTTACACATTAGAAACTTTTTCACTGCTAATAATTTTAGGGCAGTTCTCTTTGCTTGTTAATTTTAATAATATGGTAACAATGATGAGAGTAATATTAAAAGCAGAAACATAACAAAAAATCCAAACTCATTACATTTAACTCACAGTACCCAGTAAGACACAGTAAAACCGCCCATAGAGTTTCCAAGGAAGTAATTTTTTTCAGAAGCAGATTGCATCATATTTCTCTGCTGGGTTTGAAATGCTAAGCAGTTGAGTGTTCTAACCACCAGGACTCTGCTGGCCTCATGGGTAAGGTACTGTGCTAATAAGCCAGTGGCAAATGGTTCGAATCTCCGAATCCATCATCTTCCTAAAGGCAGAAAGATGGACAGTCTTTTCCCATGTGATTTACTATGTCTGAAAAGCTGTTGGAGGATCAGCTGAGTCTATTTTGACTCAAAGCCAATGAGGTGATTTTGAGTTATTGAAAATGCACAAAATTAGGTGCCATTAAGTTGCTTCTGACTTATAGTGACCCTATATATGACAGAGAGAGCCGGCATGGTGGAGAGTGTTGGCTGGAGCTTCCCGACTAAATCAAGCCTGGAAGCAGGAGCAGCATCCACTTCCGAAATGGCTCGCCTCCCCAAACTCTATGTATGAACAGTCCTCAGGCTGTTCGTTCATAGGGTCGCTATGAGTTGTCTACGACTCAACGGCATTAAACAACAACAACAACAATATATGACAGAGAGAGCCAGCATGGTGGACAGTGTTGGCTGGAGCTTCCCGACTAAATCAAGCCTGGAAGCAGGAGTGGCATCCACTTCCAAAATGGCTTGCCTCCGGAAACTCTATGTACGAACAGTGCTCAGGCTGTTCATTCATAGGGTCGCTATGAGTCGTCTATGACTCGATGGCATTAAACAACAACAATATGTGACAGAGAGAGCCAGCAAATCCTTCACCATTCTCACCCTCTAATCTTCGCCATCCTTCCAGTCTCTGCTCTGTGCAAGCTTACTGTTGTAGTCACTGTGTCAATCCATTTTGTTGAGAGTCTTTTCTCTTGGCTGACCTTCTGCTTTTCCAAGTGTGAGGTTCTTTTGCAAAGACTGATCTTTTCTGATAACATGTTGAAAGCGCATGAGATGAATTCTCTCCATCCTTTTGGCAGTCCATGGGCTATTCAATACTTTTCTCCAACACAATCCAAGGACATCAGTTTTTCTTTGGTCCTCCTTATTCATTGTCCGGTTTTCACATGTATGTATAGCAATTGAGGTACCTTCATTACTAAATGGATATCCTTACTCTTTAGCACTTGTATATAATGGGAACACTATAAATACATAGTCTTGTGATTTTTGACAACAAATATAGGCAGATGGCTTCTTTTCTTACACATATGGTTGACTCACAGAATGAAAATCTAAATTCCCCAGGCTCTTGGGTAACCTCTTTACAACTTGCCCAAGATTATGCAGTGAATAGAACCTTGATACTAGTTATTCTTCCCTGTGAGTCTTCTCTCCACTTTTATCATATCTTCTGTTATTTTAATAGCATTGGAATTTGTTTATTTTCTCTGGCAGCAATACACTCCATGCAAGCAGATACATGGCATTTCTTTTTTTTTTATCTTTTTTTTTAAATTTAGGTTGTTTATTTTTCATTTCAGTGAACATCTACAGAGATTTTGGGATTCCATTCATTCATTGTTGCACCCTTCTCCCCACACAACCCCCCCCCATTTGCTCCTCTCCTTGAAAAGCAAAATAAAAACTCCCTCATTGGTACATGGCATTTCTGTTACATTTAGTTGAAATTTATGTTGATGGTACTAGAAATCACAGCTAATGGTATTCATCAGAGTCATGAACTGCTAAGCAGTATATGACACCGACATCTGTTTATCCCAGTTAGAAACACTGATTCTTTCTTAAAAGAAATAGCAGTGGCTTGACCACAAGTGATTGAATTATTATTATAACATTTAAACACATTTTTGCCTATCAGTGGCAGCCTTTTAATGAACCAGTTAGCTTTTGCTGTTGCTTGCAATGAATTTACTAATTTGCCTCATGTAAATACTATTTCCTCTTCCACATAATCTGTTATAAATATATGTTGTTGTTGTTGTTGTGGACTGTAGAGTCTGAATTGACCTATAGCTGACCCTCTGGTGGGTTTTCAGAGGCAATTAATCGCCTGGGAGGAGACTACCCATTTTTCTCCTGCTGAGCAGCTGGTGGCTTCTAACCTATATATTTATACATAAGTATGTATACTTATGTATAAGTATATATTTATAAATATATATTTACACACTATTTAAGCCATATGATACATCTATTAAATTGAATGTATTTTTTATTAAATCAGTGCACAGCAAGTTATTTCATGAACTTTATATATTTTTACTGTGAGTTGGTTCTGACTTGATGACACACAACAATTTATATTTATAGTGAAAGCGTTTTAAAACTTAGGAAAAAATGCAAGTGAACAATTTAGGGATCTACTCTTTGCATTCTTCCTACCTGTGTTTCCATGCCCCATGGTCCAAGCTGTGGATGCACTGTTTCATCAGATGAGGCTCTAGAAGAGAAACAGAACCAGTAGGGGAGAAAATTGTCTGTGTCTTCAATGTAGGTCTGCATCTGTATCTATTTACTTTAATAAATGGAGTCATAAAATAATAAGAGCTGGCAACTTGCATTCTATAGGGCAGGCCAGTGGGTTGAAAACAAGCATGAATGAAAACTTCAGCCCACAGGTAGAATTTCTTTCTTCTTGCTCAGAGAAATGGCCAGTTGACCCTGAAAATCTTTCAGTCCCGTCTAGATTATCTAGGGTCATCTCCTTGATGGAACATTTGCTACTGTTTCTCCTCATTTTGATTGACTTCCATTCTGGCCTCTACCTCTAACAGGACAACTATTTCTGCCATTCTGTGATCTATAGGGTCTTCAGAGACCTGTTATTTGAGAAGTAGAAACTTTTTAAGTAGTAGAGGGACATTTTCATATAACGTTCTAGAAAATAAACCCTTCAGGTTGAAAGATACTCCAAGTACAATTGCAGAAGAGCTTCCTTTTCGGTGTAGAGTCTACCGTAATGACATAGGTGGAAGAAAGCTTTTAGGATCTTTATTTGTGGTAGCAATAGAACTCAAAATTAAAGGAAACAGTGCAGATGTCCAGTAACAATTACAACATGAATATACAGACTGTTAGTCTAGGAAAATTGGAAGCTGTCAAAAGTGATATGGAAAGCATAAAGATTGATATCCCCGGCTCATGACAGTGAGCTGAAATGGGCTTTTATTGGCCATTTTGCATTAGTCGATTGTATGGTCTTCTGTGTGGGGAATGAAGAGGATGGTGCTGCTTTTCTAATCCAGAAAGAAAAAATCTAAAATTTTATCCTGAAGAGCAGTGCTGTCCATGATAAAATAATACCCATATGCCTGTTTTACTTCCATAAGGGAGATCTGTTAATGTGACTATTACTGTCATTTACTTGCCAGTCACTGAAGCCAAAGATGAGGAAATTGAGGATTTCTCCCAATTTCTAAGCTTTAAGATTGATAAAACACACATTTAAAATGCCTTGCTAATTACTGGTAGTTAGAATGTGAAAGTTGTAAAAAAAGGAGGATTCCTAAGAATTATAGCCAAGCTTTGTCAAAAAGTTTCAAATAGAAATACTGTTTGACTTAGCAACTCTACTATTGGGAATATACCCTAAAGAAACCATAACTGTCCCCAAGCAGGTATATGTATACCCATGTTTATTGTGGCTTTGTCACAATAGTTGGAAACAACCTCAGTGTCCATCAGCAAACGAATAGACAGAGAAACTGTGGTATATTCACACAATGGAATACTATGCTGTATTGAAAAACAAAAAAACTTGTGAAATATTATACAAAATGGATGACCCTGGAGGACGTTATTATGCTGAGTGAAATATCTCAGTCACAAAAGGACAAATATTGCATAGTGCCACTATTGTAAAATGGGACTGACATTGCGATTGAGAGGAGACTGAGAAAGAGGGAGTAAATAATGTATACTGCATTGAAACAGCTGAAGCAGAGAACTGTTTAAAAGTAATATATGATTAGGTAGTATTATCAAGACAGGAGTTCAGAAGGAAGGCTGCATAGTGGAGTGGACTTGGGGGGAGGGATTGTATAACAATGAAGGAATTTTTTCTTTTTCAAAGAGAAGAGTGAATTGGGGGGAGGGGCGGGCAGGGAGAAAAATGCAACAATGAATGAATGGAAATCCAAAGTCTCTGTAAACATTCATTAAAATTAATAATAAGAGAGAGAAAAATTACAGCCAAGAGCATCCTTCTGAGAAGTTTTACTGTATAACATGGAGAGGATGCTTTGAACCAGGGTCAACTCAAAAACAACAGGGTTTTTGTTTGTTGTATTTTGGGGGAAAAGCTCAAAACTTAAAAACTAGGGATACAAATTTCAATGAAATCTTTTATGCTTGAATCATTTACAGATATTTGTATCACTTTAGATTTTAAAAGGGTTCTTATGAATAATAAAAAAATACTTTGCACGTGAAGCATCTTACTTTTCTCTACACGTCCATGTGCTGTGCATGAAACCTCTGCCGTGACTTTTTTGGAAGTAATTATGTCATGCATATGAATGTGTTCATAATTTATCCTTCTTTCTAAAAGGTTTCAGGTGGCTGAGAATATAAAAATATAGTACAGTGGAAGAACTCTTTCTAGATTCTAAAGCCTTTGCCATTTCATACTTTTTGAGATTTGCTGACATGTGCAGGTTGCTTTGATTTGAAGAAGAGGGAGGGATGGAGAGAGGGAGAGAGAACGAACGAACTTGTAGCTTCCTAGGTACATCCTTTTCTGAAACCCAAGTCAAGAACATCAGAATTCATCTGTGGTTATAAGGGTGTAATAAAAGAGGATTACTTATGTCTGCTTCTGCTTTCTGGCTTATATTCTGAATGAAGTAAACAAGAGGGAAGCAATGCGATGTCTAAGCACATCTTATAAAAATAGAAAAGATCTAGGTTTGAATCCTGGCTTTTCTTGTTTGTTTGTTGTGACTTCTACCCCCCACTAATAGTTTTACCAGAGCAAATTTTGTATCCAGTTGGAGTCTCTACTACTTCATTTATATAATTTAGGATGATCATTCCATTTTTTTATGAGTTCAATAGGTGAAAAAATTTAAAGTTCTTTGCTGAAACTCCCTTACAGCTGATGCTCCATTGGGTTTCTGCATTTATAAATAGCGAGAGAAGAAGACGTTACCAACTTTTACCCTGTTAGAGGCACTTGTGGATTCCAGCCTCCAAAGAGGCCTGGTCTTTGGGTTGGCAGCGCATCTCCACCTGAGCTGTGCCAGCGGAGCTTCTTGTGGGTTGAACAGTGTCCCTCAAAAAGATATCTTCTAGTTCTTATGCCTCGAATTTGGGGATCAGTGCTTTTGGAGCACAGAGGCTAAGACCATGTGAAGACATTGACACCGATGCAGTGGGAAGACAGACAATGAGACAAGCAGAGGTTAGTTAGACTTAAGCTTCCACAAGCCAAGGGCTGCCTGGGACTGCTAGAAGCCTAAGAGGAACGGGCCCTCCTGTAGAGACTTCCGAGCAGATATGGCCCTGCCGATACTTTGACTTTAGACTTTCGGTTTTCAGAACTCTGAGGGAATGAATTTCTCTTGGTTTAAGTCACCCCGTTTATGGTTCTTTGTCATAGCAGCCCTAGAAAGTGAATACAGAGAATATGAGGCTTCCTAATTGACCTACATAGAGTGTTCAACACAGTGTCTGGTGGGGAGTACATTCCTGGCTAAAGATAATGATAATTATATTTGTGATCATTATTTTGACCAGTACCCTTGAAATACAAAGCAGCTGATTACAGCGGTAATTGTGTGATTTTTTTTTTTTTTTAGTCTCTGCCTCCTTTGTGAACTGTGAGCTCTGGGAAGTAGAGACCCTGTCTGGATTTCTGCACTATGATGCAGGGCGTAGGCACACAGTTGGTATTCAACAGATACATGAAGAGAGACTTAATGACTGAAAGAACTAGAAATGAAGTGGAATCTCAAGGGTTAGATACCCAGTAAGAGGAGTTGAACATCCCAGGTGTCAAGGAGAGAAAATGCCTGTGCTGCCCGCAGAAGTCCTGGTCACTTCCGCTGTAGGGGCGCCTCCTAGGTGCTGACCCTGAGCCATCTCCAGCCTCCTTAGGATTCTCACGGGCCACAGGATGGTCCTCTCCTGCCCGCTGTCAAATGCTGAGCTCAAACCTCTTGTGTGACAACTCCTGAGATTCCTTACCTGTCCAGGCTTGATATGCTGTTCCCACATCATCAGCAGCCAGGCTTGTGGAACAAATCATTGTTTTCATTGTGTACTGTCCAGTCGAAACTGACCCATAGCTGATCCTCCAGTGGGTTTTCAGAGGCAGTTTATCGATAACATAAGAGGACATTGCCCATCCTTCTCCTGTGGAGCAGTTAGTGGATTTGAACCGTGTGCTTTTGGGATTGCAATGCAGTTTCTACCAGTAGGACTCCAGAGCCTGTCAGATTATTTTTTGTTTGGTATTTGTTTTAATAGGCACCTTACTCTCTTAATAAGAGAGTAAAGCAAAAAAGAGACTATTACTAGGGTCAATATTATATACATTTTCTATTACTCCTCAATTCCATTAAAAGATTTAAAAAAATCCTCATAATTGTTCCAAGTAATCTGCCTTCCTTATTAAAAAAGTCATTAGGCATACCCTGCATTTATTTTTGGCTTTTCTTACTGAGTTTCTCAGAGACGTTCTGATTTAAAAAGAGCATTGAGCTGCAGTAAAAGTGGTTCTAGATGCTCCTCCTCCTTCAGACCTTACAGAAACCAACACCAACCCCCAACTTTGCCCCAACTCAGCAGGAAGTAGCTAGAGATGTTTGCCCCTAACCATCATATCCCTTTAGGGTCTGGAATGGAGGAAGAATGTAGCAGTTGCCCCCAGGCCTGATCACTCCTTGAGAAACCTGGTAACATCTAAGGTGGCCAGATTAAAGACCAGACCAGACAGTGGGTCCTGATAAGGTTCTGGTCCTGATCACAAAAGACCAAACTCAAGTGAATTAACAGCCCCAAATTCCGAGAAAAATACTATCTTCCCTAGTTCTCCCTAAAAACCCCTATAAAAGGAAA
>NW_006399863.1:7270711-7289676 GCF_000299155.1 Elephantulus edwardii | reverse complement strand
AGATAGATGGGTTGATCTCTGGATTCTCAATCCGATTCCATTGATCTATGTGTCTGTCATTGTACCAGTACCATGCTGTCTTTACCATTATGGCAGTGTAGTAGGATTTGAAATCAGGGAGTGAGATACCTCCTACCGTTCTTCTATTCTTAAGGAGTGCTTTGCTTATTAGCAGGTATATTTTAGGACTATATTCATTCAACTTTCAAAGACATTAACTGCCAAGTTAAATGATCTTTGGTTGAGAGTCACTTATATAAGATTTACAGTTTTCTTATGCTTCAATCTCAGACATATTTGAAACCTAAGGTTATTATCTTAAAAAAAGTTACACAGTCTTGTAGGTTTTGTTTTCTTTTTTAAAAGTATATTGTTGTAGTTGTTATATGCCGTTGAGTTACCCGTGACTCATAGCAACCCTGTGTACAACAGCCCTAACCCCTGCTCTATCCTGTGCCAATCTTATTGTCTCCCACATGCCTATCTCCATTACCCCAGTCACTGAATCAGTCCACCTCATCGAGGATATTCCTTTCCTGCACTGTCCCTCCACCCTTCCAAACATGATGTCCCTCTCCAAGGACTGATCCCTCCTTGCAACATGTCCAAAGTATGTCAGACAAAGCTTCAGAATCCTTTACTCCAAGAAGCAGCCTGGCTTTACCCTCTCCTGGACAAACCTGTTTGTTCTCCTAGCAGTCCATGGTATGTTCAGTACTCTTCTCCAGCACCACAGCTCAAAGACATAATTTTCCCTTCTGTCATCCCTAGTCATTGTCCAGCTCTCTGATGCATAGGAAGTGATTGCAAAGCTCATGGCATATATCAGGCACATCATAGTCTCCAGATTGACATCATTGCTCTTCAGTACTTTGGAGAAGTCTCTGACAGCTGACTTTCCCAGTGAAATTTGTCTTTTAGTTTCCTTGCTGCTGGTACCAAGAGTATATATACCTTAAATTTTAGACTGTCAGGTACGGTAGAATTGGAGAGACTTTGACTGTTACATGTAATAGCCACACCTACCTGGGACACTTGGAAAGTAGTGTTGGGAGATGATAAAAAGAACATTTAAAGGAGTAAATGGGTTACCCAAAGTCGCATCATGGGTGGATCTTGCATTAGAAACCAGTTGGTTTTGATTCTTTGAAATGAGCTTAAATATTATGCTTTCTATGAACCAGGCTTTGTTAATATGTATGTATGTATGTATGTATGTATGTATGTATGTATGTATCTATCTATCTATCTCTCTATCTACCTACCTACCTATCTGTTTTTTCTTTGATCTGCTGTTAGTTGGGAAGAGAGAATGAATTCAGAAAACAGGATATGTATCTGGAAAATCCACTGTCAAAGATACATGTAGGATTCAGCTAAGGCTGGTGAGAGCTGATTGATTTTATCATCCTGTTTGACTACAGTACTATCTTTTGTGATCAAGTGCTATTGTTCCAACATTTTCTGAATTTACCTTTTATAATATGCATGATGCTATTTTTCTTGGGGCAGGGTGACAGGGAGCTGTGATCTCAGATGAGGTAAGAGGAACTCGTAGGGAGATGATTGTGTAGTTAGTTTTAGAGATTTAGAGTTAGTGGTATATGGAACAATCTGTAATTGGTAGATTTTTATTTTATGGCAAGAACCCAGATAGGTCTTACTGCTAGTAGATGAACCTTACCTGATGAGAGTGACTGGTTTGCATGTCTGTCTCTCTATACATCTGTCCATTCGTCCGTCCATCCATCCATCTGTCCATTCGTCCGTCCATCCATCCATCCATCCATTCTCCTTTGATATACCTGCAAAGAAAACATAAATTTAAAAATATATTTCCCCTTATGCTCCTGATAGTGGACAGTGAGCCAGCAAAAATGGGAGTGTCCAATATAGTGAATCACACATCTGGGCTCTTCTGTCTTCTTCATCTTCCCCCACCCCCTTTTTATTATCTTTGTAAGTGACTGAAACTGAGTAAAAGCAGAGAAAGGTGAAACTCTTTTTTACAAGGAGGATTTTGGGGGGTCATTTGGGAGTGTATGTTCCTCTCTTCGGGCTGCTGTAACAAACTGTGTTGCTTAAAACAACAGAAATTGTTCTTGTACCATTCAGAGGCTAAAAGTTCAAAATCAAAGTTATCAGCAAAATTGTTTTCTCCTAGAGGTTCTGAGAGAGATTCTGTGCCATGCCCCTCTCATAGCATGTCAGTTTGACTGGTAATCTTCGGGAGCTCCTTGCCTAGTAGGTCTTCTGTCATTTCTACCTCAGTTTTCATATGGGTTTTTTCTCTCTGTCTGGGTTCAAATTTTTCTCTTTTTATGAGGCTACCTATCATTTTGATTGGATGATGATCCCCACCAGTCCAGTACGAACTCAACTTGATCTGTAAAGATTCTATTTCCAAAGGAAGCCCCCATGACTCAAAGGCACTGGAGGGTAGAATTTCAAAATATCTTTTGTAGGCAACACATTTCTGCCTACAGTGGAATCTGTTTGTGGCATCTAAGCTAATTAATAGTGTATATGTCCTTCTAATGTGGCAGAAGCCAAGTCTGGGTTGGAAGGGTTCACCTCTGTCAGTATCTTGGCTTTTCTGGGATAGGTGGTCATGTCCTGCTGTAGGGTTAGCATGCTGAGGGCTGGCAACCAGGACTTATTAGTGACAATGACTTCATTAATGCATACGTATATATTGCCCCAGGACACTTCCCGTTTTAAGATAGAAGATACTCAAGGGAGCACATTGCACATTTCAGACAGCGATGGAGGCAAATATGTATGAGATGAGAGAGGAAGATTCTGATCTGTGGTTTCCAATACCGCATGGATCATCAAGCTCCATGAGAGCCCATGCGTCACGTACTGACTTTGTCCACTCTGTTGATATAGTTCCTTTATAGTTGTTTGTGTGTGTGTGTGTGTGTGTTGTGTTTTTGGTATGGTTTATTCCCCCCTTCTTTTAATAATGATTAGGCCTTCTCTGGTGCTTATTATTCTACGTGCATAGAGGATGCACATTTAATTTATTCTTTGCTTCTAATTGTAGTGTCTGCATGTCAGGGTTCACTGGCCAGAGAGTGAACGAGCCCTGCTTTTGTAAAGCAGCTAATTGAACCTGGTAATGATTACTGTCAGCAGTCCCCTGGGGTTCTGCTGGTCACTGAGCATCATTCCTTGTTTGTTTCCAGCATCTGGGGGGTAGGGACACTCGATTTTCCACAGTGTAACAACAGAGACCAGCTAAGTTCAAAGACTGTAGACCCCAGCTGCAGAAATGCTAATAACCTTTCCAGAGTGCATGCTGGGGAGTGCTACAAATAACATTTCCAGTGCTAAAAATGCACACATCCTGCAACAGTGAATGCCACATCCTGTGCTTTGCTTACAAAAACACTACTGTAGGTGCACAAGGCTGTGTGCATGTATAGCGATTTTTCACTAACTAAAAATTTTAGAAACCAGCAATCTTTGACTTACTGGAAATTCTAGAAACCCCGCCTAAATGTCCACTGGTAGGAAAGTAGAAAGTCTGTGGAAATGTGCATGTTCGTGGACTGGAACTGCAGATGACAGCAAAGGGGAATGTGCCAGAGTGGCCAGCATGGGTGTGGCCAACCCAGAAGGCGTGGTTAATTTCCAGAAGTTCAGAATTATTAGTAAAATAAGAGCTGATTTAGATTAAAAAGGAAGGAAGTTCCATACATTTCCTGTTTTATCTATGTTGCTGTTAGGTGCCTTCTAGTCGACTATGGTTTATGGGGACCTGATGAACTATACAGTGGAACCTTGCTGCATTTGCCCTTCCTCACAGTCCCCACTATGCCCAAACCCGCTGCCGTCACTAAGCCAATCCACCTCGCCTAGGGTCTTATTACAGAGGGAAAGATCTGTGGCTTAACACCTGATGAACGGTTGTAGTTATGGGTGAGCCAAAAGGGAGTTGAGCCTTCTATCTGATACTTTCGTTTCTACAGGGAATTACTTTGGATAACAACAATTAAATTTTTTAAACTGTCTTTTTAAAAGAGAAACAGAAGGATAAATATGTAAATATTCATGAGGTGCGCAGCTTGCCTTACAGCAATGACCTCAGAGGGAATTAAGGCATCAGAGCTATCAAAAGCCAGGTGACTGCTCCTTTGTGCTCCCTTATTAAAATGCCCTCGGGTTGGATGGGCCCTTTGAGTCCAGTCAGCTGGAAGGGTGTGGGGTTTACTTCCTCTTTGTCAGGGTTCTAGTGAGGATTCAAAGAGCTCTGGTGGCATTATGATTAGAGCATTTAGTCACTAACAAAAAGGTTGGAGGTTCAGCCTATTCTGTGGGAAAGACATGAGGCAGTTTACTTCTGTAATTATTATGACCTCAGGAACCATGTAGGGCAATTCTATTCAGTCTTGCAGGGTTGCTATTCCTTAGAAAGGGACCCATGCTTGGAAAGGCGGAGGGTTCGAGAAAGAGGAAGACAATTGATGAGATAGAGTGACCCAGTGACTGCAGCAATGGACTCAAGTGTGTTGGAGATGATGAAGAAGGCACTGGATAGGGCAGTCCTCAGACCTCGTGTTCATAGGGCCGTGCCCCTCACAACATCAGCATGAGTCAGAATCACCTTGAGGGCCTGCGATTTTGTTTGGAAGATTTAGTGCTCCCTTGTCTCCCCAGTCCAGCACCCACCACAGTGTCCAGAGTGGGGCTGACACAGTGTAATTAAGTGTGAATGCTGTATGCGGCTTAGAGATCATGCACACGGAGTAGCTTTGTCTCCTGCAGGTTGCAGGTGTGGAACTAGTGAGAGGTGATTTGTCATCTGCCTTCACAGCCAGAGGTGCGCCTCTGCTCTCTGATTCCAGAGATTGGCCGTGGGCAGGGCAGTGAGTGTTCCAGGCTTGTTCTGGGTGGAAGGTAGTCCATCTAACCCACCTTCCCCCAGAGTTTGTAGAAGCCGTTGGTCCCCTGGGAACAATCCTGCTTCTGCTGCAGGCTCTGTGGGTGCATGTGCAGGGAGAGGTAAGCAGGGCTGGGTTCCAGCAAAGGTGGTGGATGCTGAATAGTGGTGGGGAGTCTAACTTGTGGCCTCCTCCTACGTTCTGACTTGGCACCTGGTGCCATTGAATCAGAGGTCCAATAGTTTCCTTTAGCTCTGTGCCCTTCACATTGGTGGATGTGGCGACCATGCTCCATCTGGCTGTGAGAGACTGAGGGGCCGTGGAACCTGACTGGAGGAGAGAGAGGCTCCTGGCTTGTGACTCTGCAGAAAGCACAGGGCTCTCACTTTGAAGTAACAAAGGAAGCTCTTTATGACAGCCTGAGCTTTCATGTTCCTCAAAGGAGGCCAGGGAATCTGTTTGTGTTTTTGCCCCGAGGGCAACAACCACTTCCTCCCTTTGTGCGTGGATGTGCATTAGCAGATCACATTTCCCAACAGAAGGCTTCATTATGTGACTGCTGAAGATGAGGAGGCTTTCATCAGATGGTGGACAACTCTGTTTTGCATTTCAGTCAGCGCTGGGGATGTCACGGGAGACAAGACAGCAGGACTGCAGCTCTGTCTGCAGGATATGGTGCAAGTGGCCAGCTTCTGGTGGACAGAAGTCCACATCACTTCAGCTTCTGCACTGTCTCCACCTACCATTTCCATCCTTGCCTAGTATCCCTGGACCCCTCACCCCCCTCTTCCCTGCAGTCCACTCTCTCGTTCACACCGCTGATCTGTGTCCGTGTCCGTGGAAGGAGGGGGGACACCAGATTCAACTTTCCTCCTCCTTGAAAAGAAGTTAGTAGTCAGAATAGTGTTATTTCAAAATGCATGGAGTTTATTTAATAATCTCTGAGTAAGTTCTTGGGCAAATTAATTTTCTGATCCACAAATAAAAGATAAGATGAGACACAATTGGAGCCCTTGGAGCTGCCTAAGCACCTTCTTCTTTTGTGCTGCTATCCTTTTTTGGAACTTTCCACCGGTATCCGTGCCATCTTTTCTCCCACTCTATTCCACCTGAGCCGGTCTGATGATATCAGGAATGCTCAAGGAAAACTGAGTTTTGATTTTCCTTGAAATGCAAATAAATTCTTATACTAGCCCCTTCCTGTCTGTCTCCCCTGGTTAGGGTTGGGGGGACAGCATTCCCTGACATTTCAGTGCGTCTTTAAGACTCTGAGAGCCAAGCACCTCTGTGGTACCAGGTGTTACTTCAGACACTGAAATGTAGAGAGGGACTAGCCCTCTGCCTTTGTGCACCTCACAGCTCTGCCTGTCAACCAGAAGAAAGGTAAGCTTTTGAAAGCCCTGGCTCAACAAATAAACCTGTTCCCCTTCCAAGGACCTAGCTTGGATATGGACAGGAGGCTCTTTGGAGCCTAGGGTCGTAAGATCATTCACACTGGCATTCTTCTAGCCTCAAAGATGGTCCAAAGCAACCACTTGTAGAGCACATTTTGATCAGATGGGGATTGAATTGCTTCTCTTCATCAACAGTTCAACTTCAGTTTAACCCTGTAGTCTTAAGCATGAAGGAGATTGTGAGGATGGTATAGGATTGGGCAGGATTTTCATCTGTTGCTCACAGGGAAGCTGACTCAACAGCACCTAGCAATCACCAGCTCCCAGGTGTGTTCCCTTGATGTCTTTTCAGACAGATGCCCAGCTTTGGTTTGGAGTGAGCAACAATGGAGGTGATGTGCCCCAATATCACGTATCTCCTAGTTGGTGAGAACTGGAGGCCACATTATTAATTGTATTCTAAAGTTAAAGGGTATTTGCTAGGCTCCAAGCCCTGAAATATATTTCAAGTATGCCATAAAAGAGCATTCATTTTCTATAACTACAAATTATCTTGGGGTTCTTCAGCCTTCCATGCTCATAATAAACCACACGTTACAGGTCTGTCATAATATTTGCTTTCCTCTTCTTTTTATTTTTAATGGGTTGGAATATTTTGGAATCAATTACACGATGTTCTTGTTTCTCACTTGAGCTATACCACCAAGTCTTCCCTTAAATATTTTGAATATTGAAAATAATTTCTTCGGTGACGTTAATTATGATGCACATCCCTGCTGAGCTATTCTTCCCTGGTGCTATTAATGATAGTGTTTCGCCATTCCTGACTCGTTCTGTCATTAACCCATCATAAATACCAGCCCCAATTAGTGTGAGGAAGTGAAATGAGTGGAGGAGTGAAATGGATTTGCAGCGAATAGAGGATGGATGCTGTGTCTGTCCCCTGAGGAGCCTCTGAATTTGTCAACTGTCACATCGGAATTCTTAATAGTTCCCTTTGTGTAAAAGTGCATTCTTTGATATTTTCCCCCCATTTTACAGAATAATTTGTAACCACAGTTGGTGGTGATGTCTGTTTACAAAACCTTAGCCTTTGATTTCTTTCCATCCCGTTAAGTCGGAAAATCCTTTCTAGATTCAAAGATAGTGTGTGTCAGCCACGGTAATTCCCTACTCATGATTCTGCTTGTACTGTCTCCATTTTCGCGTCTCCTTTTACTCTTGATTTTTTGGTTTCCTTCCTTACTCTCTCCCTCCTCATCTCCTATCCCCCCATCTTTTCTTCCTTTCCTTCCATTTCCCTTTCTTTTGGAATATGTTCCTTGGGACCACTTTCTTTTGGACACTAGTATGTTCTTCCATGTAAATTATCAGATGTCAGCACTGCGTCTTCTGGTGTCTGCTGCCCACAGCCCAGCACGGCCTGGAAATCCTCAGGAAGGTATAAAATCCTCTACCCGCGTTGATTGCCAGTGGATTTCTGTTCATAAAACGCATTTGTCAAAATACGTAACAGATATGACCTTTTTAGTTCATAAGCGGCTCATTCTTGTTTCCTTTTCCTTGGTCTCCCATCTACGAACCAGTTGTTTTATTTGGTTGTTTCAGATGAGCTCGGAGAGACCCTTAACACTCATAGCACTGTGTCTGGTGTAGTCTTGAGGTTAGCAATTCACGATCATTTATTGTCAACTCAAGATATTTTTAAAAGTGAGGTGGTGGCGGTGGCTGTGTACCATCAAGTTGGAATGGACCTGTAACTGACCCTTCAGTGAGGCAGTTAATTACATGAGAGGAGATTGCCCATTCTTCTCCCCCCCCCCAAGAGAAAAAAGTGAGGGGAGTTATTGGTCATTAATTAATTTTTGACAGTAGTTTTTAAACCAGGAGAGGAAGCCCTTGGATGAGACGAGTTGACACAATGACTATGGCAGTGGTGTCAGGTGTGCCAGCAACAGTGAGGTTGGCTCCGGATGGGGACACGTTTCAGAGCTGTCGTTCATAGTGTTGCTGCCATAGTCAACTGGATGGCATATAACAACAACAACAATCCTAAATAAAAATCACTCTGTTGATACAGTAATGAAAAGTATTTGACTGTTACCCAAAGGTTAGTGCCTTGAACCCACCAGCAGTCCCATGGGAGAAAGATGAGGCTTCTGTAAAGATTTCCAGCATGAGGAAATGGACTGTCTTGCTGGGCTCTTGAAGGGGCCCTGTGAATCAGAATTTAATTCTATGGCAGGAGATTTGGTTTATCCTACGCAGTTGGTAGGATTGCTGGATAAAACATAAGACCCTCATTTAAATTTGAAATGTAAATGTACACGGACATCCTTTGTTTCTGTTTGCTGAATCTGGCAAGCACATGAGATGCGCTGCTTGTTAACACTGAAATGATGGTGAGAGCTTCAGGATATTGACCCCCTGGGCTATGCTGACCACGGAATAGATCACAGTACCCCTGGGGGGGGGGGTAGATGGTGCTTCCGAATTTCCCCCTGGCTGATTAACAGGTGGGCAGCATTTGCAAGGTCAGATAATATGTGCAAGGGCAGGAGGGAAGAGAGCGGAAACAGGACCCCTTATGCAGCCACATGTAGAGACCATTCCCTTAAACTGTTATCCTGTGCCCTCCTGCCAGCAGCGTCAAGTAGCAAACTCTTCTATGCCCCTTTGCAAGTTACTGAACAGCTCAGACAGGGAACTCTGATGGCGTGTTCCACAGGGAGTTGTGTTACTAATCCAAAGGCAGCTAGCTCCAAGGGGGGAAAATGGGACAGTCGTCTCCCATGCAGTTTACAACCTCAGCAGCCCAGTGGAGGCTCAGCTGTGAGTCAGAACCGATTCTGCGACATTCAGCTTTACAGGAACTCGAGCAAGAAAGTTAAGAGGCTTCCCCATCACCACCCCGCTGCTGGACTTTGCAGGCAGCAGGAGGCAGCCAGCTGTTTTCAGTGTATCCAACCCAAAACATGTCACGCAGGAAGAAAAAAAAAAATGTCAAGTCATTTTGAAAAATGTCTGAAGCCTAATGTGCTTGACAGGGGTGAAATAGCATTGACCATAGTCACGTAATTACTACCCCAGCGTTTGTTTACCAGCAGCCCTTTCTTCTTCCTTTGGAATTAGTCTGAGCAGCAGTGCAGCTTTATAAAACCCAGGTCTCTCCGTGGGTCTGGCAGCTACCCTTTCTCAGGTTCTTTGCAAGCCTGATCCTTGCCAGGTCGAAAGCAACTTAACAGTTTTGTCTATATCCTCAGACTAAACTCAGAATGACCATTTGAATTAAAGTGATGAAGTTCACCATTTCTTTTGTTAGGTTCCCACCTTCCTTTTTTTTTTTTTTTTACCTCTGAGAACAAGAAATGGGAAGATAGCACAAGACATTTGAGTCCGAGCTGTGACCATACACGATAACACTGCCATCCACTAGATGTCGCTGATGACTCACACCAGTGTGACTTGGCGCCCCTATTTGGATGTTAAAAAAAAAAAAAATTGCGTGGCCAGAGTTAAAAACTCTGGAACTTCCAAATGTTTCCTTTTTACCTCTGCCTTTTAAAATATATGTGCTTTTTAAAAATGTTCCTTAACCTGTATGCCATTTCCTCCTCTGTTATCTCTGTCTGACTACCTTTCTCAGTTTAGCAAGAGACAAAGAGGTGCAGGAGCATCTTTCAATCAGCGTTTTGAACCCTTTCTACCCAGTTCAGTCATGACCATTGAAGTAACACCAACAACATAATGAGCCCAGATTTGCAAAATGTGGGTCTACTGAGGTGCGATCCAGAAAGATCAAAGCCCTGCTTGAAATTTAATCTTCCTCTTAGGGAACATGTCAGTGTGATTGTTGCATGGAGACCAGATCTCTTGATCTGCTAAGATTTGAAACTATGGTGCATCACTCCCCTTTAAATTTTTCTGTCTCCTCCAACCCTGGCAATAATCCAGTCTTGTACATCAGGCTCCAGAAAGAACTCATTACACGAGTTTCCAAGGCTCCCATTCCAGGGCATCAGCTCATCATTTTTCCAGTTCAGGGTAGCATTTTGGATCATCCAGATTTTTACAACACAGATTTGTTTCAATGTTACTTCCTTTACCATGACTGGAGTTTTGCTTGAAACAGTCTCACTCTTGGTATGCTGGTTCTCCCTCACCCCCTCTACAATTTTGGGAAATGCTCAGACTTTAGATCTTGGATGAATTTGCTTAATATATTATTCTAATTTATCTAGTCACCGTAAATTCCTGACATCCGGTGAAGTTGATTTTTTTCCTTTACAGATTTATTGTTTAATTTATTCTGAGAAGTGGGGGGAATCTGCTTGTTCCACTGAGGACTTTGTCTTGACAGTAATTTGGTCAGCCATTCTGGCTTCAAGTCTCATGCTAGTAGAATGTTCTTAGAGAAAGGTAGACGAGACCATTTGGTGTGGTGACTGTGGAGGTAATATTCTCATGTATCCAGAATAAGTTCTAGGCTGAGCAAGAATATAAGCAAAGGGACTGGCAGCTGCTATAGATTTCCACTCCTAATGAGCTACATTTTTTCCTCCCAGAGCATGGCTAATATGGGATGGGATCTTCAAATTTAAAAGAGGAATGTTAAAAGGCAGTAGGGTTAGCTTTAATCAACTTTTAAAAAAATCATAAAACTAATTTTCAGAAAAGCTTGAGACCCATGGAAAGTTCTCTTGTAAATATTATAATGGCAAGCAGTTTTCTTTTTTCTGTTTTAAAGAGGATAGACGGCTCCTAATTTTCAGGCAACCTGGTTGGAGTGGGGAGCTAAGTCTGGATCTTGTTTCAGAAAAGGGAATGGGGTGGGTGGGGGGTGTCGCCATGCTGTAGTGGCTTTGGGAAGGGTAATCGTAGGGTTTCTCAGCTCTGGCTGTACTTCCAGTAAAAGTGAAAGGGATGAGCAGATTTCCTGGTGATTATGTCACATTGGAGCTCTTGGGACTGCTGTGTAGAGGCTGGCGCTTGGCCAAGCTCATGTGTGCTACTCCCCTGCGTACCCCTGGGACCAGCAATATGAGTGCCCCTGTAATATGTGAGGTAACTGTCTTTTGCCATGGATTTTTCCCCCCTTGGATAGTGGAATGAAGCATTCAAGTGAAAGTAATTTTTTAAGTAGTCTTCTATGGATTTCATTATATTGCAACAAATGTAACATCCATGAAATAGGGATAATGTAATCACAAGAAGGGTAGGTTTCCAGTCATTGGAAGGAAAAGACCCAAGTTCCCTGATTATAATCGGACATTCTGTTTAGAATTTCAGAGGATGAATACCCCGTAAATGTCTGCTTGACTGTTCTTTGGATGGAGCAGGGGAAAAAGAAGCCGCAGTGCAGTGTCAGAGCACAGAACACTTCCTGAGTTTCCCCACAGTTTGAATTAATCATCTCTAATAGTAATTATGCTCCTGCTGCACAACAACTTCCTCTATAAATTGTGGGAAGATGTGAAAATGTTTCCACGCCCCGAGCAAGTTTTACAATGAGCCTGTATATATGAATGTGTTGTTATTTCCAAGGTGTCTCTTTCAATAGACATGATTCGGTGCAGAATTACCAAGATGCCATGTTATTACATTTCACTTTCAGAAAAATTACCAATACTTCTCCCACCTCTTCAGTCAGAGTGTCAAGAGTATTAGGTCAGTAATACCGTTTTAGTTGCTGTTAGATCATGGATTTTTGCCTTCTGTGAATTTTAAGTTTGCCTTCAATACTGATGTTTGGCATTTATACCCACAAAATAACCATCTCTGCCCCATATCTTTGGTTAAAGCTCTTCTGTCAACTTGGCGTAAGGCAGTTCCATCCTGGACATGGTTGGTTTTCCTGATTGATCTTGAGAATCCTAGATGCACAGGATTCTGCAGGAAGCTCCCTAAACCAGTGCATGCATTCCTTTCTCCAGACATAGAATACCTTTGACACTACTACCACTTTCCAACCAGAGCAAGTTCCTTGAATCCATCCATGAAGACTCATCATGTTGGTTGAAGGCTTCTGTACATTTATTGAATTGTTTGAAGTCTGCTTGATAATCAATTCTTTGGTGGAGTAACTTATTTTATTGTCGTGTACTGTCTATCCAGAAGTGACCCATAGCTGTCTCTCCAGTGGGTTTTCAGAGGCAATAAATATCCTAAGAGTAGATTGCCTATCTTTCTCTCAAAAAGCAGCTGGTGGATTTGAACTGCATTCTTTTGTGTTTGCAGTGCAGCTCCTTACCACTAAGCCACGAGAACTCTCTTTGTAACTCATAGTAACTCATGTTGTTGGGTGCTGTTGAGTTGAATATGACTCATAGCACCTCTATTAACAACCCATCTGAACCCCCTCTTACTCTGTGCCATCCTTACCATATCTGACACCTTGGAGCCCACTGTTGCAGTCAGTGTGTCAATCCTGTTGAGGATCTTTCTCCTTTTTGCTGACCTCACAGCTTCAGTTTGCTCAGCTCCAAGGTCAACACCCTTGGCACCAGTAGCCAGGAAATAAAAAAACGTATTGCGATGGGAAAGTCTGCGGTTAGGGACCTCTCTAAAGTACTCAAGACCAATGGTGTCTCTCTGGAGACTAAGGTGCGCCTGATACAGGCCATAGGTTTTGCAATCACTTGTTATGCATCAAAGAGTTGGACAATGACTAGGGAGGATAGAAGGAGAATTGACGCCTTTGAGCTGTGGTGCTGGAGAAGAGTATTGAATGTACCATGGACTGCCAAGAAAACAAACAGATTCATCGTAGAGAGGGTTAAACTAGGCTGCTCCTTGGAGGCAAGGATTCTGGGGCTTCGCCTGACATACTTTGGACATATTGTAAGGAGAGACAGGTCCTTGGACAGGGACATCATGCTGGGCAGAGTGGAGGGACAGCGCAGGAGGGGAAGACCCTCTATGAGGTGGATTGATTCAGTGAGTGGGGTAATTTGGATGGGTGTGTCAGAGGCAATGAGATTGGCACAGCATAGAGCACGGTTTAGGGCTGTTGTACATAGGGTTGCTATGAGTCGCAAGCGACTCGACAGCACATAACAACAACAACCTTTCTAAGCATGATGTCCGTTTTCCTAGGAATAGACAACTAAAAGAATAAAACACATTGTCCTGAAAAGAACCTAGCCATATACTTTATCAGGATAGACAGCATGTGTTTGAACAGTTGGGTCTTACATTGTTATGTCCATCCTCAAGGAAACTCCTTAGATTGTCATACAAACTATGGTAAGAGTTCTTGTTATTATTGTGGAAAGGTAATCATATTACATCCTTAGATAAAATAAAGCAGAAAAGGAATTGCAAAGTCTTCTCTACCTTTAGGATTCTGTTTTTATAGATGACAGTGATCGTAGTATAAATGACTACCCCCATGTGGCCCTAGTGAGTAAAGAGTTGTGCTGCCAACCCAAAGGCAGACAGTTCCAATCAACCAGCTGTTCTGTGAGAGAAAGTTGGATGTTCTTCCTCCTGTGCCATTTATAGAATCTGAAAACCTGCTGGGGGCCAGTTCTGAGTTGATGACAGTGAGGTTTTATAGATGACAATATTAGACTTAACTCTATTTACAAATCTTTTATCCTTTTATGTTTTCTAGTATTTTATGATGGAATTATATTGTTATCAAAAATAATGAAGATTTTTTTTTCTGTTTGAGATAAACAAAAGGTCATCGGGGGTGAGGGAGAGGTCTCTTTGTATGTATATATAACATGCAAGACCTCTCAAATCACTGGGTTTTTCTCATGCAAGTATCACATAACTGGAGCAAAGCATACACAACAAAAATGAATTCTAGAATAAAATAGCATTCTCTAAAGCATTATATTTTATTATATAAAAGGAGAAGCCAAAAGCCTACTCTTTTCTCTGCTCTCAGTGAAATTTTCCATTGAAAACAAATGCATTGAAATCACTTTCTCTAAGTGTTCAGTGCCAACAGATTCATTTGATGTGTTTCTCTCTGCTGAAGCTTGGTTAGGATTCTGTTAAGGTTTTATCCAAACACTGCACATATATTAGGGAATGTGAAGCTTTCAGCATACATGTACTGCTGCTGCTGTTTATTATATTTTTTCCCCCTAAATCACTTCAGGCATTAATTTTAAGAAAGGCTGTCTGGATCCAATTTCTTTTAATTAAAGTATAAAATGAAAATGGAGTACAGGTTGACACTTTGGGAAGGTCCTCTAATGGGCTGTCTGTGTTGTATCTCCTGAGCTCCACTCACCATGTGTTCAAATAAAGACCAAGGATTATAGGCTCTTGCTTGATGTCATAGCCTTATCACTATGCCTCTCTCTTGGGCCAAAAGAATTAAGTGGTGGAATTCTTTTTTCAAAGAAAAATCAAACGCTTTTAATTTGGCTAGGCCAACACATTTTAATCAGAATATTATGGAGCTGATGTTTTGATTCAAAGCAAAATCTGAACCTGTATCCATTTGACAAGTGGATAATCAAATGGCCGTGTTCCGAACTTAGGATGGCAGTGGAGGGGGAAGAGGAGGGTTGGGTCCTGCTCAGTGGAGCAGTGACTGTTGCTCAGTGAAGTGTGACAGGCTGGCCATTTATAGACTTATTTGATGTCCTTCTCCCTTTCTAGTCATCAGCCTTATGAGAGTATGGAGAGTACATTGTCGTCTTTGTTGTTTGTTATCTCTGGACTTAGTCTGTGTGCAGTGTTGTAGCTGCTCGGTAAGTTATTGTGAAATGAATGAACATATTTTAGAGTTGGTATTACCATCTTCAGATATTTCTGATACAGATTGTGTGGGTTTTCTTTTTTTTAAAATCAGATGCTCTTTGAACTTTTTTTCCAAGAAATGCAACCTTTATTTTATTTATTATTTTTTAAATTTTAATGAACATTTACAGAGATTTTGGATTTCAGTTCATTCACTGTTGCACTTTTCTCCCTACCCACTCCTCCCTCCTTCCCCCCTAGTTCGCTCCTCTCCTTGAAAAGGAAAAGAAAAATTCCTTCATTGGTATACAATCAATCCCCCCTCCCCCCCACCTGGGTACACTACACTATGCAACCGTCATTCTGGACTCTTGTCATAACCATAATATCAAAAGTAAAATTTGAATTATACAAAGTAATATCTATCCATTTTCCTTAAGAAACATTAGAATATTCTTGAAATTCTAGTTCCAGAAGTCTCATTCCACCCAAACCCTCCCTTTTTTGAATAAAACCCCTACATAGCAGGCAACAGACCTGCATAGAAAGCCTCAAAATTGTTAAAGAAAAATTGTGAACTGTCAAAGAATCCATGAAAAGAGGGGTCATTATTGCCTCTGGGATAGTCCAAAATGTGACCCTCCAGAAGCCCCTTACCTCAACTTCCAGTACAAAACCTGCAGAAAAACTTGTTACCCATCATCAAAGGACCAAGAAAAGAATGACTGCGCAGCAGAACACCTTTCTGCCAATATCTGCCTTACCCTGGCCTTTAAAGGAAAAACACACAAGTTCTTTGGAGGAAGTACAACCGGGGTGCTTCTTAGAGGTGTATCTCACGTACTTTGGACGTGCTGCCAGAAGGGATCAGTCCTTGGAAAAAGACATCATAGTGGGAAAGGCAGAAGGTCGGCAAAAGAGAAGACCCTCAAGGAGACGGGCTGATGCAGTGACTACAACAGTAGACGTGAGTGTGGTGGAGATTGTGAGCAAGGCACAGGAGAGGGCAAGACTCAGATTTGTTGTTGATCAAGTTGCTGTGAGTCGTAGATGACACCGAACAAGAACAACAACAACAACAACAACAACAACAACATGTGCTTCAACATAGCAGAGATCGTGCAGATGGCTCAGGATTGGACAGAGTTTCAGTCTGTTGTATATGGGGTCACTGTAAGTTGGAGCCGACTTGTTCCAGGCCCCCCATCTAGTGGTGTCCGGAAGACTGGACCACAAAGGAGGTAATCCTCCATTCTCTGTCTAACAGAAGCAGTTTATACCTGTTTCTCCCACAGAGTGGTGATGGTAGGACACAGCAGGGAACGGATTCCCTGTCTCCTGCTCCACAGAGGCAGGCAGGCACTTGGTCCCCCTGCAGGTATCACTGGGGTGCAGTGGGGAGCCAAAGTCTTCATTACCGTTGGATAAAACCATGCAAGTGGGTGCTGTTAGAATTATACTTTCTCTGCTGGGGACTGAAACTCCACAAGCACCTGACAAGATGACTGAATGGGAATTATGAAACAACGGTAGTTGGCACTACCCTCTATCTGTCGTCAGTGGGGCTCAGTAGTGAGCAGAGCATCTTCCCCCATTTGATATCAGAAGGATTCAGTAAGTGGTGAAATACATGGTATGAATCTAGTCAGTAGTACAGTCCCTCCATTCATGGTATAAGTGGAACTCAGTGGGGAGCAGAGCTTCCAGTTTCCCTTGACATCAACAGGATGGCATGAAGTGGTGGGAATTAATGCCAGTTGGAACTCTGTTAATTCCCTAGTCCTGGGATCAGCAGGGTTCTAGAAGGTTCTATGACTCCTCTGTAGCACCAGATGAGTAAGAGTCCTCTCTCCATCCACCTGTTCTGTGCCGGTGGCTGGCATGGAGCTGACCTTATAGCCCTACAGAGGTAACAAGATGATACAAGTTTGTGGTCCACTTTCCCTGGGTGTTTGTTAAGGTGACCAAGAGGGGTTTTGGCTTTACAACTTCACTTACACTCTTCTGGGGTGGTGTTGACAGGTTCCAGTGGGAAGCTAAACATGTACTTCCTTGTGCTTCAAATTGACAGAGAGACTCTGCAATAGATTACATAGGATCCAGAGTTTTATGAAGTGATATCAAAGTGTTCCGGATGAGTAGAAACAAATCTCACATCTTAACAAGAGCTCTGGTGGCCAAGTAGCAAAGAGCTGTATTGCCAGCCTGAAGGCATGCTGTTCAAATCCACCAGCTGCTCTGTGGGAGTGACATAGACAGTCTCCTCCTGTGCTGTTATACTGCCTCTGAAAACCTCCTGGAGTGTCAGCTATGAGTTGGTGCAGACTCGGCACACAACAACAACCAACCACCACCAAGAACCAGAAAAATAACAACTTGAAGTGAGAAAAGACAATCACCATAAATCCAGGTGAACTAAATGTGGAATTACTCAACAGGAATCCTGAAGAAGTTATCGTAAAAATGTTCCACAAGAACTTAGTAATTCTCTTGAAACAAATGGAAATCTTCACCCAGAAAAGAAAAGTTATAAAAAAGGAACCAAATGGAAATTAAAGAATGAAAAATACATTCATTGATGAAAATACCAAAATTGATGAGTGAGCTCAGTAGTAGAATGGAGATGTGAAGTGATGTTATTGTTGTTGTTAAGTGCCATTGAGTTGCAGACGACTCATAAGGACCCTATGAAGGAGGGTCCTCAACGCTTGGGTGCCTTTCATCCTCTCTCCGGGTTCATAGGTGTGAAGTGATAGAATCTGTTAATTTGAGGACACAACAAAAGAAATTATGCTAATATTTATCTAGTCTGAAAAATGAAAAGTATTTTTTCCCCTGAGAAGTAATGAACAGTAACTTGTATACCTCTGAGGCAATAACAACTACAATTTATGTTACCATAGCACCAGAGGCAAGGGCGAGAGGAGAAAGAGATTGAACAAAATACTTAAAAAATAACGAAAGCTTCCCAAATTTGATGAAATACGTAATTCTACAGATTCATGAAGTTCACTGAGCTCCAAATAGGAGAAACTTCAAGAAATTTATATAGACACATCATGATTAATTTGTGAAAACAAAAATTTCAAAGAAAACCAAGCCACTCCCACTATTGAATCAGTTTGACTCATAATGACCATCCAGAGAGAAGGTTTCTGAGGCAGTTTATTGCAATGAGAAGAGATTACTTCTCTTTCTCATCTGAATTGGCTGGTAGTAGATTCCAACCCTTAGAGACTAGAAGCCTTTGGTTTAGCAACACAACTCATTACAGACTATGACACTGGACTATGCCTCTACAATGCTTAGAATTAAACTCCCTGTGTGACTGACTGCAGAGTTCTCTCATCTTAAATCAGGACAGTCAGAGGGAACGGTACAACATTTGATTGGAAGGGGAAAAAAACCTATCAGTTCTAAATTATGTATCCAGCAAGAATATTGTTCAAGAGAGAGTAATAAAAGCCATTCTTAGATTAAGGAAAAGTAAGAGAATTTGCTAGTAGTAGATCTGCCTTTAAAGAATGGTCTCTGAAAAGAAAGGCGGGGGGAAGGAGAATGCTTGAAATTTTAGTTGTGAGAGCAGAACACTGGCCTAGATAAAAATTGGGTAAATATAATCAGTTATCCATTTTATGAATTTCTTAAATCGTGTTCAATAGCTGAAACAACAATGATAAAATCTAATACCATTTAACTATTCAAAAGAAATAATTAATACAATTACACTTAAAAAATAAGGAGTGTTGTTGCTACTTGCCAGGAAGTCAGAACTGATTCATAGCTGACCCTCTGACAGGTTTTCTGAGACTGTAAATTATGTTGTTGTTGTTGTTATGTGCCATCGAGTCGCTTGCGACTCATAGCTACCCTATGTACAACAGCCCTAAACTCCACTCTGTCCTGTGCCAGTCGCACTGTCTCCAACACTCCCATCCCAATTATCCTAGTCACTGAATCACTCCACCTCATAGGGGGC
>NW_006399863.1:7265831-7269716 GCF_000299155.1 Elephantulus edwardii | reverse complement strand
CTAGTACCATGACCCCTTCTAAACCCAGCCTGGATTTCTGGTAGTTCTCGTTTTGGGATAATCTTCAGTAAAATCTTGCTTGCATGTGAAATCAGTGAGATTGTTCTGTAGTTTCTACATTCTGTTGGGTCACCTTTCTTTGGGATAGGAACAAATATCGATCTCTTCCAGTCTGTTGGTCAAGTGGTTGGAGGAAATTGCCCATCTTTATCCTGCAGAACAAAAGATAGATTTGAACTGCCTGCCTTTGAGTTGGCAGCACAGCTCCTTACCTACCAGGGTTCCCTGTAAGGAGGCTAAAAGAACCTTAAGTAGAAGCAAATTTCCTTGAATGTAAAGACCAATAGAGTGATAAATTATGTATGCATAATGTAACATGCAAAGCAACTACTAGTTTAAATTGGATTTTTCATTATCAACATTTTTTGAAAACGAGCATACACCTATTCACATAATGAACAAGATTGTAGTTTGACTTTTGAGAATTTTTTAGAAATGGCTTCATACTCTGTGTAGAATTTGCAATTAACTGTTTTCATTTGCTGTGTTTTTTCAGTGATTTTTGGGACTGCTATTACATAATTATGATTGCACCATTTTTCTTTATTCACAGATATTTTTAGAGCTACTTCCCAGATTTCAGCCCTTATAAAACATTGCACAACAGACAGAACTTATTGGAGGCTCCTTGAGAGTGAGAGTGTGTGTGTATTTTTCTAATTGAGAGAAAAAAGAACCCCTGGGCCTTTTCCTTTGTGTTGTTCCTTGGCTCATTCTGGTCCATCTGCTCAGCCAAATAATTGTAGACCCCATTAGGCAGGGAATAGCTTTCCTAGAAATAAGAACTCTAAGAGCATCAGGAGATGTGTTCTTTCACTCACAGCAGGACTACACCAAGTGATTCAGTCATTGCTAGTCAGTCTTCCCAGGCCATATGGATGTTCAGGAAATCTTTTCATTTTGTTCAAGGCAGTCTGATCACCTGATAGCCCGTTTCCTTGAGATACTATTCCTTGTTGAGAAAGTAGCTTTCCTGCTAACTTTCTTTCTTTGCTTTCTTGATTCTTCATAGTGTGATGATTGTACATGAACCTCTTGTTTCCTTACTGGACAAGCAAGCTTGTGATGAAAAACAACTTGTCAGTAAACCAAGGTAATAGGACTCCAGGTACCAGCTCTGTGCTTCAGTAGCAAGGGATAGATGCTTTTTGTCTGAGAGTATTCACAGGGTGGCACAGCATTACTCATTGATCAGCAGTGGAGAAAATAGTACATACAGATGCTTGACAAGTCACTGGTGTGGGAGAGGTGAGGGAGAACACAGGTATAGATACAGAGTTACATGTACCAGTGATTATGTGAATTTGATAGGGGGTAAGGACTGCAGCCTTCAGTGTGGATTGAGGCTCAATACCAGGATGACAAAGATTCTCACCACTGGACCAATTGGCAGCATCAGGATGGATGGTGAAAAGACTGAAATTGTTAACAGCTTTAGTTTTCTTGGCTCCACAGTCAACATTCTTGGCACCAGCAGCCAAGAAATTAAAAGATGTATTATGATGGGAAAGTCTGCTGTTAGGGACCTCTCCAAAGTACTGAAGAGCAGTGGTATCCCTCTGGAGAGTAAGGTGCCCCTGATACAGGCCATGGTCTTTGCAGTCACTTGCTATGCATCAGAGAGCTGGACAATGACTAAGGAGGATAATAATAATGAGAATTGATGCCTTTGAGCTGTAGTATTGGAGAAGAGTATCTAATATACCATGGACTGCTAAGAAAACAGATTCTTCATGGAGAGGGTTAAACCAGGCTGCTCTTTGGAGGCAAGGATTCTGTAGTTTCATCTGACATACTTTGGATATGTTGCAAGGAGGGACCAGTCCTTAGAGAAGGAGGTCATGCTTGGGAGGATGAGGGACAGTGCAGGAGAGGAAGACCCTCTATGAGGTGGATTGAATCAGTAACTGAGATGATCAGGGTAGGTGTGTAGGAGAAAGATTAGCACAGGATAGAGCAGGGTTTAGAGCTGTTGTACATAGGGTCACTATGAGTCGCAGGCCACTCAACGGCACATAACAACATTAGAGATAGAATTATTATAAATTAATGATAGTATAATAGCTAAAATTTCTCTGAGGACAAGGAGAGCTTTAACTCCATGGGAAAGGTAATACAACGAGGATAGGATCACCTCTATATTGCTGTAATCTGCTTTATATAAGTCAAATTTATTGATCACTGAATACGGATGATAGGAGAAGAATCGATGCCTTTAACTTGTGGTGTTTGAGAAGACTGCTGAATGTTTCATGGTCTGCCAAATGATCAGGTATCTCATGGAGAAAGTGTAACCAGAGTGCAGCTTGGAGGCAAGGCTGATGATGAAGCTTCATCTCACATACTGTTTGTTAGGAGAGGCTGTTCCTTAGAGAGGGGCATCATGTTTGGAAAGGTGGAGGGTCAACAAAAGAGAGGAAGACCCTCAATGAGTTGGATTGTTACGGTGTGTTCGACAGTGTTACAGTGGATTCTAATGTGTCAGAGATAAGGATGGCACAAAGAGAGAACCAAGTTCAGATAGGACAGGATCTCTGTGGGTTGTACCATATTTGATAGCATCTAACAAATTTATCTATCTATCTATCTATCTATCTATCTATCTATCTATCTATCTATCTATCTAATATCCTCCATCCAAGTTCTTTCTTAAATATGATTGTAAAATAAAATTGAAGTTATATGTAAAAAGGGTGAAGTTACTAATTTGTGTTTCATTACATCTAGTATAATGGGTGATTTACCTTTATCATCCCCTAATAAGGCCTGTAAAGACTTTACAAATACTTTTGCATTCTGAAATATTTCCTGAAACAAAAATGTTGCTCTGGGAAATCAGAGTGACCTTGATTTTCAGAGCAGCTCCCTGGGAAAAACTTGTTCAGAAGTAAAATTATAATTACTGTACATTTCTTTGTTTAAAGGAAAGACTGTCTTATTATCAAAACCATTTAAAGTATCCCCTCTTTTGTAGTAGGGGCATTTAGATGACTGAATTATGATAAAAGAGAGTGTTGTGTTTGTCAGCTATTATAATTCATAATTTGCATAAAGTAATCATAATAGTGAGAGACATTTAATGCATTAGTAATCTATTAAAGGGGCAATTTAGCAGTCATTAAGGGAGAGACTAGTAGATTGGTGATCATATTTAGAAAAGATATACTAAAAAGATCTAAGATTTATGTAACACCAAAAGAGTAATATGACAATTTTGCTTCAGTAGTCTATGCATTTCGTTTTGGTTTTCTGATAGCTTCTGTGGCTGAAAATCGCCTGTGACTTCATCCATAGCCATTGGTGAGAGTCAGCGCCCAGAGCCATCAGGGGCTTTAAGCTCGCTGCCCACTGCTGTGGTGTGGACAGCTGAAACCCAGGCCCCGACAGGCACCTGGGGGGGAAAAGGGAAACCCGGACTCTACTTCATGCTCTGCTGGAGAGGGAGGGGCAGTCTCCTGTACCAGTCAGATCAAATTTGGCGGTGCACACACATGCACGCGCGCGCGCGCGCGCACACACAGACACACACACACTTTTTCTTCTTCTTTTTTGGAAGGGGACTACTTCAGCCGTCGCCTCCCTCTGCCCGGGGCGGGCTGCCCTCGGCCCCCTGCCCGGGGTGAGCCGTTGCGGCCCTCTGCCTGGGGTGGGCTGCCCTCAGACCTTTGCCCAGGGCGAGCCGTTGCGGCCCTCTGCCTGGGGCGGGCTGCCCTCAGACCCTTGCCTGGGGCGAGCCGTCACGACCCTCTGCCCGGGGCGGGTTGCGCTTGGCCCCCGGCTTGGGGCGAACCATTGCGGCCCTCAGGAGCAAGAAGGCAAGCAGCT
>NW_006399863.1:7237955-7265303 GCF_000299155.1 Elephantulus edwardii | reverse complement strand
GTGTTTCACACTTTCATTCACATTGTGTTTCATACAATCATTCCCATACATTGTGTTTTCAAAAATAACTCACCATTGAACTATGCCCACTATTGCCCCATCTTTTCAGGTCCCTATCCATCCTTGCCCCTCCTCTTGGAGCCCATACATGTTTTACTAGTTATCCTATTTTTGCAATAATTGTCATATGCTGCTTTTGTCCTTATGAGAATGAGTTAGTTCACTCAGCATAATACCCTCCAGTCTCTCTCAAGTTATGTAGTGTTTTTTTTAAATCATTGCTCCTAAGTGCTGTGTAGTATTCCATCTTGTAAATAAATGTACCATAATTTCTCAATCCATTCAATTGTGGTTGGGCATTTGGACTGTTTCCATAATCTTGTGATTGTAAATAACACTGCTATGAACATTGGTGTACAAATCTCCACTTGTGTTTCAGTTCTATTTCTTTGGGATATATTCCGAGCAATGGAGTAGGTAGGTCATAGGGAATGTCTATGTTCAGCTTTTTGAGGAAAGGCCACACTGCCTTTGACATCGATTGTACCATTTTACATCCCACCAATAGTGTATGAGAGCTCCAGTATTTCCACATCCTTTCCAACCTTTAGTTTGTTTTGTTCTGTTTTTCATGTACACTCGTGTTTATTGCTGTGTTATCCAACATTTGTTAAACTTTGCCATTGCTGCTGGGATGAGATGATCTCTCACTGTGTTATTGATTTGTGTCTCTTGTATTGCCAATAATTTTTCGCTTTTCTTCGTGTGTGTTGGCTATCTGAATGTCTTCTGTGAAAAGTCTTTCCATGTCCATTTTATTATTGGATTATTGTCTTTTTCTTATGGAGGCACTGTAATATTCTGTAACATTTGTTATGAGACCCTTGTCTGAGGTGGTATTTCCAGGATCCGTTTCTCGCACCATACATAAAAACCAACTCAAGGTGCATCAGAGACCTGGGGGGAAGCCTCAAACCATAAAGATCATAAGAGACAAAATGGGACCAAGCTTAGAAGGCTTAACCTGTGGCATAGAGAGACTGACAAATAGAGCAAAATGCACAACCAGGAGAGGATTGATGAACAGGACAAGATTAGATCCTTGTGCACAACAGAAACTTTTTCCAATAGGGTGAAAATAAAACCTATTGACTTGGAATAAGGATACTTTTGGGGGATATGTCCTTTAATTGTATTTCCTGAATGACAGGAATTATTTTCAATAATTTGATTTGATATATGGCCATATGGTTTCGTATCTCCCCCTGCTATGCATGAGAGTCTCAAGCTCAGCATCTCTGAAAGCAGCCCCATCACCTTCCCAGTCCTCTCCAGTCCATGGATCCATCAGCAATTGGAAGTCCCATGAATCCCATCTTCTGGAGAATGTTGCTAACAGCCTAAACTCTTTTTGTCCACCATCCGATTGTCTTGCAAATGAAAGAAACTCACTCCAGCTAGCCTGCATCAAATAAATAATAATTATTCTTATTGGCATTGGGATAGAGAGTTTGCTTGTAGAAACCAAGAGGGACAGAATAGCCAGGGAGCCTGGGTAGAGAGGATAATTCCTAAGATCCAAGATGATCTATCACCTACCAGCATCCCCTGCTTTCTTTTCTGCCCCTTCGGAGACTTAGTTTCTTTGCTTTGCCAGAAACATTGGCCTTGGCCCTGAACTCCCACGCCTTTCTGAAGTCAGTGCAGGCAAAATGAGGTGTTGAAGACCCTCATCCCCAATTCCTCATGGGGAGACACAGTGGCTGTGCTTCTTCATCTGTCCATCCTGGGTCAAGAAGTTTTGGACAGAGGACAGATTCGTATTGTGGGGAGAGGCAGCTGCAGAGAAGGCTTCGGACTGGCTGACTCACCCAGGTGGAGGTACCCTTTTCCCCCTTTACCTCTAGGATCTATACTTTCCTCACCATTGGGGGGTGGGTGGGTTCTCTTCCTCTCAAATCAGGGCAGAGGGTAGCCAGCTCTACCTGTTGTCTTTACCTCCCAGCCATCCAGCTGTACTGAAGTGTAAGAACCTTTGACTTATCAAGGGATTTGCATGCTGGCAAAGCCATCTTAAATTGGTTCTAACTTCTTTTTAAAGGTTTTTACTGTTACAACCTTTTTTGTCTACATCTTGTATTTATCTTTAGAGGCTGATATAAGAATAGTATTATCTGAGGGGGTAGGTTATTAATCATGGGATTGCACAATTTAATGGGGGGTGGGTAAAGGAAATGGGAAGGATCTTTTGTGAAAAACAATGTATCCAAACTTTGTAAACAAATCAGAATACTTTTTTTTTAAAAAAAGAATGGTATCATCAATAAATTACTCACTGCAGCATGATATACGTAAAATATTACTAATACTGAGGTTTCTTTAAAAACACACAAAGGTGACAGATTATAGATGGTAAATTGAACTTGAATATGTAATAAGATGAAAACTGCTTGTACCTCTTCTGGGCAGAATTTACACTTGGCCTCTCTCCCCCTTGGTCACTGAGGGCTCTCATTCTCCTGTGACTCTTCTCTGGTACTGTCGAGCCCAAGCCCTGGCATTGCTTCTTGTCAGACTGTCTTGACCTCTTTTTTTTGCACAGCTTCCAAGGTTTCGTTTACCCTCACATGTATGCAGATTTAACTCCGTTTCTAACTTGCATCAGGCAGAGGGTCTTGGCCATGCCATTTATCTTGCCGGATCCTTGTCTTTCAGACATCTGTCCTAGAAAGCTGAATCCTTGTGTTGAAGAGTTAGTATCAAAACCTACCTGCTCTACGCTGTCTCCCTGGAGCTGACAGTGGTTCTAGGAGTGACATAAGTAGCCATGAGTGTTTCCCTTTAAGGCCCATGTGCAACCAACTCTTCTCTCTCCGGAAAGCCCGCCCTAATCATGAGCCACTTACCCATCTTCCAGCTGTTTTTGACCTTATGAGATTGGCTCAGGACAGGAAAGGGCTCAGAGATGCTTTACGTATGGGGTCACTATACATTGCAGGTGACTCAGTAGCACATAACAACGGTAACATACTATGACAGGTTTGGAAGCAGGAGTGGCATCCACTTCCTAAATAACATGCTTCTGGACACTCTATGAACTTTGATAAATGTCAGTAATTGTAGAGGGGCTTCAGGCCTTTTATTCATAGGATCATTGTGAGTCGTGATCGACTCGAAGGCTGTCAGCCTACCACTACCACAGCTTACTAACACTTGTTCTGCATTATGTGCTGGCTTTCCTGGTCTCCTGTGTTGCATTGCAAACCTCATCAGAGCAGGAATCGTCTCTTCTGTTTCTGTTAAATCCATTTCACTCAGACGCAGGAAATTCTTCTCCTCCTTTATTATTAGACAAATGGGATCCAGTTCAATTCAATTAATATTTCTACATGCCTTTTATATGTCAGAGGTTATCATTCATTGATGGGATTACTCTTTACCCAACAGTGGTCTGTGGGTGAATATGGTAACTGATGAAAGATCGTACATTTGATTGTCATCATAGTAACGTGAAAGCTTTTGCTTTCAAGTTCTAATTATGTATGGTTTTATGCTGACTCTTGAACAAAGAAAACCACAAAGAACTTTTTTTTGTTGTTGAATCTATTTGAATTATTGATATGGATTCGACAATGAGCTTACCATGGTAGCTGCTGTAAGATGACTCACAGTACCCAGTCCAACTCCCTTCCTTCTTACTTTTCCCTCAGATTTCTTAATCTCCCACAGATGCTCATGTTACCTCGTTCTAGTCAATGAATTATTGGCCAGAGCTCCTTGACAAATCTTGTTTTGTTACTCAAAAATGTGAATATTTGTCAAGATAAGACTTTTATCCTCCCATGGTTTTTTTCCTGGACTACATGGGCTATTCCAGGAGCTGTGGCAACTGTTTTACCACCATGGAGAAGAAAGCTCCATGTTAGGGGAATGGACCAGGAAGATGGTGCAAACCTTAGTTATTTGGAGGTACTTTAAAAAAGACTTTGAACCTATCCTTAATTGGTTAGTTCTAAATCTTATTTATGAGAAAAACAAACCTCTTCCTGGTTTAAACTGTTACTGAGTTTATTTTTCTGTTTCTTATGAGGAAGACACTATTAATGCATTGACATTCACTCATCAGATCTTCTGCTGAAAAATGCTACCAATCCGTGCTATTTGATTGATAGACCTTAATTCAGCTTTGCCATATAGTAGCATTTATTGATACTTTAATCAGTTCTTCATTAATCTGGTTAACCATCTGTATGGTCATTGAATTTGTGTGAACATAACCAGGAACTATTGTATACAACACTGGGGCAGATTCCCTGAGAATATGGATTCCTATCATATGCTTGTTCAGTTGTTTCATAGTTGTTATTGAGACAAAGGTTAGAGACTGACTGACAGGTGAGCTAGGCCTTTGAGCATCATACATGGATGTGAACTTCATAAAAAATGTTACTGTTGAGTTCCGTAAAGTTGGAACCGAGCCATTGCTGACCTCCAGCAAGTTGTCAGAGGCAAGAAATTACATGGGAGGAGATTGCCCATCTTTCTCTCATAGATCAACTAGCGGATTCAAACTGCGTGGGAGAATTGGGAAGACGGTGAAGGAAAGAGAGCCGTGGACTGGAGATGTTTCCTTCCTCTCCCCTGACTTGCTGGCCAGTGTTCCCCATGAGGAGCATAGGAAGGGCCTTGGCAGACACACATAGCATGCCTGCTATGCATCTGCACTCAGGCCAGCGGGGATTCGGAGTGCTTTCTGCCCCAGGTCAGTGTTCAGCCCACAAGCTGCCATGTCTTTAATACAAGCAGATAGAAAAGATTGGGAAGGAAAATGACTTTCACGGCTCTTCCTTTGATCTGAGTCATGGGTCACACATCAAAGGGACCTCAAAGTCATCCCTGCTTTATAGCCGTCTGTTGCAAAACAAACTGTTTTCTTGGGCCGAAGATATGTTTTTTATTTACTCTGGTTCTCTTTAGTTTTGGCCTTTCCCAGCATGCTATTTGGGCATGATTCACATCCATTGTTGAGAGGATCACTCCAATTTGTAGTTGACTCGATGGTATATAACAGTAACAACAGCATTCAGTCTTTGCACTGGGCTTGAAACCAGCAGGTGATGCCTAGTTTGTCAAAGAAAGAATGGAGATGCTGCGATGTGATGAGCGATGTCAGAGCGCTCCGGGTCAGCACTGGGTATGGGTAGGGAATGGTGTTCTCGGTGGTGATTTCCTGGGCACTCACAGAGGAGGGGGCACACTCGGGGGCTGCAGGCATTGGTGGGCTATGGGCAGGAATGTGCCAGTCGTCCCAGCTCCGGATTCTGTCCATTTTAATATTTTTATAGCATAACTAATAGTTCTCATTTTGTGACTGAGATATTTCACTCAGCATAATGTCCTCCAGGGTCACCCATTTTGCATATTTCACGAGTTCCATGTTTTTCAGTGCTGCATAGTATTCCATTGTGTGAATATACCAGAGCTTTTCATCCATTTGTTTGTTGATGGGCATTTGGGTTGGTTCCAGCTCTTTACTATTGTGAACAAAGCCGCAATAAACATAGTTGTGTATGTATCTGCTTGGGTGGCAGTTCTGGTTTCTTTAAGGTATATTCCCAGTAGTGGAATTGCAGAGTCAAATGTTATTTCTATTTGCAGCTTTTTGAGATAGCGCCATACAGCCTTCCATTGTGGTTACACAATTTTATACCAACAGTGAATAAGGGTTCCAGTTTCTCCACAACCTTGCCAGCATTTGATGTTTCCTGTTCTGTTAAATTTTGCTATTCTTACTGGGGTGAGATGATATCTCATAGTTGTTTTGATTTGCATCTCTCTTAGAGCTAGGGATTTTGAACATTTCTTCATGTGTTTGCCATCTGAATGTCGCCTTTGGTGAAATGTCTGTTCATATCCTGTGCCCAATTTTCAGTTGGATTGTTTACCTTTACCTTGTTGTGGTGCTTGAGTATTCCATAAATTCTAGATATAAGTCCCTGTCAGACATGTCATTACCAAATATTGCATAGGGCCACTGTTGTAAAACGGAACTGATAATCAGGGTTGAAGGAAGATAGAAAAGGAGGGGAGGAATGATGTATATTGCATTGAAACAGATGAGGGAGAGATCTGTTTAAAAGCAATATATGAATGGGTATTCTTGTCATTTCAGAAGTCCAGAGTGAAGGCTGCATAGTGCAGTGAACTGGGGGGTGGGGTGGGATTGCATAACAATGAAAGATTTTTTTCTTTTCAAGGAGAAGAGTGATTGGGGGGGAGGGGGTGGGCAGGGAGAAAAGTGCAACAATGAATGACTGGAAACCCTAAGTCTCTATAAACTTTCATTAAAATTAATTTTTTAAAAAAGACCTAAAAACCAAAAAAACAAAACAAACAAACAAACAAAAAAAACACCAAATAGTTCTCCTGATGACTGCAGGCCCTGTAAGGCTCTTTGGTAGCTCACAGAAGCACATAATACTAAAGACTATCAAACTGGTTTATAGTCGGTTATTGTCCAGAGTTACTTGTATGAAAGTGCTGTCATATCAGTAAGACAGGGAGAGAACTGTTTGAAAAGAATATATGATTTGGTATTATTTTCATGACAGAAGTCTGGAATGAGAGCTTCTTGGGGGGGTGGAGATTGTATAATAATGAAAGTTTGTTGTTGGGGTTTTAAGGGCTTTTTTTTACTTTTCAAAGAGAAAAACCAATGGGGGGAGAGGTGGGCAGGGAGAAAAATGTGCAACAATGAATGACTATAAATCCAAAGTCTCTCTAAACTCTCATTAAAATTTCAATTAAAAAATGTGAATAATTTAAAAAAAGACAAGCTTTCTGCATCCGTCATCTTCAGAAATGTTGGTAACCCTAAATATTTTGACTTCTTGTGTCACAAGGCCCAACTCGCTTACATTGACTTCAGTGTTGGCACCTTTGATAATAACACCCAAAGTTACAAAGAGTGGGAATGAAGGCTTTTCTCTCCACCAAGTACTGAGGCTAAAAGTGGCTTCAAGTTCGAGATCTTTCATATTTAGGTGGTTTTTGTGTCGAGACCTCTTCAGCAAAGCAGACATGAGGAACCGTCTTCCCCCACTGTTTCTCACCCCGCCCCCCTTTCCTCCTGTTTAGCTAAGTTTTAGTTCTTCTGTTTCTCCCTGGAACAGTCTTTGGGTAGAAGGACTTCCCATTTCTTCCACTTTTTCTTCATTTTTGTTTAATCATGTTGGAAGGTACTTTAGCTCCGGACTGGCCCTGTCTTGCCAGCAAATGGGCAGGCTCTGCCCTTACGGAGTGTTCTCAACATTCTTATGTTTGAGGTTTCACTTCACATGCATCTTGATAGTCTTTTTCATTTTTACCTTCTCAGCGATGCTGCTTATGGGAGAGCTTAACCTTCAGACCAATCTTCTTTGCAAGTTCATGAGCCTCTCAACTTTTTTTCTTTCTCTTTTTCTCGCGGTCATCCAAACGATACCCATAGCACTTGCAGTGTAACTGAATATATTCATTTTGTGGCGTGATGACGGAAGCAAAGCCACTGAGCGCAGTCTCTGGGATGCAAAGAAGCTCTCATGTTTAAAGTCTCTGAGACCCACGAGTTGACTCCACTCAGCTGGGGACTGGAAACATACTGAGTTTTCAGTCAATCAATCATGAACATTTTGTTCCCTAACTTTAATTACAGTGCCCGAAATGTCTAATCATCCATTCAATTCAGGTTACCTTCTTCGCTAATCTTAATAAGTGGTTTCTTTATCTGTTTGTTATTTTTTTTTCTTCTTTAATCTGTTTGTTATTTTTTTAGTCCCATTATTTTCTATCCTTAATCCTTAGTAACCATAATAGAATGATTCTGTGTGTGAATCTTGCTAAGTTTTTTTATAGTAGTGATTCTGTATAGTATGTGTCCTTTTAGACTGACTTATTTCACTCAGCATAATGCCCTCTAGCTATATGTATGACTCTCGAGACTCAGATATAGATAGATAGATAGATAGATAGATAGATAGATAGATAGATAGATAGATGGATGATAGAGATTTTTGAGTACTGAGTTTTTAGTTTAAATATGCTTTTGATCCATAGAGTAACCATGTAATTCCAAAAGAACAAAACTAACATGAGCGGGGAGGCAGTGGGCCTTTCACATGATACTGTGTGTGTGAATTTGTGACAAAGTTCCTGGTCACAGAACTCCCTGATAGCAGCAGAGGGCACCTTTTTTTGTTGGCATTCCCAGGGCCTGTCACTAGAAGCTGCCCCAGTCTGAAGAGGTGGTCATTGGTATATGCGGAGCAGATTGAGAAATCATTAAAATGGGTTGAGGGAAATTGCTCAAGGTTTGGGATTGCCTGTTAATTATGTAATTGTCTCAAATCTTGCTTTCCTTCCTAAGTTAAAACAAAACAAAATGAACATTTTTCCCTGTCTCATTGGACTATCAGTCAGCCTATAGTTATATAAGAGGCTTCACACATTGATGCTCATTAATCTCCTGCTCTTTTTTGGTGCTGGAGAAGAGTCTTGAACATACCGTGGACCGCTAAGAAAACAAGTAGGTCTTTTTTTTTTGGAGAGAGTGAAACCAGGTTTCTCTTTAGAGGCTAGGATTTTGAAGCTCCATCTCACATACCTTGGACATGTGGCCAGGAGAGACTAGTCCTTGGAGGAGGACATCATTCTCAGAAGGGTGGAGAGACAGCACAGGAGAGGAAGACCCTGGATGAGATGTATTAGTAACCATCACTGGGGCAGTGGGGGTTGGTGTGTCTGAGTCAGTGAAACTGGCTCAGGACAGGGTAGGGTTCAGAGCTGCTATACATAGGGTCACAATGACACGATGGCACACAACAACAACAACAACAACAACAACAACTATCTCTTGCCCTTATGCATCTGGACTAACCTACTGTCTTCCTCTTAAATGTTCACGTCTGATCAGAATTCATGTCCTTCCTTTTTCACACTCTTGAGTTCTCAGACTTTGGCCAGTTTGCTCAGGAGCTTTCATGGGGAGGGGGTCAGTCCATGGAGCAGAGAGGGGTTAGGCAAATGGGGATTGAGGCCTGATAGTAAAGGCAGGGAGATGGGTGAGCAGCCAGCAACCAGGACCATTCTGTACCTTAAACTTCCAGAAAAGGAAAATAAATTACTGAAAAAAAACCACCCCAAACCAAACACCAAGGCTGAGTGTCACCAGAACTAATGGATGTTCACCTTTTGTCATTTTTTTTTTAAATGTCTTTTTGTTTACTTTCCTTTAAGGACTATTGTCTCCATTGATCAAATCATATTTGTGGTATATTCTCAGTGATGAGATTCCTAAGTGATGATATTTAAGGAAGACAGATGACATCCAAACCTTCTCAGAAGCTGCCTGAGGGTGATTTTTCATGTCCGCACAGTGCTGGGACTCTGGTACCCCCTTCCTAAGTCTCTTCCACCCACCAGTGTTCTCTGTGACATTTTGTTCCCCTGTAACAGATGAGGCCGTTGGTGTGTGGGGTATTATGTATTTCTGAATCGTCTCACTCAAGGAAGAGGTTGCTTGTACATTCCAGATTCTTCAAGGTGGGATCTGAGACGCAGACCCCCCTTGAGGAATGCTTTTAAGTTCAGCAGTGACATCTCGGTTAATTACCCAATAGACACTTTGTCTTCTTTTCAGCCAACAAGACTGTCCTTGTTTTCAAATGCCGTGAACCAGCCGTTCCAAGCGCAGTTTACTTTGATCAGTGTTACACAACTTTGCTGAGCGCTAATCTGTTCCAATTCAAAATAGATTAAAACCACCACATGAATGGCAGCTGCAAGGTTTTGTTTTTCTTAAAAATTATCTATTTGAGGAGGAAAGTCAGAGAAGCCGTATTGTGCCGGGAGAAAGTATGAACGGTGAGTTCTTTGCCAGGAAAGCTTAAAATTGGGAAAGTATTAAAGAGGGAAGAGGAGAAAAAAAATCCTGGAAAAATAGAATAGAGTTGTTTGAGAAGAACGCCCGTGGTTTCAGGGTTATTTCAGGAGGGGGAATGGTTCAAGTCTAAGAACCTCAAATGGCTGTGAGAGGAAGTTTCCAGAAAACGAACTATTTCCAGTGCTTTGTTTTCGTGTCAGTCAAACGTTGTATATACAGACCATGTGAGCCAGACCGCAGAAGTAAAGGCTGTGCATCTCATGTGGTGCGGCGGGGCCTCTGCGGCCTGGGAGACATACACAGCTTTTGTTTGTTTAGATTCTTATTGGCCTCAAACGATGACAGGAGGGCCCCCATCTCTTACTCCTGCTGACACTAAGGCAAGCTGCTGCTTGGTTCTTGTTATGCAGCAGGGCAAATACGGGCCAGAGAGCGAGGCTTCGCTTTTGAAAAATGATGCTTTTTGCAACAGTAGAAGGCAGGCATGAGTCTTAGTCTTTCTTGTAATGGCATGTGTTACTGTGAACCAAGTTCTTGAGGTATTAGATGATACTGCTTGCCATCCCAGGATGGAAAATTCTTACTTCAGCCTTGGAATCATTGCTAAAGGAGTCAAGATGTAGTCTTTCTGACAGCAAGTCCTCTTGGAGAGAGACTCACAGGTAGCTCATCATGAATTTAAATGTGTAGAATAGACCATGGTCAAGAATTAGCTCAGTTATAGTGTCGAGTGATAGAAAATTGAACCCAAAGTAACTTAGCAAGGGTGTTTACTATCCCCAAAGATGGTAAAGTCCAAGGGGATATCTAATGTCAGGTAAGGATGACCACAGGAAGACCTCAATTGATAACCAGAATTCTATGTGCGCCCTCTCGCCTCCCAAGTTCAGCCCCATCTTTGGAGAGTGGTCTGTTCTGTAGTAGGTTTAGGCACCATAGTTCCAGCACCACAGTCTCTAAGGTCCAAACCAGGGCGTCAAAGAATCTGCTGCTTTGGCAGCTCAGCACAGATGTGTCAGAACCGAGGCTTATCAAGTCCCATTGACTTGACACAACCACCCTGCACCACGTGCCCCACCCTGAGCTAACCACTGAGCTCTCGTGTGCCCAGGCCTGAGCCGAGTCCCTTCCGGGAGCAGAACATGGTGCTAGTTCGTTCACCCCGACCCATAACCTAGATCCTGTTGGATCCAGATCTGAACAATATCAAGATATGTGAATTAGTTGGGGTCCCCCCCCCTTTATAATTTTCTCTGTCAGGTAAATGATTTCCCTCTCACATCCCCAGCTTAGGGACTGGTTTCCACCACGGGTAATAAGAAAAAAAACAAAATGGGCCTAAAAGGAGATTAGACAAGGACTACTTAAAGGCCACACCAACAAAAGCTCCTTCAGGCTGGGTGCTAATGGACTGGCAAGTGGGAAAATAAGTGAACCTTCTCATCAGCCTGGTGTGTTGTTACCTCCGTGGTCAGCACTGGATTGTCCTATCAGAACTCCCCAAAGCACTAGTGATTTTTGTAATCAAGGCAGACTCGGCTATTCCTGATATCCAGAACTTGCATCTGGCATGATTGCACCTTTCCAGTGTCTCCTTTTTCCAACTTCAAAGACAGCAGTATTCTTCAAGTTGGCAGGGGAGCCAGAAGTTGTATTTGCAGAGATGGTTCATCTTCAGTACTTTTTTGTCCTTCATGTCTCAGTTTTAATTCCAGATAAAATTCAATAATGAGTGCTCTGGGACCGTATGAGACTTTAGATTTTATTAATTTCTTTTACAATGGTCAATATCATTCCATTAACCCTCAGTGACAACCATAAACAAAGAACTTCTTAATTTCATAGTTGAACTACACTTTTCACTGCTAAGTTTATTGTCCTCTGTTGAAATAACATGGAATAGAGAAAATGGCTCCAAGAAGTAGTGTGTGTGTTAGGTTATTAATTAACTTAGTCAACACTTCCTGCAGAGTGGTTTGTACAAATCACAAGAGAGCGAGCTTTGGCATCTTTTAATAAAAGCAGCATTATAAAAGGGAATTGCACTCATGGTTGATACTGAGGAAATACTTTGGCTAAATTACATTTGGCTAAGTTCAGCAATTTGTAACTAAGTGAATATGTAAGAAGGGTCAAATTCATTTTGTTTAAAGAGTATTGTGTGTTCACTTCATGCTTTTGATGGAAAATGATGTGTTAATTTGGTGGTCTAGGTTCTGTTTCAAATTCACTTTTCTTTATATAAGGAGAATAATAATAACCTCAGTGCCAATTTGATCAGAAAACTTTTATGAGTTCATTTCTTTTTTGTCCATTTCATTTGTAGGTGTATACTTGAAATAGTCAGTTTTTGGCTTTTGTTTTCTGAAAGGAAGATTACAGTATATATACATTTGTAGTTACATACATTTATAATTTTTATCTTTTTTAAGTTAAATCATTCTATCAGTTGATTTCATAACAAACATAACAGCTATATATATGGATAAGAATGATCACCGTGGTGATGTCATTGAGTCAACTCTGACTCTTAGTGACACTGTGAACTACAGATCTGAACTTTACTCTGTCCTGCACCATCCTCAGTATCTCTCATGTTCAAGTTCATTGTGGTAGTTACTATATCAGTCCTTCTTGTTGAGCATCTTCCTCTATTTTTCTGACCCTTCACCTTCTCCAGAATGATGCCTCTCTCCAAGAATTGGTTCCTTCTGAGAATGTACCCAGAGTAAGTGAGATGAAGTTTCTTCTTCTTTGCCTCTAAGGAGCACTCTGGTGATACTTCCTTCAATACAGATTTGTTTATCATTTTGGCCGTTCATGGTATATTCAGTATTCTTTGCCAAAACCAATATCAAAGACATTAGCTCTTCTTTGGTGTTCTTTTATTTATTGTTCAACTTTTAGATGCATAGAAAGGAATTGAAAAGACCATGGCCTGTTTCACACCTCCTTAGTCTTTAAACTGACATCCTTCCTCTTTAGAATTTTCGAGAGGTCCTTGACAGCAGATTTCCCCAACGTAATGATCCCTTGCATTTATTAAGTACCTGTTACGTTTGAGACACTCTCTTTCCATTACCTGCTGATGATCTGGAGCTCATGTGTCTCTCTGAGCCAGACACATGAAATCTGAACAGAACTGCCACTTTATGAAGGCTCCATGCTTGTGGTAGATGATCTGTCAAACCTGCTTTGAGATAGATTTACACTTCCTTTATACAAATAGAACTTTCTGTTATTGTTGTTGAAAATGACAGAAAACATAGCTCAAATTAGTTTTGGGGAAAACAAACCTTATTTAGTGAATGTAACACGATAGTCTGATTCACCTATGAGCTGATTTAGGAATCAAACGAAGTTCTCAGCACTTGATTACTCTTGAATTTTTTTTCAGTTCCTTTTGACTCTGTGTTGTCTTTATTCCTAGTTAACTAATGTCCGGGTAGTTGTCTCCACCAGCTTCATAACTCCTTGTATCCGAGAGACAGAGACAGTTTCTTGTCATATACTTGTATAGACTCTTGAGCCCTGCTATTCTTGCCCCCAGTGGTTCGGTGGACATTGTGCTTTGCCTATTTAATATTCATTTTCTCCTAATTTTTCTTGAGGTTCCTCTCCTCCTTCTTGAGTAAGCCCAGGGTCCCCATGCCTCTCACTCAGGTCTGGTCATCTGATGTTTCCCCCCCTGATCTTAGTGACTGACTCAGAGATAGATATGCAGCTCTTATGAGTCTAGTTAGAACCTAAGTCTCAAGGAAGACATGCTCTGTCAGCTGGAAAGGTTCAAGTCTAGAGCAACTGGGACCATCCTGCCTCTGAGGAGAAAGACTGGTTCACAAGGAAGCCTGTATAGAAGAAAGTGGAGCCAAGTGACAGATTGAGACAGAACGCAGATGGAGTGTTTTGAGACTCAGTCACATTCAGCTGTGCCTTAGGGTCAGATGTACTTCTGGACGGTTCAGTGACATGAGCCAGTACTTGCTTTTTGGTTAAATGGGTTGGACTTGTTTTTCTCTGTCACTTGGAACTGTAGCATTCCTGTCCATTCCAGTATTCTGTCCCCAGGAGATGTGTATGGCCTTGTGTCTGGAAATTATTTATTTAAAATATGTGCTCGGCAGACATCATAACCAAGAATGTTGTAAGAACGAATTCCATTTAATCCAAACAAAAAGGGAAATCTTCTGTCTTGAGTAAACCTGATAATAAGCTAGGGGTAAAGAAAAAGTCTTGTATTTTCTCTCTACCATGTGTACATTCTCTGTTTCTCTCTAGATGTGACATTTTTTTTTAAGATGGTTCTTTTGCTTCAGTGCAGTGTCTGCAGAGCACTGGAACATTGACAGTGGAAGTAAAGCATCTTGTATTATGGACTTTTGCATCTTAATTTGTACAGAGCAAACGTAGGCTCAAGGAAACAGCATAAGGAAGCCCCAAGGTTCCACCTCAGAGTGATCTCTCCTGTAGTTTCATCTTTCATTTCCCCATGCTCTGTGTATCTGCGGAGCCTGAGGGTGTGACTCGAGGTCCTAACCCTCTTCACTGCAGTCATCATTCCCATTCAGATTCATGTCACTGACACTCAGCCCGAGTAAAAGAGTCTAGACAGTTTTGTACCAACTCCTTGGACTTATTTTATGGAAGAATAAATATTCTTTATGAATCAATGCATCAGTTAGGCAAGGGTCTGAATCATGGTTCTGTAACTTAGCATGAGTGTGTTCTTGACTGGGTAACGTCTCATTGAACCCTTTTTTAAGTTTATCTTGAATACTTTGAGTAAGTAGAACAACAACTCTCCTTTAGGATTACTTTAATAAGAATTAGTGAGGCTAGTCATAATGAATGACTAGTACAACCAGAATTTGGGTTCATGCCTTGTGTCAGGTTTCTACCCTCTATAATAGGTACTGTAGGTTTCCAGTACAACATTTCAACCCTTTCTTTCATCCTAACAGAACCTTTTGAGTCTTTTATTTCCCAGGAAGCCAAATATTTATTCCAAGATGTCTTAGTCTTTTGAGGAAGCTGACCTTTTTTCCTGTTTATTTTGCTGATATTTTGTTCAAGCTTGAGCATTAAATCAAGTTCTGGCTAATTAGACTTGTGGGAAATCCACTAGGAGGCTTCAAGGAAAGTATTCCTTTCATCTCAACCTTCTCTTGGACACTGTTCTCTTTGGATGTGAACACCGAAGTCTCTCGATGCTAACTGGAGGACAGAATACACTCAGTTTAACAGAGCAGTTAAGTGGAACGACTCTGGGTCCTTTTTGTACTTGTTGATTGAGCCAGTGGTTTTTCCTAACCTGCATGACGAGTTAGGGGTTCTGTTTCTAGCGAGTGAAAATATTATTGTTGTGTGGTCTAGGTTCTTTATAGGAGCAAAACTTGTGTGCTATGTCTGTTTGTGTGTGTGAGAGAGAATTTACTTCCACAGAATAGCTCACACAGTTGTAGAGACTGGCAAGTTCCAAATGAATGGGTCAAGAAAATAGTCTTAACGGCCTCTGCTGTTTCACATTGTTGCGGGATCTATAGGTTAAGCTGCAGCCTGGAAGAAGCCTTTGCTGGCACCCACGGTTATAGGGGTTGAAGAGTGTAAGACAGGCTGTGTGCCATTGACTTGTGCCGGCTACCTCCCCAACACTAGAGGTCTGCTCATGAGAAGGGTGTAGAGTTGTAAAAGAGCATATTCTGACAGAACCTCCATTTATATTCTGCATACAGGCCGTCCAAAAGAAACTTCTCATTCAAGCGGTGTATGTCAGATTATATAGCTGTCTACTGAATCATCGTCTGGCCTACTTTACACATAGCATTGACCATCTTAATTATTGTTGTTGTTTTACATATGTCTCATCTGTTATTTTTCATTTTTCTTATACTCTTTGCAACATCCCTGTGAGGAAAGTTCTTGATTTGCTGAATAACTGGTTTTGGATGCTAAGTGAATGCTGCCATCCTTCAGTTTGCATTTGCTAAAGGACTTTTATTCTGGTACCTGTCACCTGAACAGACTTCTTCCTGTTGACAGTATGTAAACAAATGGCCATTGTCATAATCCTTCACTAAGTAAAGGGCATTCTGCTGAGCAGTCCTGTAGATTTGCAGAAGGAAGGACTGCTTTTAGTTTCTGTTGAGGCTCAGGGGTCTTCTTAGTTGCTGACCAGCTCTGAGTGGGTCCACTTCATCTTAGAACCATTCAGTGGTGAACTGTGCACATAGTAAGAGCATTACATTTCTCACTCTGCATAACAAATTATCATAGTAGCTTAGAAAGCATCAAGGAATCCTCTCACAGTTTCAGACATAAAAAATCTTGGTAGATGTGGCTGATTTTTCTAACTCTGGGTCTTCAAAGAATGAAATGAGTAGTTGGCCACATCTCTTCAAGAGGCTGGGAAAAATGTGCTTCCTGTTTCGTTCAGTTTCTCCGTAGAAGTCAGTCCATGCAATAAGAGGACAGAAGGTCCCAGTGTCTTGCTGGCTGTTGGTTGAGGTCATCTCTCAGTGTTAGAGGCTGCTGTCTAGTCATTGTCAGTAGCTGTTGTTGTTGTTATGTGCCATCGAGTTACTTGGATCATTGTAACTGGACTCCTCTATTTTCAAAGCCATCAGCAATATACTAATAAGGCCTTTTCGTGCTTCAAATCTCTCTAACTTGCCCTTCAGCCATCAGCTGAAGAAAACAGTATGCTTTTAAAGAGCTCACATGATTGGCTCAGGCCCATGTCTCATTTTTTAAATTTTTATTTTATTTTATACTAATTTATTTACACAATTCATAAAGTTCATGCACAAAAGGAAAATATCTGGTGTGAAAAGTCTTCTTATTTTAAAATTAACTCACTTAAGATTTTAATTCTTCTTCAAAGCCCTACTAGATTAATGTTTTCTTGAATAACCGAGGGACAGGAACCTTGGATGAGGTCATCCGTAGAATTCTGTTACAGTAGGTATGTTGTGTTAACCTTTCCCCACCTCCCCATGTTTCCTGGTACTGAATTAGGGAGAAAATGTTTAAAAAATACAAGGGGAAAATGGTCTCAAATGATTTGAATATTTTTGCTCTACTTATTTCTGACTATCTTCTCCATTATATCATTGTACCCATTGTAATAATTAAACATTGTATATGATTATAACCCACTATCTGAGAAGAACCCCCCCAGGCACATTCTAGAACATGAAACACTAATTATTTTAATGCTGTTGCCTTTTTTATTTTTAAAAGGAAGGGAAATGTGTTGATCTCAGCCACTTTTTTTTCTCTTTGGTGGCCTCTGATCACTAACATTATAACAGTTATTCATGCATACTGTGTATTTCTTTTGAATGGCTGGCCACAAAAGTTACTGATTTTTTTAAAAGAAAAAATAAATTTTAATATATGATAAAATTTTAAAAGAAGCAGGCAAGTAACGTATAATAATTGCAAAACGGGTCCTCACCTCAAATTTCTAAGTTGATGTACTTAGTTTCCCTATCCTATATCCTTAAAAGAGTGGCTAGCAAAGCTGGTATGCCTCTCCAGTTTGTGAGAGCTGGTTGAGATTTTGTAAGCAACGTGGTGGTGAAAGGTTTACTTCATATTTTGTGGTGTTATCTTTGGGTTGAGAAACTAGAATCATTTGAAAAGGAAAGTTTAGAGAGCCCTGATGGACTTTGCCATACCGCACAGAGTTTGTAACCTGTTTGCTGGAGGCACCATTAAGTTCTCTAAACTAAAAATCAACTTTAATTAACTTTTAAATTGAAAAGAAAATACTTTTGGTGCATTGTCTTGGAGCAAGTGGCCCAGGATAGAATTTTTCTCCATATCAAATAAACAACAGTTGGGTTCTTGGCTGGCAGACGGGTAAAAACCATTGCCTCAGTTGATCTGTCTCCAGGAAAATAAGTTCAAAGCGGAATAACAAGTGGTATCTGAATAGAGGCCTAGCTAGTTGGGACTGGCAAGAGGTATCAGCTATGTGGGCTGTCGTTGACAACTCGTACGGACTTCTTCAGGCCTGTGAGCTGTAAACCTGAGGAGAGCCTTGGAACCCAGTGACGCTGCCTAAGCCAACGGAGGCTGGTTGGAAGGGAGCAGGAGGGGGGCGGGGAGTGAAACAGAGAAAGCAGCTCAGTGGTTGACGGTGGTTGTTATGAACTCAGCATCCTAGACTTCAAGTTTTAACTTACACAGGACTTTGAATTAGTTGTAACATCTTGAACAAGGTGCCCTATTTGGTAAGGAGTTGTGCTGTCAACCTAAAAGAAGGTGGTTAGAATCCATCAGGTGCTCTTGAGGAGAAAAATGGGCAGTTTCCTCACATGTGATTTCCAGCCTCTCAGAGTCTACCAGAGGGTCAGCTCTGAGTGGGTTCTGACTTGAAGGCAATGGACAATGATCAGGATAGCATCCCTCTAAGCCTTGATGCCCTCGTGTGTACAATAGAGACGGCAATGCCTTGGATATCTTTGCATCAAGTCACAGATAACTTAAAAACCACTTTGATTGTCAGGGAACCTGCTATCCAGTGCCTTAGCAAATGTTGGCTGCCGCTGAAGAGAGAGATGGATGTAAGAATTAAGCAGAAAAGATTGAAGGCTAAAAGTCAGAGGAGAAACAAAGGAAAGATGGAAAAAGCCTCTGAAACTATTGGAGACAGAAGAAGATGTAAGGTTACTCGAATGCAAAACCCTTAGAAGAATAATTTCAATTTGAATCCAGTTATTTCTTGAGTGATATTGAGCGGTGGGGTGAGCACTGTCTACTGCTTACCCTCCTTTTAGAGGCTCAGCTTTCCTTCCTTTGATTGAAGCATCAAGGCTGGATGGAGGAAGCTCCTAGAAAGCCTGTGTAACCCAACGGGGACGTTAATGGAGCCTGGGAAATAATTTACAGCAGTTAGTTCTTTTATTTGCAAAAAGCTACCCTCCTCTGAAGATTCTAGTGTCAAACTCTTCACTATGACTGAGCACAGATGGTGCAGAACTGAAGCAAAAAGTTAAATGTTCCCTCACATTCACATTGAGGCAAGGTGAGGATGAATGAAGCAGCTCTGGAGTGGAGACTTGTTCTGGTAGAATCTGAGGCTCTTAACCCCGCGCTGAGCTCTGTGCACGGAGTCCTCACTACCACAGGCCCTCTGTGAGTTCACACTTCACACAGTCCTGATTTAATCTGGGTCTGAAATGCCCAACTTTTGCTGTTGTGATCCTGCTCTTTGGAGACTGAAATAATTATCTCTCAGGGTAGAATCATCAAAAAATGTCTCGCTTATACCAAGAGCAAACAGGAGTGCAAACAATCCCATGTTGTTGTGCTTTGCAGACAAGACTTCCCCTTGCCCCCCCTACAAATTGAAGATTTGTGGCAACACAGCACAGAATAAATCTCTCAGCACTGTTTTCCCTACATTATATAATCCCTTCTTGTTTCTGTCACATTTTGGTAACCCTTTCAGTATTTCACACTTTCTCCTAAAGGATGTTATTGCCCATTTCATATACTACAGAATACTATAACCATAGCATTTTCACTAGGTAATTAAAAAAATTAATGTAACTCCCTTTTTTATGATATCCCCATTATTGTGATGAACTGGAACCTTTTGCATTGAGAGTTAGGTGTGGAAAGTAATTCCTTGGGAAAAAATGAAGGGATCTTCTTTTAAGAAAAATCTTGAACATGCCTGGGAGAAACCATGCATTTCCTGTGGCTCTTGTTGGAATTTGGGGGAGTTGCTGAGGCCCCAGTCCCTTCTAGATACATGATGGCATTTTACCTGTGAAAACCAAAGGAAAAAGCACGACTTTTTTATTTTATAGCTAAATATTTTCTTCCCTACCTTGAAAAAACAGCAGTGTCACCACTCTTGATGTTTCCGTGTTTTGTTGTTTTTTTTTTTGTTGTTGTTGTTGTTGTTTTTTTATCTAACAAGATAGAGATCTCTGGGGCCTAGTGGCAAGAAGCTTCTCTGCAGTCCTGTAGACACATGGTGGTACTAATCCCATTAGCTGCTCCATAGGAAAAATAGGGATGATCTCCTCCCTTGTGATTACTGCTTCTGAAAACCTGCTGGAGGGTCAGGTGTGGGTTGGTTCTGACTTGATTGTATACAACAGCAACAACAACAACAACCAATATAGGAGTGAGTTTTAAGCAGAAACATGAACATCTCTTCCAAGTTTGGTTGTACGGAAGAAATAGATGGGCCATTATTTGGCGACTAGATGTTCTTGTCAGAGTAGAGAGGGGAAGGTGAGCGTAGAGGTGAACTATGAACCTGGGGTTCATTGTAATCACTCTTGTGTGTGGTTTTTACCTATTTGATGCTATCAGGGTAAATTAGACTTCTAGGAATAATACAAGAGCTAACACTCAGAAGGTGGTTAGAATTAAATGAAGTGTTATATGTAAAATGCTTAAGTTAGCACTAGTAGCAATGACTATAAGTAAAAGACTTAAGTTTTTTCCAGATAGGGCAGTTGAGTCATAGAATGGCATAATAGACCAAGGTCACCACAATAATAACTAATAAATGGCAGAGCTGAGATTCAAAGCCATGCACTAGGGCTCCAGGGCCAACATGCCTATCCACCCCACCATGCCCCACGTTGCCTCTTATTATGGAATATTTAAAATTGAGCAGCCGCCCTCTCCCCTCGGCCCCCCTTGTGTTTTTTCTCCCTGCGATGAGCGTATTGACGCCGTGCAGACATCCAGAGTCAACTTTGACTGCCTTCTTCCCTGGCTCCTCCCAGTTATTCAGTTACCAAGTCCTGTTTTTTCTGTGTCCCCTGCACCCATCCTCCCATTCTCATGCCCATGCACTTTATGGTAGCTTAAGCCATCATTGTCTCCTATCTGAATTGCTCTGAGAGTCTTCCAGCTTGCTCTCCCACTTATTACTTCCCCCGCCCCTTTCCATTATTTTCTCCACCTAGTTCCTAGGGAAAGATTTCTGGAATTAAAATCTGAACCTTTCTGAGGCTAAATCTCCGTGCATCCTCTGAAGCATTGGTTAGAGAAATCAGCCTCACGAATATGAAGACACAGAACTTAGTGGATGTGTCATGAGGGAAGATTGAGGGGAACATTATAGGAAGGGACATAATGAAAAATGTTGTTCCTTTTTAACTGATCCTTTGATGACCCCTGAAAGTCTCAAGTGAGTACTAATAAGCCTTCAATAGCTTTCTAATTTTTGCCTAATTACAACTTTTTAACCCAGAGAGCAAAAGTAGGTCTAGTTCTCTAGAATTTGGTGCCACTACTTATTATTGTCGCTTTTTCTGTTAACTTTTTTCCTACTGTATGGTTTGTAGTATAAAAAAAGTTTTCTTAGGAAGCTCCAATGGGCTAGGGGAAAGAAAGTGCACTGCAATTCCAGAGGTACACTGTTTGAATCCACCAGATGCTCTGCTGGAGAAGAAGGGGTAATCTCCTCCTGTACCTGTCAGATCCAATTTGACAGTACACACAAATAAAATAATAAATTTTTTAAAAAAAGTTTTCTCACTTACAGTAGTGATAGTTACCTTTTGTAAAGTATGAGGATACTTAACATTTCACGATAACTTTGCATCTTTAAACGGTTAGCGTATTATTGCTGGTGGCCATATAATAATTCAGCTCTTGGCCACGTCATGTGGGCAGACTAGCACTCTTTCAATGGGCACTAAAGGTTGTAGCCTCAGAAACAGATTCCTAGACTTCTCTTTGGAGATGTCTCTGAGTGTGCTTGAACTGCTAACCATTTGCCTAGTACCTGGGCATTTATTAATTAATGAATAGAGCAAATACTACCAAAAAAAAAAAAAGAGTTAAAAAACCAAACTAAAAAATTCATTGTCATTAGTGAGTTTGTTGACTCATTGATGATTCTTCAGTGAATTTCTGAGTTTGTAAATCACCAGGAAGGAGATTGGTCATCTTTCCCCAGTGGAGCGGCTGGTGGATTTGAACCTCCGGCCGGGTGCAGTCCTTGGATTAGCAGTGCAGCTCCCTGTGGACTAGCCACCATAGAGAGCAAAAAAACCCTGATGAAGTTGCAAGAATGACCAGAATTTCAAAAGTGCTAATTATAGACAGGGATGGTGGCATTTTGTCTCATAGACTTTGGGCATATTGGCTTTGGAAAATACAAGAGGGACTACTCTTTGGGAAAAGACATCATGATGAGAAAGATCACAGAAGGAGGGCCTGAAGATGGATTGATACAGTGGCTGTGACACTGGGCTTGAGCATATTGCATAGATGGTGAGGGTGGCGCAGGATGCGGGAAGGTTCAGATTTGTTGGTCTCTATGAATTAAAGTCAACTCGATGACACCTAACAACAGTAGTTACAGACCTTTCTGGATCCTGTTCCCTGCATATGTTGCCAGCTTCATTTCTTTCATCCTTCCTAAGTTTTTGTTTTTTCTTTCTTAGAACCTTTTATTGTGATTTTAATGAAAGTTTATAGAAAGGTTGAGTTTTGATTCATTCATTGATACACATTTTCCTCCTTCCCTCTCTCTTCCCCTCTCCCTCAATTCACTTTTTCTTCTTCTTATTAATTTTAATGAACATTTACAGAGATTTTTTATTTCCATTCATTCATTATTGCACTTTTCTCCCTGCCCACCCCATCCTTCCTAAGTTTTAAATTGCTTTTTGAACGTCATGAAATCCTTAACTGTGGCTTGGTTCCTACCCTTACCTCCTTTCCTTCTTTTCTCTTGAAGACTTCAGAGCGTAGTAAGAGGAAAAGCTAAATACTAATCTGTGTGTCCTATAGCCAAAGAACCAGCCATTGACAGAAATTATTTTTTGAACGGTTTCATTGAGAGAGAAAAAAAATATTGTTTGAGCAATGTTACTAAACATGTGGCCAAACATTTAAAAGCAGATGATTGAGTGAAGTATTTAAGGATCTTCTGGTACTATATGCTCAGTGGGCATTTGCTAGTCAGCCTTTTTTATAGCTATTTACTAATTTAAACACTGTATCAGCTTCTGGAGCTGTGGAATCAGCTTCTGTTAGCAGGTTGTTGATGCTCTTATTTGCTCTGTGAAAATCCATACTTTCTTCTGCCCTTATCCATTAGCCAGAATATGAGAATCACAGGAAACTTTTCATCCCCAGACTCCAGATACTTGACAGGTTCACACAAATTGAGCCTAAAAACAGAGATTAAAACTTCTTCCTAAACTCTAAGATTCTAGCTCACATGCTTTTCGTCCCTCCCCCACAACTAAAAAAGGTAGTCTTTTTTTTTAACATAGAAAATGTTTTCATTTTTTTCCCATTGTTGAAAATTTCCTTACCCTCTTTTGTCCCTGTTCCCTAAGCCCTCCCTGCAGTGCACCCATTTTTCCAGATTATTGCTTGCTTGTTGTCTATCTAATCTATCTATCTATCTATCTATCTATCTATCTATCTATCTATCTATCTATCTATCTCCTACTCATATAGTTCTTTCAGACAGTTCTTCCCCTCATTTGATCTAATGCAGTGTTATTATCCATCCACTCTTTTCCCTTCCTCTCTCCAACTCCCTCATGTCTCCTATTTTATAACAGCAGTGTTACACAGTATTTGTCCTTTTGTGACTGAGATAGTTAACTCAGCATAATGTCCTCCAGGCTTCCCCCATGCTGTGTAATATTTTACAAGTTCATTGTTTTTCAATGCTGCATAATATTCCATTGTGTGACTATTTTTCTATCCATCTGTTTGTTGATAGGTACTTGGGTTGCTTCCATCTCTTCACTTTTGTGAATAGTGCAGCAATAATCATGGGAGTGCATACATCTGTTTGAGTTGCGACTCTGGTTTCTTTAGGATATATTCTCAGTAGTGGAATTGCAGAGTCAAATGGTATTTCTATTTCCAATTTTTTGAGTACTGCCTTCTATAGTGGCAGTACCATTTTACATTCCCATACACATCCTTTTCTTGATGTGATTGCCCATTGTTGCCCAGAGAATATATATTTTTTTAGGTTTTATGTGAAAATTTACATGAAAAATTAACTTCTCATTTAACAGTTTTTTACAGATTGTTCCATAACACTGGTTACATCTTTCCCAGTGTTTCAGCATTCTTGTTATTGCCATTCTCTTGTCTATTGGTCTAACCTCCCTTCTTCACATGGTCCACTTACCTTTTCTTTTGGGTAAATGTTGACCATTTGATCTCAACTACTAGACACTACTAAAGACACCTTAGTGCGTGCAATATCTCTCTAGTCTCCTTAAGTCTAGTTAAGTCTGGTCCTATTTGAATTTATGAACTTTGCATGTGAACCAGTATAAATTAAAAAGAAAAACCCAACTAAATAAATAAAAAACAATCAACCAAACAAAAAAGAATTTGAATTTTTTTCTTCCCTTTTCTTTCATTGTATCTGGAAAACATTAGAAGTATTGTGTCCCTGGTCAGAAAGGTCGCATGCAGTGATAACCATACTTGCACCACCTAGTTCTTCTGGTCTTAGGGTCAAAGAGGACTTGATTCATGTGGATGATAATTCCAGCCAAGTAGCTTTTTCTTTGCATCTTTCCTTCACTCTCTTTAACTTCAGATGAGCATAGACCAATACTTGTATCTTAGGTGGCTGTTCAAAAGCTTTCAAGACCCTAGATGACATAGCTCATTAAATGTGGATGTAAAACATTATTTTGTGAGTTATGTTATACCAGTTGACCAAGTTGTCCTGTGAGGCTACGTTTCTAAGCTTTTTTTAATCCCATAAATCAATTCCATGAGTTTTGTAGATGTAACTGAACCCCAAGAATGCATTTCTTTGATTTCTCATCAGACCATCTTCTCATTATTTTGAAGAGAAGATGTCTTTGTTGAGCTTGTTGTTCAGTATAAATAAATGTATATATTTGCAATATTTGAACCTATATCCTAAAGTGAAGGGTTGATTGTTTTTTGTTTGTTTTGTTGGTAGGTTTTTTGGTTGTTGTTTACTTAATATACTTTCTCAACACATTTTGCTATTTTGCTTTTGCCAGATGCCAAATGTTACTTTCAGTTCTTGATTGATAGTAAACACATTTTTGTTGCTAGTATGAGCATCTTAAAAAAAATCGTAAAAACAGGGGCCACAAAAAGAAGTTATAAAATATATACTAAACATTTAAACTTAAAGATGGGACTTTACAGCAATTGAATATGTAGAACTGACCATATTGGGATTTCTAGAGATACTTCAATTTCCCTTCCATTGTGGTGCTTTTGGTGGAAGATGTAGATTTATACCTCCATATACCAGTGTGAAAATGGGAACTGAAACAAAAACAAAACCGGTTACTGTCTGGTCAACTTCACTTCATAGTGACCCCATGTGTTCCAAAGTAGAAGTAGAGGCTCAGAAAGTTGAAGACCTTTTAGGTTATTATTGGATTAATAAGAGAGATGCCCAAGATTTAATATTTTTAAAAAAGAAATTTTTTTAATAAGAAAAAAGAGAGCAAGACAAGATAAAGTCAATATTATCCTAAAGTGAGGAAAATCATCAGCATAACATTGAAGGAAATCTCCTGAATCATGGCTGTGATTTCCATTTACATAATTTTGAAACAAAGGAAATCATGACCAGTTTGTAAACAGTGACACTTATAAGCCATCCCTGCTCCTGGTAGTGATGTGGGAAGGGACCATGACTGCAACACATATACAGCTGCTGGATAAAAAGCCAAAAATTGGCTCTAGATCTTTGTCCAGGTGGTTATTACTCAGCTATGAGATTATTTTCAATCAGTTATTAAAAACATGTCCAGGCAAGTTCCATGGTTTTCCAAGGAAGCCCCAAGGGCGAATTTCCCATCCCTTCAAGCTTGCAATTATAATCTGCCTTCAAGTGCACTATTCCCAATGGTAAACTGTTCCTCTTTGAGTTTATCTGATCTTGATAAGCATAGCCTTGTACATGGCTGGCTTATAGGCCAGGAAGAAACCTCAAATGGTGTCTTAACTTAGTTATATAAAAAAGTCAGATTGATGTTAGGGCTCCACTGTAGACTGTAGCCTTCCACAAACCAAGAGCTTCAGAATGTAACCAATAATTCTCAATGAAGATGCAACTAAGAATAAAAAAATTCAAAACTCTTAACTCACAGGTCAGTATTCCTCACTGGCCATTTTCAGCTTCTGCATTGGCCTTGCCTCTATTTGGAAGACTAGGCTAAATCTAGAGATTGGGGCTTTTTGATGGCCTTCCTTAGTCACAGTTCCTTGAACAGGCCCAAGAACCACTGCTGATGCTTCTAGGAAGAGGAATGTAGAGATCAAACATGAAAGAGTAGCCTCTGGCTAGAAAGCCTTTAGGTCATGGAACAGGAAGAGCCTTTGACCAAAAGCCAAGCTTACATTTTTGTCTTCTAAAGCTTTGGGGCAATCACCAGCTTTCCCCACACCTTCACTCCTCATGGATTTTTCATGTGCACAGCCTAAGAGGACTTGTGTTTTTAATGTGTGACTGGGATGCCTGCAGGATTTCCTGGAAACTTCAAGCAGATGGGGAAGCCCTGTGATCTCTGGAAAGCCTCTGGCTAATATTCCACAATGGCCTTGGAATCTGGAGTGGCTTCTCAGTGACCTGGCTTCCACAGCTTCTCTGTGAGAGATCAAAGACTTCCAAACAGCACGACTATGTGAAATGATGGGTGACTGTGCTCTGTTCTTCCACAGCTATTTGTTCTTGCAAGTGCAGCCATTACAGCTTCTTCTAGAAATTGTACACAGCATTCATTCTCCAGGGTTTTTGAAAAGCTAATAGACATTCTCATTTTATTCTGCCTTGGACTATGGGAATTTTATCACTAGATGAATTTGTCCAAATTCCCATTGCTGAATCCTTGTGAAAGGGATGCATTTGAATTAATGTGTACCTTTATGAGGAGAGGGACTTTTAAAAAAAATTTATTTGGGAGGGTATCTGTTTAAGCAATATCTGTGCTAATTTATTTAAGTGGATCTTTATGAGGAAAACTTACTCATACACATTACCTTATTGCCTCTGTTAGTTTACACAATATTTTCATTAAATGATACTAAAATACACTCAGGGGAATTTCTAAAAGGAGATTTCCTTTTTGAATAGCCACATATTTATGTTCCTTTGAGTTGTGTGGGCAGATAAACATATTTCTGCTTTTAAAGGTAGCACTTGGGAGAAATATGTGTTGATAATATGTGTGTTGTGACTCCAATTCTCAACAAATTGCTTTGACTGTATTTGGGAATGCATTAATAGTATTTCTTTCCATCAGCTGTGAAAACTAGGCCAGGAGCTGATTGTGGAACAGACCACCAACTACTCATATGCAAATTCAAGCTAAAGCTGAGGAAAATCAAACCAAATCCAAGGCAACCAAAATATGACTTTGAGTCTATCCCACCTGAATTTCAGAACCATCTCAGGAACAGATTTGAGG
>NW_006399863.1:7153204-7235975 GCF_000299155.1 Elephantulus edwardii | reverse complement strand
TAATTGGAGCAGAATTGAGATGTTGTGAATGAAACTGATACTCTAAAATGAGCTGTCAGTTCTTGGCTGGGGGTAGTGAGGAGGGAAGTTGGAGAAGGTTGTGCAAACACTTGGCTTCGTTGTAGGTGGAAATTCTTACTGTATTTGTATTTCTAATGACTATGACTGAAACTCTGGTGGGGTAATCTCATGAATGTTAATATGGCTATGGCTTCTGCTTACATAACATTTAGTTATTCTGTCCTTTATTACACTCTTATAAGCGCTGATGATTCAGCAATTGAGCTTTTAAACTAATGGAAGGCTTTCAACCAAGTAGAATGCCTTCATTACAAGTAGATTTGGTGATCTGAATAAAAATTGAGGTGGTGTAAGGCAATCTAAGAAACGTTTTTATGAAAGACTAATACCCATAATTTATGTTTATTTTTAATTTTCTTTGATTTGAAAATATTAGGGCAGAGAGTTAAATTATTTGCCTTTTTACATGCCAAGCCCAGTGCCGACAGATATAGTGAGTAAAGTTCTGGTAAGAAACAGGCCAGGAACCTCAGACACTTAAGACATAGAAGTTTGTTCTTTGCTCATGTAAGTGTCGCATCACTATGCATCCAAGAAAGCTCCCTTCCAAAAGCTATCTCCAATGTTTGCTGCTCTGTTGAATTTTGCTGTTGTTACTGGCGTGAGATAATAGATACCTCATAGTTGTTTTGATTTGCATGTCTCTTAGAGGTGTGGAGGAACTGGAATCCTTATTCACTGTTGGTGGGAGTGTAAAATGGTACAACCACTATGGAAGGCTGTATGGTGGTTTCTCAAAAAGTTGCAAATAGAAATACCATTTGACTCTGCAGTTTCACTACTGGGAATATGCACTAAAGAAACCAGAGTCACAACTTAAACAGATGTATGCACGCTCCCATGTTTATTGTTGCATTATTCACAATAGCAAAGAGTTGGAAACAAGTGCCCATCAACAAATGAATGGATAGAGAAGCTGTGGCATATTCACACAGTGGGATACTATGAAGCACTGAAAAAAGCCCTGAACTCATAAAATACACAAAATGGGTGACCCTGGAGGACGTTAAGCTGAGTGAAAGATCTCAGTCACAAAAGGGTGAATACTGGATAATGCCACTGTTACAAAGCCGAACTGACATGGGGGTTGGGGGGAAATTAAGAAAAGAGGAAATAAATAATGTTCACTGTATTGAAACAGATGAGGGAGAGAATTGTTTAAAAGGGATATAGGATTAGCTATTATTTGCGTGACAACAGTGTAGAATAAGAACTGTATAGCAAAGTGGACATGGAACAGGATGGGGAGGAAATTGTGCAACAATGAAAGGATTTTTTTTTCAAAGAGAAAAGCGAACTGGGGGTGGGTGGGTAGAGAGGAAAATGTGCACAAATGAATGATTGGAAATCCAGGTTCTCTATACACTTTCATTAAAATCTCAATTAAAATAAAAAAGGGTATCTCCAAGTCTCCTTCGCTTCTGGAATATTGGATATAGGATTCCCAAAACTGGTATAATAGGGGGAAAACATTGTACTATTCCTCCCCCACCCCAAGTACTTTAGAGAGATATTACTGCTGCTCACAATGCACTGGACAAACTGGTCACATATTCCACTTGAAACACAAAAGGATATGAGTAAAGCAGGAGAACATGGGGTATTCTGTGAGCAGTACCTTTCAGCTGCCTCAAGCCAACTCCATGCTGATCCTCCATTGGGCTTCCGGGGCTGTAAATCACACACATGAAGATTGCCCAGCTCTCTTGAGGAGCTATTGGTGAATATGAATTTCAAAGAGGACCTTTGTTATAACAGCACAGCTCGCTATGGGCAATACCCCCAAAGTTCCCAGACAAATGGCATGTCATTGCCATGAGTCTTTGAGCTGGAACTGACTGACCCATAGCTGACCCTCCAGTGGGTTTTTAGAGGCAGTAGATTACAGGGGATGAGATTGCTCATCTTTCTCCCACAGAGCAGCTGGTGGATTTGAACTGCGTACCTTTGGGTTGGCAGTGCAGTTCCTTACCAGTATGCCACCACAGCTCCCTGGCTTCTAGACAGATTCCTAAGAAATGTTAATTGAAACAAGAATAGAAGGGAGGAAGGAAGGAGGGAGGGAGGGAGGGACGGAAGGAAAGAAGGGAAGGAAGGAAAGAGAGGAAAAGAGAGACAGAGAGAAATCTTAACTTTTAAAAACAATCTACATTCAGAGAATGGTACTGCTATTTTTCATTAATTGGAGGAGGATTGAAATTTGCTGGGCGAATATTAACCACAGGGGTCTTCTGGGATATTTGCATGGCCAGGATAGCTTTAAGAGCTCGTTGCTTGTTTGTCTCCCATCTCTCCTGTGCCGAATTGTGATTTTTTTTCCCCCTCAAGCGTCTTCATACACAGAGCCTGATGAATTCCATTTTCTGATCCTAAAGGCCTCTAAAGCAAACAGCATCTTGCACTTGATTAGGTGGAAGTGTTTCCCAGCCTTCAGAGTGCATAGCGGGAACAGACCTTGTTAAGGTTATGTGGAAGGTTAACCTCTATCGACAAGATGAAATTGAAGTCGTTTTCTCTTGTCACAGTGCAGTTCTCCAATCTGTATTGTCAACACGGTTGAGTTTATCCATTTTCTCCCAAGCGTTATCTCAAAATGAGGTGTCAGGGCACTAAATTAATATACCTTCTGGCACTATTTTTTATTTTGATGTTTAATTTTTCTGGATTCCCCTAGTTTATTGTATGTAGTGTTATAACAACCACAAAAAATGTGAAGGGATGTTGGGAGAGGGGAAAAAACCAAAGAGTGTGTTTCACAATCTGTCACCCTATTCTTAAAAGGTTGTAAAATCATTAAGGAAAAATGTCAAATCATATTTTCAAGCTTTTCTTTTCTTGATTTATGGCATCTCATTGCCATAACTTATATAATCGGTCTGGTGGCCTAGTGGCAAGAAGCTGTGCTGCAATCCCAAAAGCACGTGATTTAAGGTCACCAACGGCTCTGCCAGGGACGGATGGGTATTCTCCTCCTGTGTGATTAACTGCCTCTGAAAACCCACCAGAGTGTCAACTATGGGTTGGTTCTGACTCTATAGTACACAACTGTGTTTAAGAGGCTAGGTAGTAAGCAGAAGAATATTAGCATGAGTTCTCATTTGGTAACCAGTTGTTTGGCTTGGTTGTTTTTTGGGTTTTTTTGTTTTGTTTTGTTTTTCTGGAATGAACTTTAATGATTAACGATTGAGGAAGACAGTCTGAAGAGACTTCAAGGAAGCTGACATGAGATAAAAGTGCAGGACAAAAGTCTTAGGAGAATTAAATAGCAATGACAAATGTGAAATATTTTGATGGGTTTACTTTGAACTGGGCCTATTGTTAACAATATGTTTTCACTGTCCCTGGGTGGTACAAATGATTAAACTCTCAAAGACTGTTTATCCAAGATATTTATTATGTAACATGTTATTTTTGTGGTGTGTGGTTGAGTCAGAACCGACTAATAACTGACCCTTCAGCGGGTTTTCAGAGGCAGTACATTACACGGGAGGAGACTGCCCTTTCTTCCCCCACAGAGCAGCTGGTGGATTCACACCGTGTACCTTCAGGATTGCAGTGCAACATCTTCTCACTAGGCCACCAGAACTCCCTGGGTAACTAGAGTTAGCTAATAATACATCCTTACATGGTGTGTACTTTGTAGCCTTAGGCGAACCCGGCTTTTCCTTTAATTAATACCTTGTGTGAGACACAGCTATAAATCATCAAAGCAACTGGACGACTGCAGTGTCACAGTGCTGCTGGGGGTGTTGCTATCATTGATTTGGTGCTGACTCATGGAGACCCACGTGAAAGAGTCCAGCTGCCCCATAGAACTTCCGAGGCTGAGCTCATTAGATTGCCAAGTTTTTTTGCCTCATAAATTGCCTGGAGGATTAAAACTGCATGTCTTTTGATGAGCAGCTTAGTGCTTAATCAATGTGCCACCAGGGTACGTTTTTATTAAGGGCCAGTATATCCCAAATTGTAATAATAATTATGATAATGAGGCCATGTATTTTGTGTCTATTTTTTAATTGCTTCTTTCCTTTTCTAAGTGAGAATAGCAAACTGTTCTGATATAGAAACTGGGAATGGGGTGATTTATTTCCGATTTAAATTCCACTTTGTGAAGAAGACTTTTTTTTTTAAGTTTAGTGGCAATCATGAGAGTGCCTTTGAAGAAGAACAACTTAGATAATTTTAACTGCAATTTAGTTCTACTAATATGCAGCGGGAAAAAAATTGGATTTGCATGTAGTTAGGCATTTATCATCATACATAAAGCATAAGACTTTAACAGAAAGCATTCTAGCTGAGCTCTGTTCTTCCCACATTTGTTACTCAGCCATGGATTCAAATGCTTTGAGAGTGTTTTTCACTTGGACCAAAAAAGTCTAGTTATTGACATCTCCTTACCAATACAAAGGAGCTCATTATAGGTGGGTTAAATCTTGTAAACTGGCTGTCTAGTTTGCGCCAAGAAACCCCTTGTTTAAGATTTCACTTATTATTCTTGAGTGAAAGTCATGTTGTTGTTGTTCTGTACCATCGAGTCAGAACTGATTCACAGCTGACTCGCTGGCGGGTTTTCAGAGGCAGTTAATCACACAAGAGATTACCCATCCTTTGCCCATCGATCACCTGGTGAATATGAACTGTGCGCCTTGGGGATTGCAGCACAGCTTCTTGCCTCTAGGATCCCAGAGCTCCCTGATGGTCATGTAGCAATCAGGTGATTCTCATTGATGATTACACATACAGTATACTCTCTCTCATTGCCATTGAGTTGGAATAGACTCATAGCCGACTTTCCCTTGTGTTTCCAAGGCTGTTAATTGTATAGCAGATACTGTCTGTTGTTACTTTTCCTGTGGAGATACTGGTGCTTTTAACCTGCCAGAGAGGCTCAGCAGCACAACTCTCTACGAACTGTGTCCCCAGCTCTCCCCTGTCCAGTAGCTACAGTTTACACAGCTCAAAACTCATTGCCCTCTGCTCGGACCCAACTAATAGGTGTCACTCTAGTTGCTTTTCAGAGGCTATTAATTGTACGGGAGGTGATTTCCCACTTTTCTCTTGAGATGTATAGTGTTCTTGTTGTTGTTATACGCTGGCAAGTCTGAACTGACTCTTAGCTGGCTCCCTCCGCAGATTTTCAGAAGCTAAAATTACCCAGGAGGCAATTGTCCGTCTTTCTCCCAGGGAGCAGCTGGTGGACTGGAGAATCATCAGCAGCCATGCTGGCATGCTACTCTAATCATCCTCATTGTCAAGCTAATGACACTCCTGCAAGAGGATGTTGTGTTTCTTTCACATGTAAAGAGGACTGAGGGTGAGAGAAGCAAACTTTACTGCAAGCATTGATGGTGATGATTCCTAACTCTCTTTCAAGACTTTTAAATTGTAGTTGAGTTAGAATTAAGCATAAAAGAGGGATGTACTGATTTACTGATTCAAGTATCCCAAGGTATCAGTCTACCTTGAGGCGTGGTTATTGTCTGTTATTTAATCACAGCTATCTGGTCAGTATTCATCTTTTTTTGAGATCTTGGCTCTGTTTGGTTCTGCTTGACTTTCAGAAGAATTATCTCTTGTACAGGAGCAAGAAGATCACTTACAACTCAATGCAGCAACATTGCCTTTTACGACCCTCAGAGGGTAAAGATGCAGGGATCCTCCTCTCCCTGGATTTCCTGCATTTCCTGTAAAATTTACTAGGCCGCCCTGGTCACAAGTTCTTGACTGAAAGTGACTCCTGTATCAGGTGATTAGGGATGTGTTACTGCAGGAGGAGACATCCTGAGCACACCCAAGCAAGCTTTCACACCCTTCTTGCCTTTCTCCCTGCATGAATAAAAGTGACAAGTGAGGCCCACACACGTGTCATCATATGCAGCTTTCTCCTTTCCATCTCATTTAAGAAAATAAATCTGGATACAGATAATTTTGAATGAGCTTGTTATTCAGCGAGCTTTAAATCCACTCTGATTAGGAAAGACAGTTCTTAATTGTGATACTATGCACTAACATTTCCATCATTTGTAAAACATATTGAGTGTGATGCCTTTCACAATTGCTTGGGACACAAATCGTGGAGCAGAAATCTGTGCACGTGGGTAGAAGTCATAAAGATGTTTGACATAGGCCCTCTTGCTCAGAACACATTTAAGTGCCCACCAGTGATCAAGCACTATTGGAGATGCTGGCGTTCCCACTATGAATAAGACGGAAACATGTATATCTATCTATCTATATCTCAAATTTATTTTTTAAAATGGAAATTTTTCATCCTGTTAAGAATCTTAAAGGGGGGAAAAAGGCAGGGCAAAAGAGGGTAGTGGACGAGTGCCGTCAAGTTTGGTAGCTACTAACCTTATTTGGCTGTTTTCAATTATTAAACAAGATATGTCATGGTTTCATGTATTTTTTTAAAGGATTATTTTGATTGGTGGAGGTGGACAAGTATAGGTAGAACATGTAGGAAAGTCTCAGAAACCATTTGATAAGTGAAAAACCCAAACCATAAAAATTGATAGAAGATCCAGTCAAGCTGAAGGACTGGGGGGTTGATTGTTCTCATGGTTTCTTTTGAGGGCTGGACCCTGACAGAGTCCACTGAGGAATTCCTAGGAGCTTTGTAAAGTTCCCTGTTAGGGCCTTCTGCAGAGTAGTTAGCCAGAGTAGCCTCAGAAAAGCCTCAGCACTCAGATACTTCAAAGTCCCCACTGCCTTTCTAGATCAGCCCAGCTGGACTCTTTTCTGGTTGTCCTGAGCCCTTTCAGTTTATACCATGTCCTGAGGACTATTGCATGACCTTCCTACACTTAGGTGGTAACTCCATTCTCGCTTCCTGTCCCTTCAACAGTCCCTGCATTGGATGATCCTCTTACAGAGGCAAGAGAAGTAAGTTAACAGCTCTGATCTTTGCAAACATAGGGCTCACTATGATTGGAGGCTGTATCAACACAGTCACCCAGATGCATGTACAGCTGTACTTGGGAAAAGTACTGTAAAGGAGACATCCCTGAAGCTTCAAAGGCATCCAATAGGAGTGTCCCCATTGAGAGAGACTAGAGATGGCTCTTCCATGAGAGGATCACTGAACTGAGTCTGAGGAGGAGTAGGGATTTTGTAGGCAGCAGCTGGAGAAAGTGCCAGGCAAGAAGCAACATGAACAAAAGCCATGTGGAAGGAGGATTGGGGGACAAATAGGAAGAAAACAGTGACATTGAATGCAGGGAACAGGTCACCCCAGTAAGAACAGCAAAATTTAACAGAACAGCAAACAACAAATGCTGGCGAGGTTGCGGTTGGAACCCTTATTCACTGTTGGTGGGAGTGTAAAATCATGGCACTTTCTCAGAAAGTTGCAAATAGAAATACCATTTGACCCAGCAGTTCCACTACTGGGAATATACTCTAAAGAAACCATAACTGCCACCCAAGCAGATATGTGCACACCCATGCTTATCACTGCTTTGTTCACAATAAAAAAGAGTTGGAAACAATCCAAGTGCCCATCGGCAGACAAATGGAGGAGCTCTGGTATATTCACACAATGGAATACTACGCGGCATTGAAAAACAAGGAACTCATGAAATATTATGCAAAATGGGTGGGCCTGGAGGACATTATGCTGAGTGAAATATCTTAGTCACAAAAGGACAAATAAAATAGTGGCATAGTTGGTGGGAGACTGAGAAAGATGGGATAAATTAGATAGAGTGCACTGATAAAGATGATGGAGCGGACTGTTTAAAAGGGATATATGACTAGGTATAATTGTCATGACAATCATCCAGAATGAAGGCTGCATAGTTGAGTGGACTTGGAAGACAAGGAAAGAATTTTTCTTTTATGTTTCAAAGAGAAGAGTGAACTGGGTGCGGGGGAGGGTTGGGCAGGGAGAAAAGTGCAACAATGAATGAATGGAAATCCAAAGTTTCTGTAAACTTTCATTAAAATGATTTAAAAAAAAAAAGATGTGATTGGTGAAGAGGACAGGGATGAGAGTGGATGAGGTACTGGGCAGTCACTGGTAGACCCGGCCACATTGGCTGGATGTTTGGGGGGGCGAACTCTAGAGGAGACACTGCAGAAGCTAACATGTCCTCCTAAAAGTATCCTCCTGCTCTCCTGACTGTCCAGCAGCTCCAGCACCAGAGTAACTATTCTTTATGTTGGGTTCAAAATCAAAACAGACAATAAAACCAAACCAGTTCCACCGAGCTGATTATGACTCCTGTGTGTCAGTCGAACTGTGTGCTCCACAGTTTTCAGTGACTGATGTTTTTGGAGGCAGATTCTCAGGTCTGTCAAATATCCTTGTGTCCACTTGAGACTCTGACTTTTGCAAGTGAATTCTTAACCTTTTGTGCCATCCAGGAAATCCTTGTAAGGTCAAGTCATATGATAGTGCTAATGCATAATAATTATGTCCCATAAAATAGGTCAGCTTTATGCAGTTCAACCTAATATTATGTGTTAGGCCTTGAACTCAGTATTTTATACACTTTTGTCTTTAAAGCAACATGACTATAATGTGGAGAATCTGTGAACTTATTGTACGCATGAGATAATTGAGAAGTCATGACTTGTTCAAGGGCAAGAGTAACCCAGCAGAGCTGAAATAGGGAGCTGTCATGGTCTAGTCTGTAGAGAATTGTATTCTAGCCCCAGAGCCATATTTGTCTAGTGGTTCAAATCCACCAGTAGCTCCAGTGGGGGAAGATGGGAAATCTCCTTCCATTTGATTTATAACCTTGGAAACTCAGTGGAGGGTCAGTTACAATTTGGCACCAGTTTAATGGCCATGAATTCTGAGTGTCTGAAAATCTCTTTGCTATTCTGTGACCTGAGCACCATGTCTGTATAATCCTCTGTCCCAGCAGCAAGGACGATGAAGGAGGGCCTTTGCATTTTGTGAGCGTAACCTATCCTTGAGGAGGCAAGCGTGGCCCATGTAAAAAGTCAAACACTCCACTCCAAAGCTCTTAAAATGAAATGCCAAGTGGTCAGTTGCCTGCAGAAAGCTACAGCACAAGGTCTGTGTAAGTAGCTTGTTAAGGAGGCCATTAATACTCATATTCGAGTATTCTCAGAGGCTGAAGATTCCAGATGGCTAGGAGAGGAATATTCATTATCTGGTTGATTTTTTTTAAAGGAATTATGACACTTGGGGAATTAAAAATTAGTTAATATAATGTTAATACCTAGAACTATTCTGGAACAGATCATTAAAAAATCAATTTTCACATAAGAGGAGAAAATGAGATTGTAGACCTTTAGAGAGGGACACAGGTAAGTAGCATATATGTCACTTCCTCACAGGACAGTCTTGCACTGGGAGTTTGGTATTTGCTTGGCTCGTTTGGAGCTAATATTCTCACTAATTCTAGTTTTTTAATCTAAGTTGTAAAAAGTTGGCCATCATCCCAGAACAAGGAAAGGAAAAGAAATAAAGGAGAGACTCGAAAAATATTAAGGGCCTGCTCTGGCAGTGTGCCCACTGCTTCAGGTGGACTTTAGCTTATTCACCTCTTATAATGTCCTGGAGAAGAAGATGTGGCCATTCTAGTTTCCCAGAACAGATGAAGTCTGGGGATGCTTGTTGTTAGATTTTGTCAAGTTGACTCCGACTCATCGTGACCCAGGGCACAGCAGATTGGAATTCTAGAGAAGCAAGAATAGTTTGAAATTTTCCACGCCAGGCTCTAATGCCTTCTCTCTCGTCACCATACAAGCCTGGTGTGCTGCATCAGGGATGGAGTACAGGGTGTAGCCAAGCAGAGAGAACCTGTGAGATGTATGAGAAATGGTGCCAGGAGGGCTTCAGGAGCCCTACTCAGAACCCTCCTGGCCTGGAACTTGCTCATCAGGTGAGAGAGTGGGAGGGTTCTTCCTAACTTGTGGTGAAACATGCTCTTGTTTCCATAGTGATACAGAGAAGGGCCAAACAATCGATCAAGTCTATTCATTCATTCTACCCCCTTTGACCAAGGTCCTCCAAGCATTGTGTTTGGCACTGGGGAGGTAATGGTGAGATAAGAAAGACCTAGTGTTTCTGGGAAGTGTCTCTGCTCCAGAGAGTCTTGGATTACATGGGTGCTCGATTACTCTCCAGGGAGTCACTGTTTGGAACAAACTCTTTATGGAGCTGGGATGGGATATGTACCGTAATAGAAAGGACCATAGAAAGCACCATTTCCCAGAAGGGTAGAGGAGGTAATGTGATAGGGTGACTGCCACAGAGAAAGGCTTCCAGGGGAGTTGGTAGGCTTGAGCCTGTCACTATGACTGCCCTTTACTGGGTTCTTATCAATGCTGGAGGCTGTAATACGAGCTTAACCTGCAGAAGTAAAGGAGTTCAGTTATTCTCGTGTGCCTGAGTAAACTGAGTGAACATAAAGACCAGGTAGAGGAAGGGAGACACAGTTGGAGCTGACAGGCCTGCAGACGGATAGTACATTGTGGCGAGTTAGTAATGGGCCAGGTCAGAGGTGTATGTACACAGGGCAGGAAGAAAGAATTCTCCTCTTCCCAGCTGGAAGATACTGACAAGGGTCTTTCTGATAGGTTTATGGAGGTTCCGGATCTATGCTGGGTGTATTTGTTAGGATTTGTTGGTTGTAAGTAACAGAAACCCTCTCAAATTAGCCTAATCCAACAGACTGCCTTGTTTCTGGCCTGGAATGAACTTCTTAAATGAGAAATAGGAAAGTCCAGTTGCTTCTTGTGCATCTACATGTTAGAAAATGAATAAGGCAGATTGAAGAAGAATCCATGTCTTAGGATTGTGGTGCTGGAGAAGTTGTTGTGTGCCATTGAGTCACCACTGAACCACAGTGGACTCTCCAGGGGACTTTTAGAGCCAGTAAATTGCATGAGAGGAAATTGTCCGTCCTTCCCCAGTGGAGCAGCTGGTGGATTTGAACTGTGTGCCTTTGAGATTGCTGCACAGCTTTTTTTTTTTTTTACCACGAGGTCACCAGAGCTCCCTAGATTGGAGAAAATTACTGAGTGTTCTTTGAACTGTCAGAAGAACACATGTGTCTTGGAGGAAGTAGGAAACTAGGGGATCAAGTGAACGGAGACCCAGGTTGCTCTTTGGGGACAGAGATGGTAAAACATTGCCTCACATAGTTTGGGCATGTTGTTAGGACCAGTCTTTAGAAAAAGACATCCTGCTGGTCAGAGTCAGAATAAGAGAGGAAGACCTTCAAGGAGATGGGCTGACCAAGCAACTTCAGAAATGGCGTTTCGTCTGGAGGAGATTGTGAGGGAGACGCAGGCTTGAGGAAGGTTCATTGCTGTTCATTGGGTTCCTGTGAGTTTTAGTCAACTCAACATCGTGCACCTGGCATGAGGGCAGCTACAGACTGAAGAAATCCAAAAGCATCACCCACGGGGGTTTGGAATGGAATCTAAAAACTCTTAGGTGGAAACAGCTTAAATAGTAGCAGGAGGCATTGCTGCTGGGAGGTAAGGAGAGGTTGGCCAGGGAGGGAAGAAGAGACGTGCAAGGTGTCAGCCGCAGAAAGGCAGCTACAGAGCCTTTCTAAGGCTGGATTAGGATTTTTTCTTGGGTGACAGGTAACCCCTGGAGGCTTTCAAGAATGACACGGTCTGGTTCACTCTGGCTATGGACAGATGGCAGGGATGAGGTGACAGCTGGGATCCCAGCGAGAGTACACTGAGTTCCAGTACACTGAGAGGTGACAGCCACTCACTGGACCAGGTGCTGGATTTGTTCTAGATCCAGCCTCCCGACTGGAGCTTAGAGTGGCCCACTCCTGCACCAAGCTCACAGTTTCCAGACTCTAGCCCATGTTTGCAGTCCTGTCATTCCTTCTTATTGAAGAACTTGTCTTCAGGTTTAGTGTGGAGTAAGTGAGGAGAGAAATACAGGCCTACTTTTGGGGGCTAAACAATCAGCTGTTTGACCACCCACAGACACACACAAAGAGGAAACAATTAGAGAACTTCCCAGAGAAATTTTAATTGAAGCCAAAATGTGTGTAGCAGATACTTCCTGCCCATGGAGTGGGCCATTTGTGGTGTTGCCTTTTTGTCTTGTTATGTAAGGCATCTGTTGTCCACTGTGAGTCCTGTAGGAAGCAGAAGCAGAAGCTGCCTTCTGAAACAATGTGTCTCTGGGACAATACAAAGAAATACAGGCAAAAAAGTAGGAGGGAAGAAAGAAACTAGGTCTCAGCTTGGAGCCTGAGAAAATATTGATGATTGAGTCCTACTCCAGGGATTTGGACTAAATTGTTAAGGGTTTGGCTTGAGTCTCTGGGTGTTTCAAAACTCCCCAGCCAGCATTGAGAAGCACTATTTCAGGACGTCTTGGTTTATGAGATTAGGTGGTTCTCACCTGGAAGGAGGGAACCAGGTGAGGTCAGAAGACTACAGCCGATGGGCCTTGTCCAGACCACTGCCTGGTTTTGTAAATGAAGTTCTGTTGGAACACAGCCACGCCTGTGTTTACATATTGCATATGGCTGCTTGCACTAAAATGACAGAGTTGAGTGTTAAAACAGAGACCGTCTGGCCCGCAAACCCTAAAATATTTACTATCTGGCTGTTTACAGAAAAAAGTCCCCAACCCCTAAACTAGGAGGTGATGAGTTCTCAAGGATGTGGGAGGTGGGGAGAGGCTAGGGCACCATCCAGGGTGGTACATTTCCTCTAGCTTGAGATGTTGTTGTTACGTATTGTCGAGTTGGGAGTGACCTGTAGTTGACCCTCCAGTGGTTTTTCAGAAGCAGTTAATTGCACAGGAGAAGATTGCCCATCTTTCTCCTTTAGAGCAACTGGTGGATTTGAACTGTGTGCCTTCAGGATTGCAGCACAGCTTCTTTTTTTTTTTTTTAGCACAGCTTCTTGACAGTAGGCTACTGGAGCTCCTCAAAAACTTTCTTAACACAGTCACACAGGACCAACCACCAGTATCCAATCAGAGGACACAGAATGGAAGCCTTTCACCATCTTTAATTCTAATGATACCTCATCTTGAATCTGAAACCTGGTACTGTATGATGAGGAGGTGTCTAAATAGGCTGGTAAGAAATTGTAGAGTTGGTGGAAGGGGAGAATCATGAATTTTTGTTGTTGTTCTGGTGGCACTTTCCGTCAGGACTGAAAATTACTTTCTTAGACAGTGGCATTGAAGAACAGATACAGGCACAAATCACTACATTCATGACCACATAAAGATTGTCAAAGAAAAGGTCTAAGTACATACATAATTGCAGAAACTGTAACTAAATTGATGAATACGGTAGAGCTAATAGGCAGCAGAATTATAGAAACTATTTAATCATAACCGAACACCCTGACAAAATGGGCTTCTGAGCTCAGGGATTCAGGCCTATACCTTCAGTCAACGCCAAGGTCTACTGGCTGAGCATGAGTTTAAAAATGTTCTGCATCCTAACCTGATGGTCTGGGACCTTCAAAGCTGGCAAGTGACTAAGATGCAACTATTTGTCTCTCTCTGTTTGGAATAACAAGGAGAGAAGACAACCAAAGACATACAAACAAATCATCCAGGAGACTAATGCACCACTTGCATTTCAGTCTCTACAACCAAGAGACCAGAAGAAATAGATGGTTGCTGGCTCCCACTGCTGATAACTTGAAAGGGAATCACACTGCAGGGTCCTGAACAGGGTGGGAGAAAATGTGGGCCCAAACCCAAAATCACGAGAATGACTACACCTGCTGGTATTATAGAGACAGCAATTGACCTTAGTATCACTTGAGGTCCTGAAACACTAAGATCAGCAGCTCCTGTCCTCAGGGTCTTGTGATTAAGAAGTATACATAAAAGAAAGTGGAATTCTTGAACCCGTGCCCCTTTATAAGCCTTTGAGCCTAGAACTAAATATACTCCTGTTGCTTTATTTTCAGTCAGATAGGAGAAGTGCTTACCAGGTGATCAGTAACACCTCAGAATTGTGTAAGATCAAAAGGGCAGTATTTGCCCAAGGATATTACATGGAGTGAATAGAAGCACAAGTCACAGGGCAAAGATGGAAGAGTGCTGTTACAATGCGAATTGCATTTAATTCCATAAAACAAAATCTGTGTGCATGATTGGATGAAAAACTAACTGCTTTGTAAATTTGTCACCCAAAGCACAATATAAGACCAGCAAGTAAAAAATTGCAGGAAACAATGTCAGTAAAACAATTAAAAAAAAAAAACCCAGGAAAAGTCATGTCACTATTATAAACACATTTGTTAGGGATGTGGGGATATAATCATCACCAATAACAACAACTGTTAGTGGATTGAAAATGGTTGATATTTAAGGAATGGTCAATTAGCAGGAGAATGATATAAAGGTGATGGATTGCTGTTTTATATTTTCAGAAGAAAGTATAAAAATTTGTCTAACCTCTTAAAAAGAAGAAAAGGTTGGACTTAAGGCAGGTAAGATAACCAGGCCACCCTGGAGGAAGATGCCAAGTCATGGAAATGTCAGGGCCCCTGCAGTCTCTCAGCTTTGTGGCGACAGCAAAGATTGGCATTTCTAGCCCCATCCTATGCCTCTTTTAACCTATTACTCTGGACACACTCTGCCCTTGGAATTTGTGGCAGAAGCAGGTCTTGGTCGCCTGCACGTTCTCATTCCGAGATCTTACCAGACACTGTTTAGGGGATGATCTTCACCTATGAGAACATTTCTGGGAACCTGCTGGGAGAGTTGATCTTAAAGAACATGGTGTCCAAGTCCTGTGACACCCAAGTCCCGTAAAAGGCTGGGCTTTGGTACAGATTCTGACAGTGGACATTCATTTGTTCACTCCTTCATTTAATTAAGCAGATGCTTTTCACATATCCCTGTGCTAAGGCGCTGAGGATGTATCAGCCATGATCGCTTTAGCTGTGTGTCATGGAGGAACTGTGCACTGGTGCAACCGTCACACAAGTTCTTGTAAGGTGGCCCCATGATAGATGCTGAGAGGGACAAGTACGTGGTCAGCTAAGTTTGGGGAGTGAGACCGCTATCTCCCTTTTGCTTAAATTCCTTAAACTCACCTCATCACATGCTTCCCAACTTGTATTCACCACGGCGTACCTTTGGCACTTCTTTCTCATGGGTATTCCGTGAAAATACTTAACCGTTCCACCGACCAGTTTGGAGATGAGGTTCTGGAACGCTGCAGAATGAGATGCTGCCTCCTGGGGAGTCCATAGTGAGACTGCAGGATGTCTGCAGCAGATCTATGGCTTTTATTACTCTTACTTGTAATACACTTTTTGATGTTTGAGTTACAACAGCAAACATGAATTAAAACTAAATGTATGTCCTGGAAATGACACTCAAAATTTTTAGTTAAAGAAATGCTTAACTGAAAAATATTTGGCAGCCACGGATCTGGAAGATAAATCCAAGTGCCTTATTCCTGTATTGAAGATCTTCTGCGTTCTGGCCCAGCCTGCTTTTTCTATGTGAGCTCCCTGTCTGAGCTCCTGAACCCGCTCAGGGATCCTTTCTCTACCCTTCCTCACTTTCCTGCATCTGTGCCTCTGCATTTGTGTTTTCTCACACATCTCAGCATAGACTCTTCTACCATTTCTCAAGGCCCAACACTGCCACATCTTTACTGAAGCCTTGTTTGGATCCTTTCTAGCCAGAGCTCTGTGGTGGTTGTGTGTTTTTTGTTTGTGTGTGTGTGTGTGTGTGTGTGTGTGTCTGTCTGTCTTCCTGTCTGTGTCTCTCTCAAGTCCCATAACACCTTATTGTAAAAGTTTGTGACTTGTGGCCTGTGAACCAAATATAGCCAATCTGTAAATCTGTAAAGTTTTTTACAAAACACAGCCATGTCCACTTATAAACATATTGTCTATGGCTGCATTCACACTATAGTGGCAGAGGTAAGTAGTTACAAGAAGGACTGTGTGAGCTGCAAAGCCTGTGGCATAATCTGTAGAAAGTTGTGCTGCTAAGCCGAAGGCTACGAGGTCTTTGGAGGTTCGAATGCACCAGAAACTCTCATCCCATTGAATGAGAAGCGGTCTCAGCATCTCATTGAAATGTATAGCTTCATGAATCCATGGTCTCTGTGAATCAGAACCAACTTGATGGTGGTGAGCTTGACTTTTGTTTGTTCTTGGGGTGATCCTTGGAAGAAAGTTTACTAACCCTTGAGCTGTTAAATCCACTTCAGACACTGACTGTCTGAACTCCCTATTCTGAGTTAGTGGCTGTGCCAGCTTCTGGTAAGCTTTGTTTATTGTGTTTTATGAGCCACATGTCGTGACCTGGATTAGTGATCTTTTTTTGTTTTCCTACAACTACATGAACCTAGAGAGTGCTTTGTGGACTTGGTGGATAGAAAGTGATGCTACCAAATCAAAAGTGAGTGATTTTAATCTGTGGCACTCAGGCCTGATTTTAATTGTTTTTGGTCAAACATTCTTCTAAGTGGTATAGCACTTGTCTGTCCATTTGCTGTACAGAGCTAACTTGTGGTTGTTGTTAAGCTGAACACTGTGACACTGATGTGTCAAATGCAATAATGGTTACCTATGGTGGACAGTGTTTGGTGGAATTCCCTGATTAAAACAAGCTTTGAAGCAGGAGTGGCATCCACTTCCGAAATAGCTTGCCTCCAGAAACTCTATGAAGTTGGAGAAGCGAAGAAAGTTATACAAGTGTTCAGGTCTTTCACTCATAGGATTGCTATGAGTCATCTATAACTCAATAGCACTTAACAACAACCACCCCAATCACAGAGTTCCACGGTGGTGCAAATGTGTAATGTGCTCAGTTGCTGACAACAAGATTAGTTGGAGATTCTTTGTCACAAAGAGGCACCTTGGAAGAGAGGCCTGGAGACCTGCTGAAAGATCATAGCTGTTGATAACCCTGGGAGCACAGCTCTGTTCCCACACTCATGGTACTGCCCTGTGTCAAGATAGACTCGGAACCCACATTACACTTCGTAGGTCATCAGATAGTCTCACCAAAGAACTCCTTTACTCTGACCCTATATGTAACAGTGACTCAGAAGTACGGAGTTGGTGAGTTGGACTAAACATACTTCCTCTTCAACTATATGGGCAACGCCAATGAGTCTCATAATTACAGCAACAAACACCAACGACTGACAAATTATTCCTCTGATTTGTACTGTCTCAGCCTTTTCAAAATCAGTACAGACCAGACAAGCCGACTTGGGGAGGAGAAGCAGGAAGCCCAGTGATCTGATGGTCATGAACATCACTGAGCAAGATCCTGCGTGAGCTTTCATCTTTACATCTTTTGCTTTCTTGGCTGTGACAATAAGTGACAGTTTCAAAACAGCTTCCTGTGAGTCTCTGGGCTCGCCATGATCACTTTGTGCTTTGTGGAACAGGCCAGGGCTCTGCTTTGTTAATTTAGCATGCAGTTATATGAAACAATGGAACTGAAGGCTTGAGTTTGTAAAACATGGTCATGATATTTTATGAAGCATTTGAGGTGGTGGGAAATTAAGACTTGTGTTAACAGTCTCCGGTGAGGGGAATGCCACTGATGTGCAGACCAAGGCTTTTTATGGAGGACAGCAGGTCAACTCTTTTCTGGCCTTTCCCTTAGAGTCCAGAAGCTGGGCAATTACTTTTTGTTCAGTCAGAGTCTCCTGGTTGAAATCTCAGTAGAAAGCTATGATTTAATTTTTTTGTTCTGGATGTCACATTGCAGCAAATAGTGTTTTTACAAAATGGATTAAGGATAGAATTTATTAGCTTGAATTCTGTTTCTGTAAAGTTTTTGTTGTATTGTTCTTGTTCTCTATTGAGTCAACTACTACCCATAGTGACCCTGTGAATAACAAATCTGAACCTTGCCCTATCCTGGTCTCTAACATCTGTCATTCAGTTTTATTTTTTTAATTTTTTTTATTAATTTATTTTCTTTTTTTATTACTTGCTGTGTGCTGTGGAATCGAATCCAACTGGCACAGGAGGAGAATGCCCCTCCTTCTCTAGCAGAGCACCTGGTGGATTCGAACTGTGCACTTTTGGGATTGCTTGTATCCCGTTGTTACAGTCACTGAATCAGTCTGTCTTGTTGAGGATCTTCCTCTCCTTCTCTGACCTGCCACCTTTTCCAGCATTATACTCTTCCAAGAACTGGCCACACCTGACAACATGCCCAAAGCGTCTGAGATAAAAATGGCAGCATCCTTCCTCTGAGGGGCACCCTAGTTGGACTTCCTTCAAACCAGTCCACAGGATATTCCATATTCTTTTCAGACACCACAATTCCAAGGCCTCAATTCTCTGTCATTCTAACTCACTGCTGAACTTTACAGATGCTTTGGAAGCAATTTGTAGTATCATGGCTTGGATCGTGCACACCTGTCTTTAAACAAATATCCTTGCCCATTAGTACTCCTAGCTTGTTAGGAGAGGTCTTAGACAACAGATCTTCCCGGTAGGTCACAGTTTTCAATATCACTGTTGCAGCCGGGTGTGTGTGTGTGTGTGTGTGTGTGTGTGTGTGTGTGTGTGTGTTTATATATCCAAGCAAAAAGCAGTTGTTAACAACTTCAGTCTTTTATTCACGTATCATAAGTCACATATCACGTAAGTATCAAAAAGTACCATCATGACAGGTAGTTCAAATTGACCAGCTGCTCCACAGGAGAAAGGTGGGCAGTCTCTCCCCTTGTGATTAACTGCCTCTGAAAACCCGCCAGAGGGTTGGTCAGCTATGGGTTGGTACTGACTCTATGTTACACAACAATTGGTAAGAGCAGTTCCTGGAACCAAAACGTTATAGAAAGAGTACGCATTATGCTGCACATCAGTTTTCCTTGTAGGAGTCTTGAGTACATTTTAGGGAAAGGATGTCCCCAAATCTCCAGTAAGTCAGTTCCATAGTTTGCTAACTCCACATACTGCCGAGTAGAACAGCACACGTTGGGATTCCATGACTGTGAACTTTGTGATACAAATTGCCAGGCTGTTTTTCTGCGGTGCTTGTGGGTGGGATGGATTTGTACCCTGTCCGTTAGGAGCCGCTTGTTTAGCTGTTTGTGCCACCAGTTCTAGGAACTGAACCTTTGATTAGCCTCGCTGTAGACAACGTGCTGCCACAGTGTACTGCTGGTGCGTTTGCGCACACCTGTAAAAGTCCCCAGGAGAGGATTCTGGGAAGCCCGTAGCTGTCTTCCAGACTTGACCACATGCGCCTTCTTTGCTTTTGTTGACTTTGCATTGTATCTTTTTATTTTTCTACATTAATCCTATCCATGAATAAGGCTCTATGCTGCTACTTTTGACTACACTCAGTGAATTATTGAACCTGGGGTGGTCTTGGATACCCTTATACAACGTGTTTCCAATTTCCTGCAGCCTGGATTGCTCCCTCAAGTTCTTCTAACACAGATCTGCTGGGAAAAATTCCCCGAGCTGTTGTGTAGCTGAAAGTATCATTATTTTGCTTTCATATTTGTAGGATATTTTTACTGTGCATAAAATTTATCTTGACTATTTTTCTTACTATTTATGTTAAAGATGTTATTTTATCATCTTCTGACTTATTTTGTTTTCAGCTATTATTATTTGCATCTGACTAATGTTTTATCCTCTATTTGACTTAGCTTAAAATATCTTTTTTTTTTAACCCTTGAGCTATTTGATTGTAACGTATCTTTTCCTTGTGTTAAATTTGCTTGGAATTTGTTGAACCAGTTAGACATATGGTTTGATATTTTTTCATCTTATGTGGGAAATGTTTATATTTGGAAAATATTTCTTGAGGTATTTTTCACTATGATTTTTCTTTCTATTCCAATAGTCCAATCACAAGTACATGTTGTTGTTGTTATGTGCTGTTGAGTCGCTTGCGACTCATAGCGACCCTGTGTACAACAGCCCTTAACTCTGCTGTGTCCTGTGCCAGTCACGCTGTCTCTGACACTCCCATCCTGATTACCCCAGTCATTGAATCCATTGACCTCGTAGAGGGTCTTCCCCTCCTGTGCTGCCCCTCCACCTTAACAAGCATGATGTCCTTCTCCAAGGACAAGTCCCTCCTTACAACATGTCCAAAGTATGTTGGACGAAGCCTCAGAATCCTTGCCTCCAGGGAGCAGCCCGGTTTAACCCTTTCCAGGATGAATCTGTTTGTTTTCCTAGCAGTCCATGGCATTCTCAATACTCTTCTCCAGCACCACAGCTCAAAGGCATCAATTCTCCTTCTATCCTCCTTGGTCATTGTCCAACTTTATGATGCATAATAAGTGATTGCAAAGACCATGGACTGTATCAGATGCACCTTAGTCTCCAGAGGGACACCATTGCTCTTCAGTACTTTGGAGAGGTCCCTAACAACAGACTTTCCCATCACAATACACCTTTTAATTTCCTGGCTACTGGTGCCAAGAGTGTTGACTATGAACAATCTCAATCTCTTCACCATCTATCCTGATGCTGCCAATTGGCCCAGTGGTGAGAATCTTTGTCTTCTTAACATTGAGTCTCAATCCATATTGGAGGCTGCAGTCCTTGACCCTCTGCAGCAAGCGCTTCAGGTCCTCCTCAGTTTCAGCAAAGCAGGGTTGTGTCATCTGCATAATGCAGATTGTTGATAGATCCTCCACCAATCCTTATGCCACACTTCTCCTCATAGAGCCCCTCCTCCCGGATAATCTGTTCTGCATACAGATTGAAAAGGTATGGGGATAGGACGCATCCCTGGCATACGCCCTTCGTAATTTTGAACCATGCAGTGTTCCCTTGCTCTGTTCTGATGACTGCCTCCTGGTCCAAGTATAGGTTTCGCGTGAGCACGATCAAGTGTTCTGGGATTCCCATTCTTCTCAGAGTCAGCCACAGTTTGTTATGATCCACACAGTCAAATGCCTTTGCATAATCAATGAAACACAGATATATATTCCTCTGGTATTTGCTGCTTTCAGCTAAGATGCGTCTAACATCAGCTACAGTATCCCTAGTTCCACGACCCCTTCTAAACCTAGCCTGGACTTCTGGCAGTTCTCTGCTGATGTGCTGTTTTTGGATAATCTTCAGTAGAATCTTCCTTGCATGTGAAATCAATGAGATTGTTCTATAGTTTTCCACACTCTGTTGGGCACCCTTCTTTGGAATGGAAACAAATCTAGATCTCTTCCAGTCATTTGGTCGTGTGGTTGTTCTCCAGATTTCTTGGCACAACTTGGTGAGCACGTCCAGGGCAGCATCTGTTAGCTGAAATAAGTCAAGTATATTAGACACTTTATTTTGTCATATGTATCACAGAGTCTACAATTTTCAATTTCTTTCTGTGTTTCTCGATATACCTTATTCTTAATAGGTTTCATTGCTATTTTTTTTCTATACTGTTCAACTTGTGCAATTTTCATTATATCCATTTTTCCCCATTATGGAAAATTAATGAAGTTTCCATTTGCTTCTTTTTGTAATTCTCATTTCTCTTTTGAGCTTTCTCATCCATTAATTATGTCCATTTATTTCTACATATCTTTGAACCTATTTGTAACTATCATCTCCTTTTTTTATGTTTATAAGATTGCTTGATATTCTTGTTTGTTTCCTGGTCTTTCCTGGGTGTACATACAAACTCCTTTTTTCTTGCTCATATAGCAGTTTCTTATTTTGTGCTAGACTTTTTATAGGTTCAAAATGATATGCATTAATTTTTAAAATATATACCTCAATATATTTAAATTATATACAGATTAGATACATAATGAAATTTAATATGTTTTAAACACTTTAATATTTAGAAATTAAAATAAGAATTCTAATGACATAAATGCAAGTTCATGGTTCTGAAACATTCTCCCAGTTGCTTGGGGTGAAATTAAACATTTTACAAAATGTTTGAGTCTAGCATTAAAGTTTTCAATAATTTGGTTGTTGGATTGCTTTAGGTATGAAGTTCAAGACCTACTTAGTAGTCTCCTGGTATGTTTCACATCCCAGGACTGGAGCCTACTCTGTTGTCCAATGAGTGACAATTATTTTCTCCATTTTTATAGTTGTATAAAGAGTAGAAATACTCTACTGTCAATTTCTTCATCATATTTGAAAACAGATTCTTTATCTTTTTCAGAAAAAGTAATACATGACAAAGTATATTTATTTTACCTGAGGAAAATAAAAAGAGATCTTTTTAAAATAGCTATCAGGAATATTTTTAAAAGCATTAAATCATCAAATTGTATTTGCCACTGGTTCTATGTCGAGTGAATTCATTCATGCAAGCATTCAGTAAATAGGTATTTGGGACCCTGTATGTAATGATGATAGAACATTAAGAAAGGGAATGTTCTTTATCATGGAACTTGTATCATTATAAGGGCATGGGGAAAAAGTTGCTGTCTTCTCAACTCTGACTTATGGTAGCCCTTCATGTGTCAGAGAAGGACTGCGATTCATGTTTGCAATAGATGATATTCTGGGAGGTTGATCCCTGAACCTTTTCTCAAGGTGCTATTGAGTGGTCCACAAAAGCCATTACATTAACTGCTGAGTTTATTAACTACTTGCACCATCCAGAGGCTCTAGAGAGAAGCGAATGCTATATTAACATGATAACAGTAGACAAACATGAAAGTATCAACTAGTTATAAAAGCATTACTAAGTTGTTTGATTTGATAGCCATTGAATTGATAGATAGTGTGAGTTGAATCCTGGTAGATTCCCTCAACTAAATGTGAAATATGGAGCCAGGCATGTGGAGTTCAGTATGAAAAACATTCAAGGATAAAGGACCCATAAAAGTCCTAAGACTGAGATGAAATTGGTGTGTGAAGAACAACAGAACAGAAGGAACAACTTGACTAGTGTGTGCTAGACCAGGTTGGAGATTTGAGGGGTGTAGTGGACAGGTCACTAGAGTGTCACATCATTGCACTTTATGAACCCAAAGTGCAGTGGACATTTTGGACATTTTCTTGGCATTAGGGGAAATCTTTGCAAAGTTTTAAATGGGTTGGATATGTAATGATTACTCTGATGACACTCTGATGGAATTAGATTGTGTGAGAGTGAGACTGGAAATAGAGGGGCCACTTGAGTTACAAGTTTGGTAGTCTAGGTGAGAGATGCTAATCGATTGGTCTAGATGGGATAGAATAGAGGAAAGATATGAGATCCAGAGAGATTGAATATTAGGAATAAAGGAAAGAAAGAAATCAAAGACGATGCCTAGAGTATTTATTTCTGCTTAGTGGAGAATAGTGCCATTTGGGAAAATACGGAAAGCTGGAGAAAGGAAGAGTAAGTAGTGAGATACTTAAATTCATTTGGAGTTGAAGAATAAATCATAGGATTTCCAAAGCCGGTTAATTTTTAGATAAATTTGGGTTCTGACAATGAAGCTTTTTTTGAATGGGATAGACCCTCAAAGAATCTGAGGAAAGTAATCCTTTTTGAAATATCATTAACATATATTTTATGAATTAATAACTTTAATTAATTTTTATTCTTTCAGTTCTTTGAAATAGCTGTCTCAGTCTTTCCAATCACACTAGAGCAGTTTTAAAAGCACAGATTTTGGAGCTCAATGAACTGTGTTTGAATTCTGGCTCCGCACACCAACTTTTCTGCCTTTGTATGGCACATAACATCTGTAAACCTGTTTACTTGGTTGTGAATGGGACATAGTCATCAACCTTATTTCATAGAATTGTTAGGAGACTCATGCAGGTTAGCATATTGAAATGCTTAGCATCATGTCTGACAGAGGAAAACGTTCAATTTCTGTTAGAAGGTATCTCTGAGTGATGCAAATGATTCATGCACTTACCTGCCAATCAAAAGTGTAGAGGCTCAAGTCCACCCAGATGTATGTCAGAAGAAAAGTCCAGCAATCTGCTTCTGAAAGAAAAAGAAAAAAGAAAAAAAAAATACAACCCAAACAAACCACCACACCATAACCTTTTAAAACCCTCCAGAGTACCGCCCTGTAGTGACACCTGTGGGGCTGCCAAGGTTGGAAACAACTTGGTAACAGCCGGTGGTTTCCGCTGCTAGGTGGGGATCGTGGTGGTGGTCGTGATCGTGGTGGTGATGATAATGGCGTTGGTGATGAGGGTGGTGTTGGTAATATAGCCGTTTGTCAAACTGCCAACATACTGCCATCTTCGGCCCTTTGCCCTGGCTGTTCCCTGTGCCTGGGATGCTGTCACTAATGCCCACACAACTTGCTTCCTCTGTATGGAGGTGCCTCTGTGGTAGTGACATCAGAGCCCCTTCCCATGACTGCCGTTCCCGTCCACTCACTTTATTATTTCTGCATAGTAAGTATGGCGACCTGACATAGGTATTTGTTAGCTGTTGACTTTTTTTGGTCTCCCTCATTGTACGTGTGCTGCATGAAGACATGATCAGTTTTGAAATTTAAATAATTAAGGCATTTTTATGGTAACTTCTGTGTGGGTTTTTCTTTGTTTCTTTTTAAAATTTTATTAATTTTAATGAACGTTTACAGAGATTTTGGATATCCATTCATTCATTGTTGCATTTTTCTCCCTGCGTACCCCTCTCCCCACTTCTCTGTATTTATACAAGGCAGTATTGTGTAGTCAATTAAATTTTTATTCTTCAAGTCTATTTAATTATAACAAGGAGTATTTCTAGAATGTTACCATGTCTGCAAAATATCCTCTGTGAACAATATGTAAGACTTAAAGAGAATATGTGACCAAGTTGAGGCCCACAAACATAAGGGGAGTCTGTCACTTGTACCCAGGTGTTTCTGAGTTCATGGCCTCCATGCTGTGTGTGGAACTCTGGCAGTATAATGTCTAAGTAGCTATGTTGCTCACCAAAAGAAAGGTTGATGGCTCAAATCCACTAGAGGCTATGTGGGGGAAAGACGGGCTGTTTCCTCCTGTTCAGATTTACATTCTCAGGAACCTAATGGAGAGTTACTGTGAGTCAAAAATGACTTGATGGCAGTTTGATTTTTTTAAGCTGTGTATAGACTCATACACATCATTAAGTGGTACACATAATTAAGGGTGTGACTGCTAAATACGCGATGATACTTCGAATCCACGCAAAGGTGTTTTGGAAGAAAGGCCAGCTGATCTCCTTCCACAGTCTCAGCCGTTGAAGACCCTGTGGGGCGCAGTTCAGCCCTGGAACACGGGTGGGGGGAGGGGTCGGACATGGCTTGAGGTGACTCAGTAGCTGCTCCTTGTTTAAGCTGTAGGTAATTCTTTCTCACGTTCCCTTTCAGTATGAATACTTCAATGCTGTGCTGATCAACGAGAGGGACAAAGATGGGAACTTTTTGGAGCTGGGGAAGGAGTTCATCTTAGCTCCTAATGACCATTTTAACAATTTGCCAGTGAACATCAGTCTGAGTGATGTCCAGGTGCCAACAAACATGTATAACAAAGGTAAGTCAGCCTGACACACTCTCTCTCTCTCTCTCTCTCTCTCTCTCTCACACACACACACACACACACTCCACCTATTAAATGTTAAGCACTGGGAAGCTCGATGATGTGTGCACGTATTCTACCTAGAGATACTGAACTTTTCTGTCTTCTCACTTTGTGTTTGAATCAATCTCCCTCACGTGTAAACTGAATCTCATCACCAGCCTCCTGATTTGGACTCACGATGACTCTTTAATACAGAGTGGAGCCGCCTTTAGGACTTAAAAGACCTTACTTAAATCCTTTCATAGGCAAGTAACCTTCTGTAAGCACTTTCTCAAGTGGTCGTTTGTTCAAAATGCTGCCCATTTGGCTAGCAGCTGAATGTATGAACCACGGGACCTGTCAGGACTCCTAGCATCTAGACCAGAGGCCAGCATGTTCTGTCTGTAAAGGACCTGATATTCAGTATTTTGGTACCAAAAGTTTCTGTTGCAACTACTCTGTGTTGTATTGTGATAGCAGGCACAGATAGCGCATAAACAAGTGTGGCTGGGGAGACTAGAATTATGTCTGCAAAGACAGATGGTAGGTTTGACTTGCTCACTGTGGTTTACTGACCCTTAATGTAGGCTTTCTGACTGCTTTCTCTACCGGAGTCAGAGAGCTGTAAGGACTGTGATGGAGTCAACTTGCTGTTCTTTCACTCTGAAGCACTAGGACACTTTACATAGAATCATGGAGCTTCCTGCTCTCAGGCTTGTGTCCCTCCAACCTACTCTTCATGTTGTTTTTGTTAGGTGCTGTCGAATTGTAGACGTCTCATAGCGACCCTATGAATGAAAGCCCTGAGCACTGTTCATGCATAGAGTTTCTGGAGGCAAGCAATTTCAGAAGTGGATGCCGCTCCTGCTTCCAGGCTTGTTTTAGTTGGGAAGCTCCAGCAAACACTGTCCACCATGGCTAACCTTTACCATGTTTGGCACATCAGTGTCACAGTGTTCAGCATCACAGCAACCACGAGTTACCTCTGTACAGCAATGCACAGACCAGTGCTATACCACCTAGAAGAGTGTTTGACAGGAAAACAATTTGAACCGGCCTGAGAGCCGCACATTAAAATCAGCCACCTTCGGCTTGGTCCCATAACATTCTGTCCACTAGGCCAACTCTTCATAGAGACCCTAAAGTTCTCTTCCCAAATCTTCCATTTGCCCGTTCAGGTGGAGATGCTGGTGACCCCTGCAGAGCCCCCTGCTAGAGAGCAGCAGCTCCTTCTTTGAGTCCTGCTCCACTCCTGGTGAGCTGTATGATCCTAAACAAGTAACGCTGTCCAACCAAGCCTTCGCCTCTTCCTTTGTAAGAGGGACAAGAGCACACCTCCCTCAGAGAGCTATTGTAAGGAAGTGAAAGAACTTACATGTGGCCCTTATTGCAGTAGTTGTTGTTGTTAGTGTTGTGGAGTAGATTAGGACTCATAGCGATTCTGTGAACAACAGATCTGACCCCAGTTCTATCCTGCACCATACTTATCATCTCTGACATACTTGAGCTCATGCTGCAAAATCACTGTCTTTGAGTTGTGTTGAAGAGTGCTGAATGGACTTCGAAAAGAACAATTGGTTATGTCTTAGAGGAAATGCGGCAGAATGCTCTGTGGAGGCAAGGGAGGTGAAGTTTGTATCTCACATACTCTGTGCCATGTTGCTTTGGAAGGTGCAAGGTCAGCAAATAAGAGAAAGACCTTCCATAAGATGGATGGACACACTGACTCCCATGCAGCGGTCGATCAGGGGAAGTTCTCAGCACATTTTGTGGTGGTGTTTTTTACTGTCAAGTCAGAACCAACTCGTAACTGAACTTGCAGCACATTTTCAGAGGCGGTAAATCAATAAATCACACAGGAGGATATGCCCGTCCCTCTGCAGAGCAGCTGGTGGATTTGACCTGCATGTTTTTGGGATTGAAGTACAGCTTCTTACCACTAGACCCCCATAGCTTTTGTTGTCGTTATGTGCCGTCAAGTCATCTGCAACTCATAGCAACCCTATGTACAACAGCCGTAAACCCTGCTCTCTCCTGTGCCAATCTCATCAATCCATCTCATCAAGGGCCTTCTTCTCTTGTGCTGTCTCTCTACCCTCCTAAGCATGAGTCCCTCTCCAAGGACTGATCCCACCTTGCAACATTTCCAAAGTATGTCAGTTGAAGCTTCATAATCCTTGCAGTCTGGTCTCACCCTCTCCAGGATGAACCAGTTTATTGTCTTAGCAGTCCATGGGATATTCAGTACTCTTCTCCAGCACCACAGCTCTAAGGCATCAATTCCCCTTCTTTCATCCGCAGTCATTGTCCAGCTCTCTGATGAATAGCAAGCTGCCATTATTTTGGGGAAATGAGAAGGATACAATTGTCCCTCTGAATTATCTAGATCATTGCTCACAGAACTTGACCATTGATAAAATATTCAACTCAATGTCTCAGAAACATCGCATCCAATTCTCATGTCTCTGCTTAGACGCCAGGAGTCTCTCACTATTGAATCACCTGTTACCTTGTTGTTCAGAAGTCAGTGACAGTGACACTCCATCTATAGGGTCAGTGGAGATCCTCCGGTGAACCAGACTCAGTCCCTCCACGAGGGAGCACACAGGAGTCTGGGAAACAGGGAATGTGTCAGCTGCAGATCACAGTGATGGGTATTCATGGGGCCAGCTGGATGCCCAATCTGTATGGCATCTCTGTGGGCCCACCTACAAATTTGTCTTTTTTCCTCTCTCCCACTTAAAGAATTGTGTCAGTCTCAATCACCCTCAAGAGGGCACTGGACTGGTGCCAAATCTGTGACCTGATCTTTATTGTGGGCTGTTCTTTAAGCGGGTAAATGGAAGAGAAACCTTGAGGGCTTCATCTTTGCTCTGCAGAATTCAACTCTCTGGGGCAATCATGTCAGCTGATGAAGGCAGATTCCCTCCCCTTTGTGCCCTTTGGCCAGACAAAGCTCCCTTCTCTACATCAAATGCGTCCTTAACTGAAGATGAGAAATGAACAAGATTTTACAGAGCAATTTCAAACCTAAACCAATTCGGAATGATCTCTTAAAACCTGCCATCTGCTTCAAAACTGCTGCAGCCATTAGTGCCATAATGTAGCTTTAATTCCATCCTTGGGCCTTAAAGTCCTAATTGTACCTTTTGGTGGCAACAACATGTAAGGGACCAATAGGGCCGTCGATCATGCAGGCTGCAGAATTGTGGCTGGGAGGATGTTAAGACAGAATCCTAATAGCCATTCAGACTACTGGAATCATAGGTGATAAAGATATTTAAAATCCCTCTCAGCTTTTATGGGGTCTGCCTGTCACCCCTTCTCAGACTCAGTGGTCCACCTACCGGGCTGCATGGCTATGGCCCAGAGTCAGTCAAACACTGGATCTTACATCTGTCCATCAGCCGGAAGCTAGCTGAGAGAGTAGGGAGGTAATGTTAGGAAAAATGTGTGTCTCCATGCTACCTAATTCAAACCATCCCCAGTCCTTTTTTTTTTTTTTTTTAAGCATCAGAAATGCATTTCATCTTTAAAAGGCCCTCTCCTCTAGCTCGGATCCAATTAGCAATATTGACCCCAAGCCCATTCTCAGAACTTGACTTTGAAGTTCCTGTATAGATACCTTATCTCCCAGCAAAGGAAAACAAGAGATTGAAAGACTCTCCTGGCAGCTTGGACCCCTGTGAGTGTGTAGCAGAGTGGCCAGTGACAGCTTGGGAGTTGTCGTGAGCTGTGTCCTTGGTTGTAACTTCAGTCATAGATGCAGCTGGCTTGTAAAACCTGTCTGCTCTCCGCAGTCTGCTTTCACTTCCTTGGTGGACCTTGCGTTGAGCTGTCCAGCCAGGTCCCTGCTTAGCTTTGGAGCTGCACTGCTCTTGGACGTGGAAAGAGACAGTAGATTCAGAGTTAGTACCATGTGGCAAGGATACTCTACTGCCAGAAGTATGCGAAGAGCCCAATTCCTCAAGTCTTCAGTCATTTTCCTTAGGGTCTTTCAGGTTACCCAGTGCAGCAGCTTCTCTGTGAAACTTCTTCAGATGTTCATTGATGCTCTGCCTCCTCAGCCCTTGAGTTTTACTATCTCAGAGACTCCTTTGAAGACTAGCAGCTTATCCTTTTCGGTCTGTGAGTGACCTTATATTCTCTATGAAAAAAGTGTGACAAGGATGCATTTGTGAGCACTGTTGATGAGTTCAAAGACAGTTCAGACAAAGCTGGACTCTTCTAAATGCTTTCTACATTAAGGTAGTTTGGGGAAAAAAATCTCTCCCTATTCCTATGAGAGAGAAATGTGTGTATACATATACCTGCACACGTATATGTTTGATTGTTTGCATGTACACACATATTTTCGATGTGTGTACTTATATGCATGTGTGAGCATTTAGAAAAATAGTACCATGAATGTGAAATCACAGGGATACTCAAACCAGTCCTCATACTGAGTCCTTTTTTGAGCAATTTTTCGGATTCAATTCCATCTGTGTTCATTCTTCACACATCTATTGAACACCTGCCATTTTCCAAGCAGCCTGTGGGGTTCTTAGTGTTTGCTGATGATGATCAAAGCAGTGGATTCCTGGGCTCAGAAGGGATTAGGAACCTCTTTACTCCAGTTTGACCTCACATTGAATGGAGTAAAAATATCTTCAGAGACCCTATTTCCAAACAAGGTCAAATTCACAGATACCTATGGGTGAGGACTTCAGCATATCTTCTTAGAGAGACAATTCACCATATAGCAAGAAGCAAGGCCATGGCCTTCCTTCACACCTCTTTTCTGCTAGACCCAAGAAAATGCAGAATTTATATGTCAGTTGGTTTAAACTTGTGTGGTGTTTTATGGCCTTGGGTCATAAAGGGAGAACAGGAGGATGGGTGTTTTTATCTCCACTTTTCAGACAAATTAAAATTCAGGGAAGTCAAATGACTTAACTCCAGGTGGCCCTGCCAGGTGACCTTCACCACATGGCCCTTCATTTTTGGATGTGGAGTTTTGCATACTCTGTTGCTTTGTTATGTACAGTTAGTTGCCTGGGGCTCAGTTGTTCCTGGAACTTTGAAGTACTTTGAAGTATGAGAATGCTTGCCCAGGTGAGAATCTCAAACCCCATTTGTGGGACTCTATCACTCAGGTCCAGTCACTCTTCTGAAACCTTAACTTTCTCTGGACACAGCTATTCTTGGGCCTCTTTCTGGGATCTGCTCACTCACTGCTCCTCACTTTTCTCTCTCTATGATACTTTGTCCCATAGCTTCAGAGAGCTGTGAGGGCCACGAGAACTGAAGATAAATGTCTGCATAACCAGCTTCTGCTGTCAACCCTGCCCAATTTCTTGAGACAAGAAATAAATACAAAGACTCTGATTATCTAGTTGAGACAAAAAAAGGAGAATGGGCAGACAGAATAAGCAGAAAATAACAACTCAAAAAATTCCATCATTCTTGTATTTGTTCCTTCCTTCCTTCAGTCATCAGATACTGTGTTGAGCTCAAGAGAGATGTGTGTAGAACAAAGAACCTGCCCCCTTGAAGCTTCTAGAAGAGTTTAAGAAGACAGATATGATGAGAGTGATGGAGATAGAGGAACCATGAGGTAAAGTCCTGATCTCCTTTAAGACAGGCTTCCTTGAAAGGAAAATAATAGGTAGAAGTTAAGCAAGTAGAGGGTTGTGATGGGAAAGTAGGTCTAAAATGATCAAATTCTGAGAAGTTTGGAGGTGTGAGAGCTTGTGGTGCTGAGAAGTGGTCCGTGAGTGCTGTGGAGTTGGGACTGGACACCAGAAGCATCAGGGGAATCCTCTATGAGGTAGCCGTGGAGTCTGCAAGCCTGGAAGGATTGACCTTATGGGAAGAGAATGGGAGAGTCATCAGGAGATCAGCAAACTGTGGGGCTGGTGGTCAGATTGAACTTGACAAATTGGTCTAGAATGTGTCTATAGTGGAATAAAAGGACCCATGTGTACTTAGGAGGAGAATGAATAAGGAGCCCGGAGTCTGGGGACCTTGTTTAGATACGTCTCAGGAGAGGAATGGGACAGGGCTCCTGGCTGAGAGCTAAAAGGAAAGCCCTCTGGAGCAGGCTCCTGGGAGAGAGAACACCAGGTCCTCCAGGTCAAGGGCCTCCATCTGTCTTCTGGTGATTTCTCAGCATGGTCTCTAGCACAGAGTTGTTGTCGTGTGCTGCTGTCCCATAGCTGACCCTCCAGTGAGTTTAGTAAATCACTGCTTCCGAGTGAAGATTGATCATCTTTCTCCCATGAAGGAGCTGGGGGATCGGAACCGTGTACTGTTGGTTGGTCAGTATAGTTCCTTTCTACTAAGCCAGCAGTGCTCCTTAGCACATAGCAGGGGCTCAATAAATATTTGTCGGAAAATGAGCAACTGGATAAATATATACCATTAAGAAAAGAAGTGTTGTCTCTCACAGCGGAAGACGGCTAATACGCTCCATTCTTCTCCCTCGGTAATGGAGGGCCCTGCCCAGGTTGCTCCTTCATCTTCTAGGCTTCTCCATCCGGGTATGCAGTTATGTTAGACCAGGCGGTCTTGAGTTTGAGAGACCCAACCCTTGAAAAGGAAAACAGATCAGAGAATAGGAGACCCATAACCACAGCTGCAGAACCCAAGAAATAGATCTGTCTGTTGGAATCCTCTGTAAAATGAAGGGAAAGAAAAAAAAAATGAAGGGAAAGGGCAGAGGTCTGGTGAAGTGGAACCGGGCCCCTGGCAGGGAAACAGGGAGCATGGGTGGCTTGCTGCTGGCGGGATGGGCAGGGACCACGGGGCTCGGATTTGTCACATGTCTCAACCGATTTTTCAAATGTTGAGTTTGATAAAACACAAAATGCATTTTGCCAAGCACTTTTCCCCTTAATTACATGTGTATATTTTAAGGGAAATTTAATCCATATGTTTCTTATTCATTTACACGGAAATCATTAAAATGTTGTTTTCGAAGAGCGATTTGATGTGCAAGAAGGTCCATGAACATTTTAAAAAGCTGTTTGATTTAATTCTTTTTTTTTTTCATTCTGTCCTTTTCTCTTTTTGTGTGTGGCTTGCTCTCGTTCTTTCTCTTGTTCTCCTCCCCCACCCTGTGTGTGTGTGTGTGTGTGTGTGTTGGGGGGTAGGAAGATCACCAAACACTACCATGTCATAAACTCAGACTCTGAAAGGTTTGTGTTTTCTTCTCAATTCGAAACTGAAGCGTTTGAAGTTAACTTATCTCCTCAATCTCAGTGAATATGAGGGTGATAAAGCTGTTGACTCCGTGGCACCCAGTAAGTTGCTGTCAGGACAGGATCAGGGAAGGCAGGTGTGGATTCGATGCTATGGGCCTAGAGAAGGACTCTGAGGAACTCCACGCCTGTGACCCTTCAGTACCTACAGAACCCACCAGGGCTTGGTAAACTTTCTCTAGTGTTTTTCTGGAACACCTGTTTCTTCTCATTTTGTGTCTTGACACTCCAGCAAGTGAAGGACCTTCATTGTTTGAAAACTTTTCTCCATCCACATCACTTAAGTAGATTCTTCTTTTGTGAAGGTAGCTCTTCTCCAATTACAGTTTCAGGCCTTCTAACATGAGGGGCTCATCCTCAGGCAATAAATCAAACAATGTTTTGCTCCTGTTTAATAGTATTTTTGAGAGCTTGTAATTTTACAATTGAATGACTAATTCTTTTTACTGTGTTTTTGTCTGGAAGTATCACTGAAACCTTTCTACCATGGGTTACCCTGCTGGTATTTGAAATATCGGTTGCATGACTTCCAGCATCAAAGAAACATACAGGCCACCACATTATATCAAACTGTGGGACCAGGGATGTCATTGCTGATGCCAGATGGATCCTGGCTAAAAACAGTGAATATCAGAAAAATGACCAGCTGTGCTTTATTGACTGTGCAGGCGCGTTTGACTGGGTGGATCATAATGAACTATGACTAACATTGATAAGAATGGGAATTCCAGAACACTTAATTATGCTTATATGATATCTAGACAAGAAGCTGTTGTCTTAACAGATCAAGAAAACACTGTATTGCTTAAAATCAGGAAGGGTGGGCATCAGGGATGCATCCTTTCTCTATACTTATTAAATCTGTATGCTGAACAAATAATTCATTAAACCAGACTCTTTGAAGAAGAATGTGGAATCAAGATTGAAGAAAGACTCATCAACACCTTGTATTATGCAGATGACACAACCGTGCTTGCTGAAAGTGAGGAGGACCTGAAGTGCTCATTGCAGAAGATCAAAGACTACAGCCTTCAATATGGATTGTACCTCAACATCAAGAATTTAAAAGTTCTTACCACTGGGCCAGTGGGCAGTGCCATGATAGATAGATAGATAGATAGATAGATAGATAGATAGATAGATAGAGGATTTTAACTGTCAATGATTTCTTCTTACTTGGATCCACAATCAACACCCTTGGTACCAGCAATCAGGAGATAAGATGTATTGGTTTGGGCAAGTCCCCTGTCAAGGACCTCTTCAAAATGCTAACGAACAATGATGCCATTTTGAAGATTAAGGTGTACCTGACTCCCACCAAGATCTTTTCCATTACTTGCTGTGCATCTGAGAGCTGGACAGTGACTAAGTATGACAGAAGAAGAATTGATGCCTTTGAGCTGTGGTGTTAGAGAAAAGTGCTGAATATCCCATGGGCTGCTAAAAGAACAGATAAGTCTTGGAGAACATGAAGCCAGACTGCTTCTTAGAGGCAAGGATGACAGCGTTTTGTCTTTCATACTTCAGACATGTTATGAGGAGATGTTGTTCCTTGGAAAGTGATATCATGCTCGGAAGGGTGGAGGATCAGCAAAAGAGAGCAAGACACCCAACGAGATGGATTGATAAGGTGACTGACGTAGTAGGCTCACGTGTATTGGTGATGGTGAAGATGGCACAGGATAGAACAGGATTTAGGTCTGTTGTTTATAGGATAACTGTGAGTTGTACACATCTTCACAGCACCTCACGGCCACAACAGCAGATGAGTGGTAGATTCTCATATTAGATATAAAAACCAAAAAATTTCAAGAAAAAGAATACCAGATATGTTAAAAGGCACACTTAGAATTCCCAGACTAAAAAAATGAGAGAGACTGGATATAATATACCGACCCTTTAACTTCAGAACCACCAGACTGCCCTGTCTTATCTGTGTCACCGTATCAGTCACTTTTAGAGGCAGCTACTGTGTTTGGCGAAATGTAACATGCCTGTTGCCATGCACTCTTTATATGGGCATCAAATTGAAGGCCTTGTTTTCGTCAAATTTTGCTATTTTCTTCTCAGCATGTGGAAAGTCCATCATAAATGGAAACTAGCCTTACTTTACATAAGCACTTTCAGTCTCTTCCCCCTTTCCAAATAATGGTACAGCAGAAAGTCTTTTTAAAAATGTAAAGTGACTTCAGTCATTCTGATGTCATTGGGTCATGACTGCTCACGCATTGGGGATATTTCTGTTGGAGATGAGACTGCTTCATATTTTAATCCTGCAAATATGTCTATCAAAATAGGTACAGAATAAGTGAGCATGAAAGTAATGATGCACAACTTGAAAAGACTTTTTGTTGCAAATATGAAGCAAAAGTCATTAGAAAAGACCAGGCATACTGGGCCGATAGATCCTAGGAGAAGCCCTGAGATTATGACTCTTGATCATGCTTCAAACCCAGGGCTGAAATCACACTAGTAGCTCAACTTTTAGCCAAGCAATTGACAGGCTTATGGGTCCATCAGTAACATTAGAGAGGAATTTATACTCTTTAGAAGAATTCGTTTTGTCAGATCAAACACTCAGCCTTTGTCCAGGGAGAAAGCTCAGAAGACAAGAAGGAACATGACAGAAGGGTGAATGAAAACTGGAAACACAGTGAGGAAGTGAGAAAGTGCTGTTACATGTGGGGATCATGGTCATCTTAACAAAGTGTGTGGACACTTGAATGGAAAACCACTTTACTCTTGAGCCTTTAGATTTAAGTTATAATATGTTAAGAAGCAGACCAACCTGCAAATAGAAATATATGATCCAGCAGTCTCAGTCCTAAATATATAAATTCAAGAGTGAAGAATTGTGACACAAATAGATATGTTGTTGTTGTTGATTGCCATCAACTCGAGCATGACTCAGAGTGACTCTATGAACAAAAGACCTAATGCCTTTCTATAACTATCATCGTTTCTCCAAGGCATGTGGTTTAGGAGTTGAGTGTCACTCCTGCTTCCAAACCTGTTTTACAACTGGGAGCTCTACCAAACACTGTCCACACTGGGAAACCATTCTGGTACTTGATACCCCAATGGCACAAGGCTCACTATCACAGCAAACTCAGGTTACTTTCATATAGCTCATTGACAAAGTGAAAGAGTGTTCCTCCAGTTATAACAGCACTAGTCTCATGTAGCAGTGGTTAAGTGTTGTCAAGTCACATACGACTCAGGGTAAGATTTTTACAAAAGACCTGAACTCTGTTCTATAGTTGTTGTTAGAGAATTAGAGTTGTGTACTGTAGAGTCGGAACTGACCCATAGCTGACCCTCCAGCGGGTTTTCAGAGGCAGGTAATAATTAACATAATTTCTTTACATTTATATAGAGTTTAGAGAGTTTGTTGAGTTTCCAGAGTCATCTAGTTTAGGAAGTGGATGCCACTCCTGCTGCCCAGCATGAACCAGTCTGGAAGCTCATCCAAACAGTGTACATAATGGGTAACCATATGGTATTTGACACGACATGCACACCTAAATTCAGAGCAGCATTAATCACAGAGACAAAAGAAGAGAACAATTTTAAGTGTTCCTAAATTGAGGAATAACATCTCATCGTACATACATACAATAGAATACTACTCTGTGGTGAAGAATAATGACTCTGTAAAACATCTAAGAATATGGATAAACCTGGAGGACATTGTGCTGAGTGAAATTAGTCACAAAAGGATGACTATTATGTGAGAATATCGTGGATTGTGAAGGTCAGTGGCCATGCATTCTCTTTCTGGTTGCTCTTACTGATGTTGTGCCTCCAGGGTGACTTCTGAGAGGACTTTTGGACTTACCTGTTCCTGGGCCTCCGTTGACCCAAGTGAGTGAGTGTCCTGACCAGGTGTGTGAGGCCTCGGGCAAAGATATGCACAGCCGGTCAGTCCTCTCTGCTTAGGCGCCTCCTTGAGTCCAGTCTGCTTCTGTGATACAGCACGTCTCAGGGAACTTGGACATTCCCTGTGGGCTCTTGTTATTATCTCAAGAATGCTTGAAAGCACAGGTAGACTCTGTGATGTGGGTGCCTTCTTTAATGGTGAGATTTCATCTTTACTTGCTTTGCAGGAGGAATCAGTCCTTGGAGAGAGACAGCAGACTGGAAAAGGTAAAGGGTCTGCAGAAGACCCTCAGTGTGATCCATTGAAAAGTGACTACCTCAGCAGGCTTGAGCATGACAGACCCTGAGGATGGTGTAGGGTTGGCAAGGTTCAGAGCTGTTGTTTGTAGGGTCGCTGTGAGTCTTAGTGGACTTGATGTCACCTAACAACAGGAATTATTGTAACAGTCAAAACCCCACGCTTTGAATATTTTAGATCGATTTACTTAATTTTGTTTTAAATTTTACACTGGTTTATTTACAAAATTTGAATACACTGTTTTTCCACACTGGATCTTTCCCATTTTCTTCACCACCACCACCACCACCACCCCCATCAAATTGTGTGGCCCTATGATTAACACTCCCCTATCAATCCTCACCCCTTTGCTTCCACCCCCGCACACCACCTTGGGTCCTCATACTGTTTCTAAAAAAAATGGTTTTATACTGTAAGACCTCATCTTCTGCACTGTGTGCACAGCCCTAATTGATAGTCCCCATAGGGCCCTCTTGTTGGGCTCTTCCTCCATTCTAAAGTGAGAGAGTCGCTTTTGTACATTTCTGATCTCTCTCTCTTTCTCTCTCTCTCCCTCCCTCCCTCTTTCTCTCTCTTCTCCACTTGCTTCATGGCAGTATAACAATTTCATGAGCGATTTCTGCCTCCACAGATGCTATTGCACTGTTTCATGCTCACAGATGTTGATATTTGCCTATCTCCATATGTGTGTAGATGTAACACTATCTTTTGGCAAGTGGATTAATCTGCTTCTTAAAAGACTATTAAAATGACTTCAAGAGGTAGAAGGAACACGTAACTCTGTGTGGTAGAGCTCAGAGCAGGGTTCTGAGGTTTTCTTGGCTCCACATCTGTGTGGTTCCGAGTCATGCTTTGAAGTAGTTGTCTCTGTTGTTGAGTCCACATGGACACATTTTCATTTGTGTACACTTTATGTAAGGCTCAGTGCTAGGTCGTCTGAAGTTGGGCCATAGATGCCTCCTGGGGAGAGGAGAGGAATGAGAATTTCACATACTCTGTTCACTGCTGCCAAAAGCAGAGTGGGATGAAGGAAAATAGAGGGGGAAAGTGCCTTGAAAATCCAGACGACAAGGTGATGTCATGGGGAGTCAAGGTCAGGAACAGTCAGCTGTGCTTGATAACGGGGCAAGTTGAGGTGTTTTAAATGTGGAGAGAAAGGTAAATATTAGAAGTTATACCATCACTTTTGGCTTGACCCACTGGGAAATAGAGTTACTGTTAACTAAAAAAGCGATTCTAGGGATAACTGAATCACTGTCATTATATGTCTTTATGAAGAAATTCTTTAAGTAGTTGGATGGACATTAAGTAGAAGTTTGGGTGAAAGTCCTACCGGGCTGGAGAGAACATATTTCAGAGTCATTACTGTCGTAGATGGAGTTCAAAGCCAAATGAATAGATGAGATCACCTACAGAATGTATATGGATAAAAGTACTATCCAAAGACTAAACCCTTAAGATACTTATCTAAAGTTGAGTATTTCAATTAAGACAGACTAGGAAGAAGGATTGACCATCCACTGCTGAAATACCAGGCCTTTGAAAACCGTGTATACAGTAGAGCACACAGAGAGTAGCAAATATGAGATTGGCTCAGGATAGAGCATGATTCAGAGCTGTTGGATACAGGATTGACAGTACTTAACAACAATGATCAAATAAATGAAGAAGGGCCTGGGGGTACATGAGAAGCAGTGATAACAAAGATTGGAAAGAGGTAAGCAGGGTATGATGTTATGAGGGTCAAGAGAAGATTGTATTTTGCATGGAGACAGCATGACCAGCTGTGCTGAATACTGCTGATGCACAGTTGACACTCTTAGGATGCCTGTGTTAGATGGGACTGTCACAACCCTGCTTGCTGAAACTGAGGAGGACCTGAAACACTTGCTGCAGAGGGTCAAGGATTGCAGCCTTCAGTATGGATTGAGGCTCAATGTCAAGGAGACAAAGATTTTCACCACTGGGCCAATTGGCAGCATCAGGATGGATGGTGAAGAGATTGAGATTGTTCACAACTTTAGTCTGCTTGGCTCCACGGTCAACACTCTTGGCACCAGTAGCCAGGAAATCAAAAAACGTATTGCGATGGGAAAGTCTGCTGTTAGGGACCTCTCCAGGGTACTGAAGAGCAGTGGTGTAACTCTGGAGACTAAAGTGCATCTGATACAGGCTATGGTCTTTGTAATCACTTGTTATGCATCAGAGAGTTGGAAATGACTAGGAAGGATAGAAGGAGAATTGATGTTTTTGAGCTGTGCTGCTGGAAAAGAGTATTGAGAGTACCATGCACTGCTAGGAAAACAAACAGATTCATCCTGGAAAGGGTTAAACTGGGTGGCTCCCTGGAGGCAAGGATTCTGAGGCTCCATCTAACATACTTTGCACATGTTATAAGGAGGGACCAGTCCTTGGAGAGGGACATCATGCTTTGTAGGGTGGAGGGACAGTGCAGGAGGGGAAGGCTCTCTATGAGGTGAGTTCATTCAGTGACTGGGGTAATTGGGATGAGTGTGTCGGAGGCAGTGTGATTGGCACAGGATAGAGCAGGGTTTAGGGCTGTTGTACATAGGGTCGCTATGAGTCACAAGCAACTCGATGGCACATAACAACAACAACAGGAAGTCCTAAGAAGGCCAGACCTCAGCTTTCCCTCATAAGAGCACCCAAAATATGAGTAGGTGACTATTAACGAGTAGATCATTGGTTAGATTGTCATCTGAAAGCTGCTGTATCAAATCCACCAGTCGGCACTCTGATGTCCCATTGAAATTTACAGCCTTGGAAGCCTAATGGAGGGCCTTAGCGAGTCAGAATCACGCTGACAGCAGTGGGTGGGCATGAGCGTCCGAAGGGTAGCACAGAAGGTTAAGTACTTGACCACTGACTGAACCGCTAGTGGTTTGAATCCCACCAGCTCAGAAGATAGATGTGAGAGTCTGCGCCTGAGAGGTCACAGTCCTGTAAACTCAGTGGAGCAGTTCTGCTTGTGACATTTAGGGTTCCCAAGAGTTAAACTCATGGCAGCTAACCGCAGCAACAGTTGGTGAAGATGGGGGCTTCTCAGTGGTCAGATTGTCCTTCCATGTTTCTGTGACCTGAGTTGGCCACAGTGACAGCCTTTCCTGATCCAGGTTCATGCCAGGTGCTTCCTAGCCTCACCCAGTCACCCCGCTGTTTATTTGTGTGACTGCTGTCATTGATAACCTGACTTCTGAAATGTTCTCTGCTAGTCCTGACACATTTCATTCTAGAATTTTGTTTCTTTCCTCCTACAATTCATTCCAAAGAGTTGGATGAAGAAGATATGGCTAGAAATTGTTTTAACTGTCAAGATACAACATATCTTTTGACACTTTTAAAGTTTTTTTTCCCCCTGTCAAGTCTCACTCAAGTTAATAAAAAAGGAGAGGACTAGAATTTGATGTTTATTTTTTTATTCATCCAGGAAAAGCTGTATTCATCTTTCCAAATGTGCATTCTGCATAAAACATCCTGAAATGACGTTTATAAGCTCATGTTAGGAATTAACAAGTACATTGTCACTCTAGAAAAAAATAAAAACTTTTTGGGATGAAGGTTGAAGATTAATGAGCGTTTCTCGTGGAGGGAATGTGGAAGACCCAGTTCACTGCCTGCACTTGGAAGGCATCGTGATGAATGGACTTCTTGTGCATCTTGCCGGAGACATCTCCTAGAGCGTCCATCAGGTGACAGATGGGTGTCATTTCGTGAGAAATGAAATGGCAAGATGCATTGACAGTGTGTTTGCTATGAAGGTCAACATTCCACGTTCACTGAGTTGATTACTTCAGAAAGGTGCTCCTCAGGGATTGTTTCATACGATGAGAGGGCAGTCTCCTTGTGGTAACAGTAATGAATCTTGGCAGGAATGAGCTCTAACTCAGCAGTGTTCACAGAGATGCGACTGAGCCTGGACTGCCTTCCAGCTCGGTACAGTTGTGTGGACACTGCCATCCATCTTCATGAATCTCCCGCTGCTCTTGGTAATGCCACAGCTTAGAAAGCAAAAACGGCACTTGCCATGGGATGAAAATCTGAAGGGTAGGAGACTCACATTAGTATGATTTGGAGCCCAGCAGGCAGACATGGTAATCTGAGTCAGACCTTTTGTACCTTCTTAGTGCAGCAGTGAAGGATGTTATGCAAAGTATACTATAAAAACTATAAAACTGTTATCTCATGTAGACTCATCATAAATGGCCTACTAATAGGGCACACATGAGACTTTTGGGTTGTGCCAGAAAGCAGTTTTTCTACCATTGCCAAACCTGTGTCCTTTATTTCTACGGAATGCTATGTTGGATGGCTGACCTTTGAAGAATTGCTTCAGAGATACCCTGACTTTAGAGGGATAGGAGTTTTGTTACTTAACTGACAGAAATCCTAGCCAAATGTTCTGTTGACAAAGGACAGACACTGAGGTCTAAATCTAAAATTATTAACTTGGTGGGTGAGCTATTAAGGAGGATTGAAGTTCATTCCATGTGCAACTACTGGTGAAGTGAGATTCTTCCCAGATTCCTCATGTTGTAATACAGGGACTACCAAGAAGAGGCATTGCTGCGTCAGAGGGGCTGCCCTATCTGTGGTTATTGTTCTGTGCCATCAAGTCAACTCTGACTCATAGCCACCCTAGAAAAACAGTTCAGAACTTGCCCTGCCCTGTCCCATCCTCAGAGTCTCCTCCATGCTCAGTCCTGTCCTTACAATGACTCTGTCAGTCCATCTTATTGAGGGTCATTGTCTCTTTCACTGACCCTCTCCCTTTGCCAGCATGATGTCCCCCTCCCCCCCACTGGCCTCTTCTGATAACATGCACAAAAGATGTGAGAGGAAATATCACCTTCCCTGCCTCTAGGGAGCACCCTGGTGATGCTCCTCCTGTCACAGTCCCTGGAGGACTCAGTACTGTTTGCCACCATCACAATTCAAAGACATCAGATATCCTTCAGTCGGAATTCTTTATTCATTGTCCAGATCTCACATGTGTATGAAACAGTGGAAAATACTATAGCTTGAGTCAGGCGTACCTTACTCTTTAAACTAACATCTTTGCTCTTTAGTATTTTAAAAAGATTCTTGACAACAGATTTACCCAATGTGATACATCTTTTGATTCCTTCACTGATGCTACCATGAATGTTGGTTATGGATCCAAGTAAAAGAAAATACTGACTACTTAAGTCTTTTCTCTTTCTTGATGTTGCTTGTGGCCAGGTTGTGAGGATATCAATGTTCTTGGTGTTGAGATGTAATCCTCACTGGAGACTATAGTCCTTGATCTTTTTCAGTAAGCATTTGAAGTCTTTTTTCACTTTTTGCAAGCAGGGTTGTCTCATCTGCATGACCTACATTGTTGATCAATCTTCCAATCCTGGTGCCACGTTCTTTTTTTTTTAATTTTTTTTATTAGAGAGCTTCCTTCATAGAGTCTAGCTTCCTAAACTGTTTGTTCAGTATACAGATGGAATCGTTATAGAGAAATGATACAACGAACCCTATTATAGACTTTTCCTCATTTTAAATCCGAGTGTTACCTTGTTCTGTTTGAGCAACTGTTTCTTGATCTGTGTACAGACGTAGAATTACAGTGAAGTGTTCTGGAATGATAATTTGTATTATTATTTGTAGCCTGGATAAATTTCCAGTTACTATGTTCTAGTTTACTTAAGTACCTGGTAAACACAACATAAGCTGTTCTTGACTACCTGTGTTTAAGCTGACATAATTTTCCCCTACGTTGTGATTAAAATGGAGAACCTAATTTTGTCTTCCAATTTTTGCCAAAGGAGCATGATTCCTGACTCCTTTCCCTTCATGGAGTTAGTGAAGTTGGTGGAATGTACACATTTGTGTTGTAAAACATGTATGTACCTTCTCTTTTAGTTATTACTGTTTACAGACATCTGTTGAAAGCTGTGGTTGCTCAGTGAGTTAAGGTCTGAACTGCTAACCGAATGCTTTTCATTTTGAATCCACTAGCTGCTCTGTGGGAGGAAGATGAGACAATCTGCTTCTTTAAAGACTTGCAACCTCAGAAACCCTATCAGGGCTATACTCCTGGTGGCTTAGTGGTAAGGCATTGTGTTGCCAACTTGAAGGCACGCGGTTCAAGTCCACCTGCCACTATTGGGGAAAACATTGGGCAGTCTCCTCCTGTGACATTTACTGCCCCTGGAAACCCACTTGAAGGTTCAGTCGGGTTGGTTCCGACTCAATGATATTCAACAACACAGAGTTACTGTGGAGAGGAGTCAGCACCAGCTTGTGGGCTCTGAGTTTGCCTTTTTGAAGAAACAGCCTTGAAATGAGATAAGAAGAAAAGAATTGATACTTTTCCTTCCATTAAATGTTATTTTCTTTTATTCACATTGTGAGTCTTATCATTTGCATAATTGTGTCTTATAAAATTAATCACCATTGATCTATTACCCTGCACTATTACCGCACATAATACTTAAGAAAGAAAAATCACCTAAACATTTCTGAATTAAAATCCTTTACTTTTCCTTCTCCCACACTAAGAATTTAATCATTTTGCTAACTTTTTTTAAAATCCTATATCAAAATCACCTGGTTGATTGTTAGCAGTACGGAATCTTGGGTCCATTATTTGAGCCAATCAAAATCAGAAATTTTAACAAATGGGGGTTCTGTTAATGGTCTAGAAGCTCTCGCCTTTGAGCTGTCAAGGCTAGGAGGCACCATGTTGCAGCCATTGAGTGCAAACATTGAAGACCAAGTGATCAAAGGGCCTAAGCGCTGAACACACTGCTCGCTGGCCTTCTATTCTAGTTCCTTCTCTATGAATTATGGGTAGTATCGGACCCAAGTTCTGTGAACATCGAGTGAATGATTGCATTTAGGGCAACAGTCAACACATAGGAAGCACTCAAGATTACAGTGGTTGTTACAGTTGCTTCATCTGTAGCAGAAGAGTAAATTATTAGTTTCTGAGGTACAATTTTACAGGCTCAGCTTCTGAACTTAAACCTTTCCAAGGTTAATTTAAATCCTTCTGCATTCCTACTCTCATCCCTATACCAGTCTGTCCTTGGTATAACCAGCTGCAGAAACCTAAAGAGGAATCCTTAGCCAAGGCATTTACAGGCAGACTGCCTTGAGACTGCCTGAGCATTGTAAAATCAGAGTTAGGCGACTATCTGATCCTACAGTTGTCAGCCACTTAACTGTATGCATATTTCTGTTTTTAAAAACAATCATCATCATATTGATGATCTTGCTTTATGTGGACCTCATATATTTATATTCTATGTTCAGTGGGTGCTGTCTTTACAATTCCTTTGCTTTGGATTGTTGAGATTTCACAAATGACCTTCGGAAATCACAGGACTGTGTATTGGGAGTGGAGTCATATGAGGCAAGAAACCGCAGGGAGAATCTTTGTGAGAAACAGAGGAAGTTAGCGTCAGACCTTCACTGCTGTTGGGGGGTTGGCTGTCTTCTGCCAGCCTTGATCTGGTACATTGGCCTTTGTTCAAGAGAAATTGTCAATAGAACTGAGGTTTCGTTAATGTGACATTGAAAATTCTCAGTACCTGAGCCAACCTCAGCACTTCCAAAAATGCAGTTTGTCATAGTTATTTGTTGTTTTCTTAAATGAGAAAGCTAGGACTTGAGCAAGCAAGTTTATTTTATTGGCTTGTTGTTGACTTAGACATCAATCTCTTTTAAAAAATAAAATTAAATAAAACCCAAAACACACCAGTTACAGAAGTGTACTTGAAAAGGTTAACCTGGTGCCATGCAGAATGAGTTAGGCTTGTGAGTCTGTAAATATGCCAGGATTAATCTTTATTTTCTGCATATAAATTGCTGGTGGCCTAGTCTAGGAATTTGCACTCCTAATGCAAGTACTGTGCTCCTGTGGAGGTCCCATTCACCGGTGCCTTCATGGGGTGAAAATCGACAATGTCCTCTCATGCAGTTTAAAACTGCGGAAATGACCTCTGCAAGGCCAGGTATGAATCTGATCTGACTTGATGGTAAAGGAGGAGAGAGAACAAGTGTGTCATTGGCATTGTAATGTGTAATGTATTGGGCTAACTCAAAGATCAGCAGTTTGGGTTCACCACCTGTTCTGTGGAGAAAGATTGTCAGTTTTTTCCTGTAAAGGTTTATCATCTTGGTAACCCTGTGGAGGGTCGCTGTGGATTAGAACCAGTGGGACAGTAGATGTTTAGTGGGTTTTCAGCACAGCTCTAGGGAACGAGAAGCTAGTACATCAATTCACAGCTAGTTTCGTTGGTCACATGCCTTCGATTACTGGTTACAGAAGATGAGGTATCCCTCTTGTAAACCATCATTTTACATATTTAGTAATCCAAAACTGGTGAGAACTCACTTTTCAGTAGTAACTCTCTGCCCAGCATCCACTGGGTACTTCTCTGTCCCTCATTCAGGAAGGAAGTAGATTCGGTGAGCCCCTTGGACCTGGAGACAGAGGTGATGCTCTGTATAGAAGATTTACATGGGGGGAGTAAGAAAGAAGCATTTCTGTCTACTTGTTTTTCTTATACTCTCTCCTTAGCTGTGTGTTGGGCAAGACAGAGGAAACTTAGAAAATCATCCCTTTGCTTCCTCCCTTTCTCACAGAAATAACAGACTCATGTGCCTTAAAGGGAGATATAGTGGCTTAGTGGTAAGGAGTTGCACTGCCAATCCGAAGGCACAGGGTTCAAGTCTTCCAGCTGTTTCACAGGAGATAAATGGGAAGGATGGACAGTCCCCTCTCATGTGATTTGCTGTCTCTGAAAAGCCGCTGAAGGATAGCTAGGAGTCAGTTCAGAGTCTAGAGTCCACAGCAACACGTGCCTTTAAAGTTAAATATGAAAGTTAAACTCAGTTAATGCGATACTAACATTTTTTAAATGCTTATTACATGACAGATACTATGCTGTGCACTTTAAATATATTATCTTTATTAATCCTCATAGCAGTTCTATGAGGATCAGATGTGTTATCCTCATTTTGATAGATGTGGACTGAGCCTCAGTGACACCCAGCAACTTGTCTAGGGTGACCCAGCTATTAATTAACTCATTCATTGTAAAATCCCTTCCCCCTCCCCCAGATGAAATCCTTTGAAAGAACTGGACATCTGCAAAATGATGCTGTGCTGTCTGATCTAAGGAGAGAACAGATTGAATAGAACCCTGTTGGGTTCTTCCCCTAGACACAGTATCCCAACATTGCTGAAGCCAGGCTCACCATTTCATAATTCATCTCCCCGGCTTCCGACTCAAAGGTATGCAGTTCAAACCTGTCAGCTGCTCCGTGAGAAGAGGGACAATATCTTCTCATGAAATGTACTGCCTCTGATGACCTGCTGGAGGGTCAGCTATGGTCGGTTCCATTCAACAGTCCCCAGCAGTAACAGTGCCCAACTGACTAAACAAAGAATTAGTTTTTCCTGCAAGTGGAATAAAGTGTTAAAAATGAGTCTGGATGAAGCACATACATGTACTCTGCGCTCTTTTCATCCTTGCAACTTTTGTGTAGGTCTGAGAATGTTTCCAACTGAAACGTGCCATTTTCATACTCCATTCCTCGTAGAATAGGAATATTCCCACTATATCCCAGGCTGTGTTCCTGTAGAGATGAGTCCTTCTTTGATTTAAACACCACAGAGTTCAATCACAACCCTCTTATGAACCTACTGAAACATAGGCTGGCAACTGCCATTGCTTTCAAGAGGCAGTGGTTTGCTCAGCCTCACTTTCTTGCCCTGCCAGGATGGATTATTAAGAGCTGTGGGAACAGATGGTTTGCTCCAGCAGCTGGTCTCATTCGTCTTTCTGTACTTCTTATTTTCCAGAAGAGGATTTTCATGCATTGGCTGGATGTCGATTATCAGTTGGGGATAAACTTGGCTTGGGATTCCCAGTGCTTTAGAATTACAGGTGCTCTTGGTTCAACTGCTTCTTGGATAGAGTTGATCAGGGGTATATAAAGGAAGGATATTCATAGCTTCTGTTAAGTGGTAAATGGAAAAACCCTACTTAATAAAAGAAAAAGTGTGTGTGGGTCATTGCGTTTCAGTCTCATTTTGAGCTGCCTCTGTACCCTCAGAAGATTTCCTTTACCCGGTGCAAGCAGAACTTTTGATTTATGTCTGCATTTATCAACTCACAGAGAGTAAGCTTGTCTCCGAGCTTGCCAGGCTGCGGACATGTCGCTGTGGTGAAGGCGACCCCTCTTGCTGTGTGGAGCAAGTTCAAGGGAATGTAAGTTAAGTGGATTTTTGTGAAGTCCATGTTGGGAGCATCAGATGTCGCAATTCTAAGGCAAAAGGGATTGGCCGATCACCAATAAGCTTGAATTGCTTGGGTGGAATCCTGATGGAGAGAACCTTGAGGCAGCAAGCCGGGGAGGTAATTTTAGAAATGTGCAACATTGGCAAATACAGAAGAGAGAATTTTAGTCATTTTGCAGTTGCCACACTGTCACTGCACGAGCTGTGCCAGTTTCCATGTTCAAGATGTAAATTCCTCTCTTTTGGGGCTGCGTGTCTGGAACTAAAGTCCTAGCAAGCCCTTCCCCGAGTTCATCCGGGGACTATCCGGGGACTGATTCTCGGTGCCCTTCCTCTGCAGTGTCCCTTCTACCTCTGTGACCTCTCTGTTTATTGCCTGCCATCAAATCCCACAGTGCAGGGGAGGCCTCCCACCTGTCGCTTGTACGTGCTTTGTCAAATGCTCCACCTGCAGCTTTGTTTTCTCTCCTTTCATAGCATCGTGTCTTGTTCTTCTTCCTGGCTAAATCCTGGTTATTTGGCCTCATTCCTGCCTCTCCCACATTCTCCAAAGCCTTCTGAATAATGTTTATTTTAATTATGGGAAGAATAATGTAATTCAGAGTGTATGGATTGTGTTCTATGGCTATAGCTGTCCTAGGTCCTAGTTAAGATGAGTTGAGGAGAACACTGGATTTTCACCTTTGTGTTTTACCAGTTAGCTGTGGGCGTAGAGGGTAAAGAGTTGCATTACCAATCCTAAAGGCATGTGATTCAAATCTGCCTGTTGCTTCCTGGAAGAAAGATGGGAAGCCTCCTCCCATGTGATTCACAGCCTCTGAAAACCTACTGGAGGGTCAGCTATGAGTCTGTTCTGAATCTATAGCACATAACAACAACAATATTGTGTCCATTTAATAGTGTATAGAGGAAAGATACAATCAATATTGTTGTTGTTATGTGCCATCGAGTTGCCTGTGAAGACTGTCCTGTCCTGAGCCAATATCACTGACTCTAACACCTACCTGCATTGCCCCAGTTACAGTATCAATCCATCTCATCCAGGGTCTTCCTCTCCTGTGCTGTCCCTCCACCCTTTTAAGCATGATGTCCTTTCCCAGGGACTGGTTTCTCATGGCCATGTGCCCAAAGTTTGTGAGACAGAACTTCAGAATCCCATCCTCCAAGGAGAAACTTGGTTTCACCCTCTCCAGGACAGACTTACATGTTTTCTTAGCAGTTCATGGAAAGTTCAAGACTCTTCTCCAGCAACACAATTCTAAGGCATCAATTCTTTTTCTGTAATCCTTAGTCATTGTCTTGCTCTCTGATGCATAGCAAGTAACTGCGAAGACCATGGCCTAGATAGGTGCACCTTTGTCTCTAGATTGATACCGTTTCTTCTCAGTCTCTGGAGAGGCCCCGACAGCAGATTTTCCCAGTGCAGCTCATCTTTACATTTCCTGACTGCTGTTGCCAAGTGTGTTGAGCAAGCTGAAATTACTGACATTCTCAATCTCTTCTCTGATGGTGCTGCCACTTGGCCCAGTGGTGAGAATCTTTGACTTCTTGATGTTGAGCTTCAGTCCATAGAAGACTACAGTCCTTGACCTTCTCAGCAAACACGTCAGGTCCTTCTCAGTTTTAGCAAGCAAGATTGTGTCATCTGTATAATGTAGGTTGTTGATGAGTCTTTCTCTAAGCCTGATGCCACATGCCTCCTCATAAAGTCCAGACTCCCAGATGATCTTTTCTGCATACTCTTCTGCAGCTCTTAAAAGCCATGGAGACAAGACTCTTTCCAGACACACTCTTTTCTTGATTTTGAACCATGCAGTGTTTCCTTCCTCTGTTCTGAGGACTGCTTCCTGGTCTAAGAATAGGTTTCACATAAGCACAATCCAGTGTTCTGAGATTCCCATTTTCCTCAAGGTTAACTGCAGTTTGTTGTGATCCACACAGTCAAATGTCATTGCATAGTCAATGAAACACAGAGAGGTAGTCCTCTGGTACTCTTTATTTTCTGCCATGATCCATCTGACATTGGTGATAATGTTTCTGGTGCCACGATTCCTTCCAAATCCAGCTTGTATTTCTGGTCGTTCTCTTGTCAGAGTACCTGTTCCAGTTGTTTTTGGATAATCTTCAGCAGGATATATCAGATACAGAAGTTTGTGGTTCTGTAACATTTAGAGAAAAAGGGCTGTGTTGTGCACAGCTTGTCATCCAGTGTTTTGGTGAAGAAAAGTGCATAAATGAATGTTTGTGCACGGAGTATGCGAGTATGAAAGCAGATGAGAGTAAATATTAAAAATCTGGGATTTTTGGAAGGGTATACAATTAAAGACCTATTTTCTTCTTTCTGTTTTATATAGGTTTCTGTTGTTGGGTGCTGTTGAGCAGCTTGGACACACAGCAAGTCTGTGTACACTAGAACCAAACACTGGTTGATCCCGTGTGAGCCTTAGAGTAGTTACTATGATTGTGTTCATTGTTGTAGACACTGTGTGAATCCATTGCATTGAGGTTCTTCTTTTTCATTGACGCTCAGCTTTATCATCCATGATGTCCTCCTGCAGGGACTGGGCCCTCCTCGTAATATTACCAAAGCATACGAGATGAATTCTCTCCATTCTCGACTCTTAGGAGCATCCTGGCTGTACTTCTTTTGAGATAGATTTGTTCACGCCTTTGTGAGTCTAAGGTATATTTCATGTTTTTCTCACATCATTATTCACATGCATGAAGTCTTCTTTGGCCTTTCTTACTCATTGTCCAGCTTTCACATGCTTAGGAAGCAACTAAATTGTAATGGCTAAGAAGTGATTTCTCCACTTAAAACTTTCCAGTAGAATGATGTTTGATGCTCCTGCCAACCCGGTGCAATACCTCTTCCACCCACCTCCTGAGAGCTCATCTCCTTTCCCCTCTGCTCTATTTAAGTTAGTCTTACTGTTCTGAAACACTTGAAACTCATTACCACTTAAGGGATTTTTTTCACAAGATGCTCTCTTTGCTCAGAACACTTATACCTCCAGTTTTAATAAGGCTTTTGTCTCAGTTGATTCACTTCATTTGCTTGGATGTTACCTTCTCAAAACTTGAGTATTTTCTTTAGAGAAAAAAAAATGATTCCTGTTTCTTCCATTGTTTATACTTCCTTGTTGTGTGCTGGCAAGTCAGTCCCGACTCAGCGATCCTGCGTACAGAGTGGAGTGGACATACTCGCCTCTTCTGGATGTCCTCGTGGAGCTGGTCCTGATGGGTGACCTGCACAGAGTATGCACAGCACAGTAGTACTCGCTTCACAGTGTTCTGTGTAAAGATTTAACAGCTGGGTGCCATGTGATTTCAGGAGGAGGGGGAGAGAGTCAGCGAAATGGTTTGCCATAGTGACTGCTGCAGTGGGCTCAGATGTTGAGGTTGGCACAGCACAGGGTTCAGGTATGTTCTTCATAGGGTCACTACGAGTCAAGCTCGACTCCGTGATACCGAGTAACAACAGTGAGTCAGACTCAACTCAGTGATACCCAGCAACAACAGTCTTTATGAGTGATGATTACCTGAACGTTTCCTCTCTAGAGCTGCTGCTGGATTCGAGCTATCACCTTTTCCATTATCAGTCAAGTTCTTAATCACTGAGCATCTTTAAAATTACTCTGTCTATGATGGTTGTTGTTGTTGTTGTTGTTAATGGTAGTTGTTCTTTTTATGTGCCATCTTATTGGGACCAATTCATAGCTGACCTTCCAGAGAGTTTTCAGAGGCTATAAATCAGGAAGGAGGAGATTGTCCATCTTTTTCACTGGGAGAAGCTGATGGATTTGAACTGCATGCCATGGGGCCCTGTAGTGCAGAGGTTAGAGCACTGGTCTTGCAAACAAGGGCTTGAGGGTTCAAATCTCAGTGGAGTCTGTGAGTCATTTTTCATGAAGGTGGTGGGTGTATGCCTTCAAGTTGACTTCTCTTCATAGTGACCCTGTGAACTACAGATCTGAACTCTGCCCATCTGCGCCATTCTCACCATCTCCGATTTATGGGAGTTCAGTGTTACAGCCAGTGTGTTAATCCATCCTGTTGAGCGTCTTCCTCTCCTTTGCTGACCTACCACCTTTCTAAGCATGATACCCTTCTCCAAGGATGGGCACCTCCTAACAACATTCAAAAAGGATGTGAGACAAAGCTTCCCCATCCTTGTTTACAAGGAGCACCCTGCCTGCATTTGCTCTAAGACACGCTGGTTTGGGTTTTTTGTCAGTCCGTGGAACAGTCCATAAACGTGACCAATTTACCACTGCTGAGATGATTTTATACTTGTATTTTGTGACTCCAGTACAGCAAATGCTCTGTGAGGTTGAGGGACCTTCATTCCTTTGCAGCTTCATTTTGCTACCCTGGAACAATAATTCCTGAACTAAACTATATCCCACAGAACAGCCACATCGATATCATGTTAGAAATACACATTCTTGAGCCCTGGCTCTTTTCTACGGGATCAGGGACTCAGGGAGTGGATCAGCAATGCTCTGTAACTCTTCTGGCTGAGTCTGATGCACGGTGATGCTGTATTTGAGAGGTTGTCCAGTGATCAAAGGTCAGCAATTCAAATCCTCCATCTGCTCTGTGGGGAAAAGGTGTACCAGTCTACTTTCATAGAGATGTATAAACTTGGAAACCCATTGTGGCAGATGTGCTCTATCCTAAAGGAGTCACTGTGAGTTGGAATCAACAGACAGTGAATTTGATTTGCTTGTTTTTGATTTTTGGGTTTTTCTTTTTTCATAATTTCTTTAAAATAGTATCCCACACAGGTAAATTCTAAGAAATATTTTAGTGAATGAGTAAATATTTAGCCCTCATCTGTGGTACATTGTTGATCTTTTTGATTTAACACCTTAGTATTCTAATATGAAAAATAACACATTTTTAATACAAACTTTTCATTATAACAATGTTAAGCTTTTCTTTGGGGCTTTGTAAGGAGTCAAGGTCGAAGGATTGCTTCCGTATTTATTATCTCCATCCCTGTCACTATTTTTCTCCCCCTGTGATTCCTAAGCTATTAGATTCTTCCTGGTGTTACATATTTTTTGTTTATCCTGGTTATTAGCGGGAAGCAATGTCTCAATAGCTCAAATTTTCAAGTAATTATAAAGAATATGACATTTTCTGAATGTGTGCAACCAAATTTTTTTCCTAACAGTTTGATACTTCTATCCTGTCATCATGAATAGGGCAAAACTGGGGTTCACACCGCACCCCACTACCTAACTGAAAGTAGATATTACCAGGTGGAAAGGTCACCTGTCAGGACCCTGAAGAAAGTCTGGTGTGACGACAGCCTCTGCTGGTCTAGTCATCAGTGTCAGTGCTGAACAGTGCTTGTCGGGAAACAGATGAAGTGGCCACCAGGTAGAATGGCCCCAGATAAAAGGCACTGAAAGACGATTTGATGGAAAATGAGAGCTTCTGATTTCTTAGGGCCTTGGCTGCTCAGGAGCTATTTACATTCATGTGCATTGGGGCTGATGTGTACTATTTATAAATGTAGACTTTCCACGTGAGTTAACCTAGAAGAGAAAAGAAAAAGCTAGAAACATCTAGTGTTCACCTCTAATCTAAAATCCACCTCTAATCTGGTAAAAGAACCAGTTAAAACTACTTAACTGATAATTGGATTGTGGTCTGCACTAGGTACATCATCATACGTGATTGGGAATGTTGGGTTTGTAGAATAGAAGGGCTGTCTGAACGTTAAGGGTGGGCACCTCTGGGTCATGGTTGATGAGTGGCTTTCATTTTCTTCTCTCTCCCTTTCTATGCCTTTTATATGTCTTGGTTATTTGGTGGCACTCTGTCTGAAGCACTTGCTGCAAAAGGTCAAGTACAGTAGTCTTATTGAAGCTCAACATCAAGAAGATTCTCACCACTGGGCCAATTGGCAGCTTCATATTAGATGTAGAAGAGATTGAGGTTGTTAGCAATTACAGCTTGCTTGGATCCACAGTCAACACTCTTAACTAACACCAGCAGTCAGGAAATCAAAAGATGAATTGCGTTGGGAAAATCTTCTGTCATGGACCTCTTCAGAGTGCTGAAGAGCAACGATGTCGGTCTGGATACAAAGATACGCCTATTCCAGGCCATAATATAGTGGCTAAGGATGACGAGAATAGATGCCTTTGAGTTATGGTGCTGGAGAAAAGTCTTGAACATACCATGGACTGTCAAGAAAACAAATAGGTCAGTCTTTGAGATAGTGAAGCCAAGTCTTTCCTTGGAGGCTAGGATTTTGAAGCTCTGTTTCACTTACTTAGGGAACATGACCAGGAAAGATTGGCCCTTGGAGAAGGACATCATGTTCAGTAGTGTGGACGGACAGCGCAGGAGAGGGAGACCCAGGATGAGATGATTGATACGGTGACTGGGGCGATGGGGGTTGGTGTGTCAGAGTTAGTGAGACTGGCTCAGGACAGGGAAGGGTTCAGAGTTGCTGTACATGGAGTCACTATACATCACAAGCGACTCAATGGCATATACAACCCTGCTTGCTGAAACTGAGGAGGACCTGAAGCGCTTCCTACTGAGGATCAAGGACTGCAGCCTTCAATATGGAGTGAAGCTCAATGTCAAGAAGACAAAGATTCACCACTGGACCAATTGGCAGCATCAGGATAGATGGTGAAGAGATTGAGATTGTTCACAGCTTTAGTCTGCTTGGCTCCACAATCAACAACACTCTTGGCACCAGCAGCCAGGAAATTAAAAGACGTATTGCAATGGGAAAGTCAGCTGTTAGGGACCTCTATAATGTACTGAAGAGCAGTGGTGTGTCTCTGGAGACTAAGGTGCATCTAGTACAGGCCATGGTCTTTGCAATCACTTGTTATGTGTCAGAGAGCTGGACAATGACCAGGGAGGATAGAAGAAGAATTGATGCTTTTGAGCTTTGGTGTTGGAAAAGAGTATTGAGGGTACCATTGACTGCTAAGAAAACAAACAGATCCATCCTGGAGAGGGTTAAACCAGGCTGCTCCTTGGAGACAGGGATTCTGAGGCTTCGACTGACATATTTTGGTCATGTTGTAAGGAGAGACCAGTCCTTGGAGAGGGACATCATGCTTGGTAGGGTGGAGGGACAGCACAAGAGGGGAAGGTCCTCTGGGAGGTGGATTGATTTAGTGACTGGGGCAGTCGGGATAAGTGTGCTGGAGACAGTGTGATTGGCACAGGACAGAGCTGAGATTGGAGCTGTTGTACATGGGTCGCTATGAGTTGCAAACAACTTGACAGCACGTAACAAAGAACAACAAAACATAGAGTTAATGAAAGAAAGAGAACAAGCTGATGCCTTCACAGCCTCTCCCTCTGCCCCTCTGCTGTCATCTTGTTCTGGCAATGCAGAAAGACTTGGGGATTCAGGGAAGCAGAGAGGATGGCAAAGTTCCTGGGCCTTCATTTGGGTTCCCTTAAGGGGAGACCCACTTTATCCTAATAGCCTGCACTGGAGTTGGGAGGAATTTTCTGTCCTCCTATGCTGCGTTGGATTTGTTCTCTTTGGCTGTGGTACAGAGATGCACAGAATGCTCAGGACACTCCATCTGGTTCTGTTCGTGGCTCACCCACACGTGTGTGAGATCCCAGGCCTGCTGCTCCAAAAGCTGGGCCTTTATTTGTGTAGTGGAATTGGAAGGACCCCCATCCCCTATGTATGTTTTTGTTTTGAGCATTTGGAAATGCTACACCTATAATCACTTCATCTGTCTTTGCATCACTTCCTCTCAGGAAGGCCTTGCTAATGGTTCTGCTGTATGATTGTGGATGTGGTATTTGGCAGCTTGAGCTCAGTTTCCCTGTCTTTAAAATGGGAATTAGATACCCAACCTCAAGGTGTTTCGGGAGTTAGATGAATAACCACAGGTGGATTTCTTAGAACAGTTCCTGGAACTAGTGTTCCGAAAGTGTAGGTGGTGCTCATGTTCGGCTACCCTCTGAAGGTATTACCTTGAACAATTACTGAAGATCTCTAATGCCTCAGCTCCTCAGTTTGTAAATGTGCATGGCAGGAGCTGTATTTGATAGATGCTCAAGGATTAAATGAGCCAGCCAAATGGCAGGTGGGGCATGTGTGAGCAGTGCTGTTATTCTTAGGTAATCTCCAGGGGTGCATGTATTTTGGATTGTAGATGGATTAAATATATTTTCCTTGTCAGTATGTTTCTGTCCTTAACCATTTTTCTGAACTCAACTCTGGGGTGAGTAACTGACAGATGATACAAGAGTGAGTGTCTGTTTCAGGGAATTTGTGAAGAGAAAAACACATTCAACTGTGAAACTGGTGGAAGATATTGGAAAGAATTCTCGTTGGTCCCTAGTTCAAAGACTTATAAAAGACAAACAATGAAGACTTGACACAGAAATAGTAAATAAATATGGTGCTGAGAGAGCGGAGAGAGACACTTGACTAATACGTATACAACTTAGCAGATTCCAGTGGTTGTCAATCATCACCAGATGCTGGGCAATGCCATAGAATGGATGGTTTCTCAGAACCTCCAGAAGGAATAAATTCCTGCCAATACCTTGATTCTGGAGAGTAAATCGAGACCTTGACCTTGTGCAAATTGATCCTGTTGTAATTGATGCAGCAACATTGGGACAGAGTTAAGTTTTAAAAATTCAGGTGAAATAGAAGGGCAAGCAGAAGCAGAGAAATTGTAGGGATGGAGACTCAGAAGAGGTAGAGGGAGCCCCTTCCGGAGCTTCATAAGAGAGACTGGATTACTGCCAGAACTGAAGAAATCCTTTAGAGACATGCATTTAAAACCGTGTGGTCAGCCTCCCTCTCAGAACAGGACAAGTTGTTTCAGACTCTGCCAATCAAGAGAGTTGGTTGCTAGGCAACGCACATGCTGCCCTTATTTTCTAAAAGGGAGATTAAATTTCTAGCAGGGCAGTGACCAGAAGTTTTTCCTGTTCCGGTTATTGTTCCGGTTCACTCATATTTTACAAATTCGGGTCTATCCCAGTTTTGCTTCATTGATCATGATTAACCTAGAAGAATTGGTTCGAAGCCCTGGAGTAAATTTCATTTGTTTCAAGCCGTTCAATTCATGGTGATTTCTTAGGAAACCCAGACAGATATCCTGTAAAATACCTGACCAGGTCTGCTTTGTGACCTACAGCCTTCAGTGGGGTTTCAGGAGTAAGTGTAAAACATTGAGAAAGACGCAGGTGGACAGAGAAACTATCCTGCTTTGAAGAGAACAGGGTGACAAATGCAATGATCCCGGACTGGATCCTAGCCCAGAAGATGGGTGTTTGCCAGGCAATTGATGAAATTTAGGAAAGATGAATAGATGAGGTGATTTGTTACTGGTTACCATTGAGCTGGTTTCAACTCATGTGTTCAGAATAGAACTACTTAGTAGGATTTCCAAGGGTAGATCTTTCTAAACGAGGGACCAACTTAAATCCAAAAGGATTTCACTCTGAGAAGCAGATTGCTAACCTTGTCTGCCAGCCGGTTTTGACACCAACATTTTAACTAATAGTTGTGCACTTAACCACTTTCACTACCTAGGATCTCCTAGACTAGATGAGAATATTGTATTAACATAGTATTACAGTATTAGTACTTAACTCTGTAAGACATTAATATTTGAGGAAGCTGGGTAAATGGTATACATGGAATTGTATTTGACAAATTTTGCAATATTTGAAAATTTTGAAAGGGATTCAAAATGAGAATGAAAAATGGTGGCACAGTTTCTTTATAAGTGAGATATGGGAGAAAACACAGGTTTGGTGGCTTTATTTGGGACATTTTGTGGTGAAGTCATAGCCTTTATAATTTAGCTCATTAACAGCTTGCTCCCTATATGTGTAAAAGTTACATTTATTCGTATTAAAATATATCATAAACTACTCCGAGTACTAAAATCTCACCTATGAAATCAAAGCCTTCTGTTGTTAGGGGCTGTTGAGTGTGAACGACGTATCAGGACCTTGCCCTGTCCTGTTCCATCCTTACAGTCTCTGCCATGTTCAAGTCCCTTGTTGCAGGCACTGTCAGTCCATCTCACTGAGGGTCATCCCTCTCTTGCTGACCCTCTACTTACCCCCTCCCCCCCAATTATGAGGGGTTTTTTCCCCCAACGGCTGACCCCTCCCTACACCGTCCCCAAAGAATATGAGATGAAGCTTCACCATCTTCCAAGGACCATTCTGACTGCAGTTCCTCCAAGAAAAAAAATTATTTGTTTTTTTAGCAGTCCGTGCATATTCCGTACAGTTCACCAATACCACAGTTGGAAGGCATCTGTTCTTCTTGAGCCTTCCTTACTCATTGTCCAACTTTTCCTTGCCATTGAAGCAATAGAAACTGCCCAGGCTGCAGTTAGGTACGTTTCATCTTCAAAATGGCATTTTTACTCGTTAGCACTTTAAGAGCAGATTTGCCCATCTTTTAGCATTTTTTTTTAATCTTTTGATTTCTTGGCTCCTGCTGCCATCAGTGTTGATTGTAGATCCAAGTAAAATGAAATTTTGACAACTTCAATCTTTTCTCTATTATGATGTTGCCTGTTGGTCCACTGACGAGGATTCTTATTTTCTTGACATTGAGATGTAATCTATATTGAAGACTATTGTCTTTAATCTTCAACAGTAAATACTTCAAGTTTACTTTCTGAAAGCAGAGTTACGTCATTTACATAACACAGATTGTTGATGAGTCTTCCTTTAATACTGATGCCACATTTGTTCAGCACAGATTGAACAGGCAAAGAGAAAGTACACAGCTCTGATACACACTTTTCCAGATTTTAAACCTTGCTGTTTCTCCTTGTTCTGTTCAGACGATTGCTTCTTGGTCTATGAACGGGTTTTGTGAGCACAATTAAGTGTTCTGGGATTCTCATTTTTCTCAGTGTTATCCATAATTTATTATTGTCCCCTTAGTCAGATAACCTTACATAGTTAGTAAAACATAGTATCTTGCACCTGTTTTCTGTTTTCAGCCAAGATCAATCTGACATCAGCAATGATATCTCTTTTTTTCACAGCCTCTTCTGAATCCAACTTGAATTTCTGGAAGCACTGTGTCAGTGTGCTCTAGGAGGCATTTTTAAATCATCTTCAGCAGCATTTCGCCCGCATGTGACTTTAATGATACTCTTCAGTAATGTTGGAGCATTAGTTTTGAGAATGAGAAAAAAAAAGCATCTCTTCTATCCAGTTGACTTGGCATCTTCCAAATTTCTTGTGATAGATTTGTAAGAACAGTGAGAGTTGTATCTGTTTGCTGAAACGTTTCAAATGGTATTGCATCAAGGACTTCTTCCTTCAGTGCCTTTGGTTCTTGATATATACTACTTCCTCCAGTGGTTCAATGTCAGTAATTTTTTCCCATACAGGAAAATTACACTGCTGTTATGGTATACTTGGAAAATTGATGAACAAAATAGCTATTAATGAATTTTCACTTATGGCAAACCTGTTTCAGAGTAGAATGATGCTGTAAGGTTTGCATGGGTGTGACCCCCCTCATGGCTGGTCCTATCCTTCCTAGCCATCTCTGGGTGGGTTTTAACAACTAATTTTTATTATTATTTTTTTTAGCAGCAAGACACTTAACTATTTGTGCCATCCAAGGACTCCTCAAAAATGGTTAAGTGTCATAAAAGCCAGGAAAAAATAGTTTATAAAAGAAGCCATACGAAATAAGCATCACTTGGGGAATGATCCTGCCAAATTTCAGTTCTTCAGATGAACTAGTGTGTAACTCATTGCCATGGGTTTGATAATTACTCTTAGTGACCCTCCATTGAGTTTCTGAAGCTGTACATTTTAATGGCAAGAGACTGTCTGTCCTCCTCCATAGCAGCTGGTGTCTTTCAACTGCTGGGAATGAGTTGCCGTTTGGTTAGCAGTGGAACCCTCTGAACTATCAGAGCTCCAGGCCCATCGTTTGCACTAACAAAATATCCTTTACATTTGAATGTTTTACCATGGGTTTTGATGAGATATGGCTGATTTTGATAGGTTTTCATTGGACTTTATAGTTCTTAATATTGAAGACAGTTTTCGTTAGTAAAAGTTATGTTTAAGGGAAATAAAAAAGCTCTTTTAGGAGAATGATTTCCACTCTGTTTCCTTCTCTATCCAAGAGCCTCATATATTTGGTTGAAAGCAGAGAGCCTAAAGGGACTCTAACTGCACAATTCATTTAACGGTATGGGCTTTCACCGCGTCCTAGGGCCTGGGGGCTGGACTCTGCGCCTATGCTCCATGGTGGCCAGCATGACACCACTGATTTGTGTTTTGGTGGTCTTGTCGGGTGAAATAAATAACTGAAGAATCATCCTTGGTCCAAGACCTCAAGATTTCCTTTTGAAACATAGTTTGCATTTTGTTTACAAAAACGTCTTACTCCTGTTTTTCTTTGGCACAATTAGAGGGATTTTAGAATTTGCAGTCATGGGCCTTTAATATATTCATCCCAAGATGCCTTTGTGCATCTGTTATGTATTTCTATATTGTTTTTCGTTAATATTTTTGGAGGCATTTTAAACAGTTGAACCTTCCCCTCCCTCCCATTTCTTGCTTTAAAGACAATGTTTGGAGAAAGTTAAGGACCCAAAACGTTATTAATGTTTTGTGTCTTTCGTTGCAATGATGCTTTCAAGGCAAAGGGGGCTGTTCCCTCCCCCCCTTTCTCATTCCCCTTTCCTTTTCTGTTTAAACAGGACTTTGGGTTATTCAAGAGGATTGGATTAACCCTATGGTATGAATTTTTACTGATTCCATATGCTAATTAACTGTTTTATCCCTAATTCAATTGTGAGAGATAAGATCTCCAAGTATACATGGTAAATACATAATATGTTTTACAGAACAACTATGGAACAACTTAAAGATCTGTTTTAAATAACATTTTGCTCTTAACCATTTCTCCACTTATAATAGACTCCTTTCTAGAAGCTGAGTTTATTATCTTCTGAACTTTTGTCATTATCCTCCCTATCCATATCACCTGCTCTCCCAGTGGCCAAAATGACCTTTATTTTTAACCTTCTACCCTTTGACCTGGCATCAAAGCAGAAAATGCTTTCATTTCTCACAAAAGGCTTCATTATGCCCTAATCATGTAAATGCTATTTGAATAGTGGAGACTTTCCATTTAAATACACTTTCATTTGCATAGAAAATAAAACCTAGATATTTTAAAACAATCAACACACCAAAGGCCACTTAATCTTGGGGCCTAAGAACCAAACAAATCCTGAATTGGATATGAACCACTTTGATGGCTTGCCTTGCTTCCAATTTGCTTCTGTAATACAATGAGTCATGTAATGTGACAAGACTTCAAAATGCAGGTTAGTGTCCCTCTACCCTTCTAGAAGTTTGCAATAAGTTCTATCCTGGGTAATGAAGCTGATTAAATAGACCACTATTCTGATATATAAATGATGTAGCGCCTGTATGACTAGAATATCTGAAGACCTTTCCAAATACATTTACTTCCAAATAAACTTTCCAAAGACCTTTCCAAGTAACTTCATTATTTTTTGTAAAAATTTACATAACAATTTTTACCTAAAATAATAAGCTTTGGAAAATTTCAAATTTTAAAAAGATGTTTTTTTCAATGCTTACTTCAGCACATGTTCTTATTTGTACAGTCCTCGAGAAAATCTTTAACTTGGTCTGTCCTTGAAGATTTTTAGAGTTCAACTTCCATTTCCAAAAGCCTGTCCTTGTCATACATCATTTTTGTAGCAGCTGGTTTCTTTCTCTCTTGGTGCAGCTCCTGTGAAATATATATGGTCTGGTTGGTTTTATTTTCGTAAGAATCTTATTTTCTGCTTTTTCCATTGTTATTTCTAGCATGTAATGTGCTGAACTTGCAGCCTTAGTTCCCATGAAGCTCTTCTTTCTCTCTTTTTCCTTTTGTTTCCTCCTCCGTTTTGCATCTCAGGAGATCTATTTTATTTGCTTTAAACTTTCTTTGCTGGTGATCCATAACATTCCTCCTACCTGCTGTGCAATTTTAGAATTCTTGGTGTTGCTTCTTATCCACCAGCATGGCATGGAAATGCTTATTGAGGGATGACTCTGCTAAATTTTAATTGTTGGGCTGAACTGGTGCTCTGGGACTCTGGGTATCCTGAGCTTTGTGTCCTTCAAGATCTTTCTTTGAGTGTTTGTGATCATACTGGAAACTTGGGGCAGATGTTTATCTTCTCAATACTCTTCACTTCCCTCTTTCCTGCTAGTGGGACCCATAATTTCTTTCTGAAAAATCCATCGTTCTAGGAGACTGTTGAACTTTAACTCAGATGTTAAAACGAATCAGCTTTCTCCTGTGAGGATCAGTTTAGAAATGCTGTGAGGTCAGGAAACAGACATCTCTCCATAGGTGTCCACCTGTTACCTGTGCTAGAGTGGAAGAAGTCTTGATGGCTGTGAGATTTGGAGCAACCCTCAGCTCCTATTATAAAACAAGGGAGCTCTGGTGGCCTAGTGGTATGGAGCTGTGTTACCAACCTCAAACCAACTGTTTCAAATCCACCAGCTGCTCTGTCGGAGAAAGATGTCTTTCTGTGAAGTTTATAGCCTCTGAAAATTTATAGCTGTGGGTCAGTCCCAACTCAACAGTACACGACAATAACAATTGAGGATGAAGCTGGAGCTGATAGGGCCAGGGCTGTAGGAGGAAGGGCCAGGATACGTGAGAGAAAGATTCTGAGAATGTTACTGACTGTTTCTGCAGAACAGAAAAGCCTATAGAAGACAAATTCTGGGGGTCATCCCTTGAAACCTCTGATCAGTCTGTCCTTACAGTGGGTCCTACCCTCTGGACTTTTTAGTTTGGTGAGCCAGTGCTTTGAGAGGTAATTTGAGTAAGGTTCAGGGTTCTTTAAATTAAAAAAGCTCTTGACTTGTAGAAATAGTGTTAGCTAACACAATTGCAGTGGAACCTCTCTTAAGCTGTCTCCACTTAACCAGTTTTGTGAATTGAACAGGTCTCTCCATTTCTTTTCGTATCACTAAAACATTTCTATTGGTATCTACGCTTACCCTTCTCTAGATTTGGTATCTTCTTGTGTGCTGTCATGTCAGAACATGCTCATAGCTGACCCTCCAGCAGGTTTTCAGAGGCAATAAATCACGAGAGAGGAACTTGTATTTTGTTGTTATGTGTCATCAATTTAAACTACTGCTCATAGAAATCCATGAACCCTACGCTATCTTGCTCCAACCTCGCTGTCTCTGACACACCTCCCCGTCACCACAATCACTGTGCCAATTAATCTCATCCAAGGTCGTCCTCTCCTACACTGACCGTCCATGTTTCCAGGCATGATGTTCTTCACTAAGGACTGGTCCCACCTTAGAAAATGCCCAAAGTATGTATGAGAGAGTTTCAAAGTCCTTGCCTTCAAGGAGCAACTTGGTTTCACACTCTGCAGGACAGACATATTTGTCCTCTTGGTTGTCCATGGTAAGTTTAATATTCTCCAGCACCACAACTCAAAGCCATTGATGATTCTTCTGTCATTCTTAGTCGTTGTCTAGCTCTCAGATGCATAGCAATTAATTGAGATGCCCATCACCTGGATCTGGTGCACCTTAGTCTCTAGACTGACACTGTTGCTCTTTGGCACTCTAGAGAGGTCTCTGACAGCAGGCTAAGGTATGCCTGATTCAAGACACAGTCCTTTCCGTCACCTGCTATGCTTCCAGGAGTTGACCAGGAATGCGGATGACAGAAGAAGAATCAATCCCTTTAGGTTGTTGTGTTGGAGAAGAGTGATGAGTATTCCTGGACTTCTAAGAGAGCAAAGAAATATATATGTCTTAGAAAAAGTACGTGCAGAGTGCCCTTTAAAGGCAACGATGGAAAGGCTTCATCTCACATGCTTCGAGCAAGTTATTAGAAAGGGCTGCTGGACGCAGGAGCAGCATCCACTTCCAGAACAACATATCTCTGGAAACTATGAACTTTGAGAAATGATGATAGTTATAGAAAGACTTCAGGTCTTTTGTTCATAGGGTCACTATGAATCATGCTCAACTGGATGACAATCAACAACAACAACAACAACATTTCTTGGAAAGGGACAACTTTCTTGGAAAGGTGGAGGGTCAGAGAAAAGAGGAAGATCCTTAAGGCATTGGATCGATACTGCGTCAGTGGCACTGAGCTCACATGTGTCAAGGATGGTGCAGGATAGCTAGAGTAGGATTCAGATCCGTCCAAACCAAAACAGCATCCGTCTTGGTTTGCCTAGGATAGACCCATTTTAAACTATTAGGTTGTTAATACGCTTTTGAGTGGAAACTAACTTATAGCTGACCCTACAGTGGTTTTTCAGAGGTTGTAAATCGTATAAGAAGAGATTGCCCGTCTTTCTCCTATAAAGCATCTGGTGGATTCAAACCGCATGGCTTTGAGTTGACAGTGAAACTCCTTACCACTAGGTCACCAGAGCTCCATCACTAATTGCCTGCAAATCCATATTAATACTTTACAACATAGATTTCTTTACGTGTAAAACTGACATCGTTTGGTTGAGAAACTATATAGTCATTATGATTAAAAGTAACTTAAAAAAACCTATACCCTTGGATTTTTTTTTAATAAGTGTATATAAAGACGAGAAGACCTTCAAATTGCTGTCCTTGCCACGTGGGAGTAGTATAGTATATACTAGCTTCCAGGGATCTCTAAACTAAAGCATTGATGCAGTTTAATTTGGCATAAGAATCCCTGTTCGACAAGCCAAAGAAATTGTTGATACAGGAGTTTGAAGGGTGAGTCAAGTGCAGTGGAAAGGTGCAGTCTCCTTGTTAATAGTTCTTGGACAACAGTATCCGTAAGCTAGCATTACTGCTTGTGTATATCCTACTTTCTGGATGCAAGTTTTGAACTTGCACTGGTGCAGTTCAGGAGGGTTTATGACCTGCAGATCTTTACATGAAATTGAGAGTCAAAAGCAAATTCTTGTAATTTTCTAGCCATGTGAACTCAGTCCGCTGGTGTCATGTCCCTCAAAACCACCTCAGCATGAAATTGGCTTTCCCCTCTGAGCACCGGGAAAAGGGGGTCATTCTTGCGATTTACTGGCAGAGGGTAATGTTGCTTCTTGGAGCACTTTCCTGTAGGTTCTCCGACCTCCATCTAAATCTTGCTTCTACTATTGTGGGGACTGGAGAATTAGAAATGCCCTTTACTCTGTGACATGTACATTTTCATGTTGTGGGGTTTTCCTGTTGTCGCTTTTGAAGCTTGTGAAAGACATGAAGGATGTATTATTTAAAATTATTTCTTTCCAATATAGGTGACATATTCAGATTTAAAAAAAAATAAGATGTTCCCTATCATCCCACACATGGGTTTGGATAGTACTAAGATTTTTATTTTGGGTTTAAAGTTTTGACAGGATATTTGGTAGGTCAAGTTTGAGCTATTTAAATAAAGGTCATAGGTGCAAACTCATCAGTTGTTCTGTAAGAGAGGGACGTGTCAGTCTTGCCCCTGTAAAGGTCAAGAGCATTGGAAAAAGCCCAGTGAGACACTCTGTTCTGTAGTGTCCCTGTGAGTCAGAATCGAGTGGACAACAGTGGATGGCAGATTTGGTGTGGCTCCACCTTCACCTTGACTGAAGCACCTGAGAGGAAGGAGCTCAGAGGCATGGCTGCTTTCAACCACAGGAAGTTGTGTTCTTATCCCCAGTACCAGCCCCTCATGGACCACATGAATGACTTCAGTTGCAACCCAGCACCTGTACGATACTTCTCTTATAATTTATTCACTCTTCATTATCATCTGAATAAATTTATCTTCTGTTTAGGCTGGCGTGTAAGATTGGGTGCTCTCGACCCAAAAGTAAGCAATTCACAGTGACCAGCTGTTTGGCAGTCTCCTGCTGTGTAATTTACAGACTCTAAAACCCAGCTTTTGACTTGGTTCTGACTTCAGTAGCAATGAGTTAGTTTGTTCATCTTGAGAAATATTATCTAAGGATCTAGAAATGCAATGTGTTGGTAAAAAAATACCAAGGAAAACATAATTACTAAAAATTTTAAAACAGTCTTCTGGTCTTCCATCTGAAATTCTTTTGAGTCCTCCTTGTCTTATCAGTTGCCATCAAGTCAGTTCTGTGTTGTAGTGATGCAATAGGTGCCAGAGAAAACTATACTTCATAGGGAATTCAAGAACTGATTTTTTTTTCTAGAAATGTATTGCGTGATTTCTCTTCTGAGGAGCCTGTGTGTAAGCTTGAACCTCCAACCTATCCCTTAGCTTCTTAACTCCATGCACCACCCACAGATTTCTTGACACAGTGCTAGAACATTCCATTTGAAAACAAGAGCTCCTCTTTCAGGAATTTGGAAATAACGCAAAGTGCAGTAAACCTATTGCTAGATACAGTTCCTCTATTTCCTTATCATGAAGTCTCAAACCCAGTCTGCTAACCCAGTCTGCTAACCAGGTCCCTCTTCCAGTTACAAAACCTATCCTTACCAGGCACCTCAAAGACTAACAGGATGTGCTGTAGTGCATTATTCAGTGTGGCTTTTTAGCCATTGTGACCATAACTCTCATTATACGACTGCAGACATCGATACACGTGTTAAAGTCATCTGATCCAGCATGGAGATTTAGGAACTTTCTCATGTTATAAATGAAATGGTATGTTTCAGCTGTTGTGTTCTTGTTAGGTGCTGTTGAATCAAGTATGACTCTTAGCTACCCTGTGAACAACAGACCTGGACCTCGCCCTGCCTGTCCTTCGGACGTCGCCCTGTCCTTTACCATCCTCAGCATCCTTTGACCATGTCCTCAGTGCTTTGGGTAGGAGATTGAGGGAAACAGCAAGGCTGGTCAACAGCAACCCTGGTACTAGGGGTGACAAAAGAATAAGAGGCTGGTGTAAAACAGACCTGAACTAAGTCTGTGCACATCTGGAACTAGAGCCAAGCACCTTTGGGCCTAGGCTTACTGGTGGAGTTGGGTCAACACATAATTTGTAACATTAGCCCAAGCACGGGAAAGTGCCTCATGTCTTGAGGCTGAAGGTCAGAAAAGAGTTCTGCCTGATGGCATGGCTGATAAGAAGCTGCCCTGATTGAAGAATTTTATCCAGAGTGTTCCCCACATGAACCTGTTACTTCCTTAGTAAACCCCATAACCATGCGTATTGTGTATGAGCTCAGTAATACAACAAATTAGTAAACTCAATAGCTGAGTGAGAGCCTTGGGAAAACATGCTTGGTTTTAAAATTGTTAGACCATTGCACAGGAGGTGGGAGAGGTGGGTAGATGTCTGGCCTCATAGGAATCAGCTTTATGCTGTTGTTGTCCTTGTTCAGGATTCTTCCCTCTTGTGAGGTTGGTGTAGGTCAGCCCCTGCTGTCCCCGTGTCCTCTTCTATACAAGTGAAGCTAAATTCAAAGAGAAGGAGGCTGTGTCTGCACCATCTCCCCAGTGATCATCTGGGCCAGCACTGCTATGACCTTTCAAATCCGTGAAGGTGTAGTTGTTAGCGGGGACATGTCATTAGAATATAACCTGAAAACATTCCTTAGTGCTTCTCAGGCTTTCTCTTGATCAGAGGCATCCCTCCTCACTCATCTTTATTTCTTCTTCACCTAACACTCACTTTTGAGTTCTAGTCACCTTTTTTTTTTCTAACTCACAAGCCATTGTTTCCAGCTGACACCATTTTGACAGGTGTCAGAAGCAGTTCATATTACATATCCTTTTCACACCCCTGTGTCACACAGGTCCTGACCTTTGCAGAGTCAAACTCAGGCTGCAAGCTGTCTCTCCAGTCTTAAGACTTTTTAGCAGAGGCAGCTCTCGGCTTTTGGGTGTCAAAAACAAATAGCAAGCTTAAACTTGGCTTCTTTCCCCTGTTTTTATGTCCATAATCCCCTTATCTCTGCTTGTGGTTGCTGAGCCCTCAGCAACTCGGCTGCACTGGTGATGGTTAGATCCCATGACCTCATTTCCTCCCCCCAGCCCTCTGCTCCCAAGCCTTCCCCATCTCGTCCTGGTCTGCCTTTGTCCAGCCCGAAGCACTATATATCTTCACACCAGCAATATCCATGACAGCTCTTTAATTGCTACACACATTTGTTCAGTTCCCTGCCAATTATATTTCAGACCCTGTCAGGGTACCTGCTAGCCTCGGGGCTGTGTTTATATTAAATATCAATAAAAAGCTGATAGCATCAGCCCAGATGGCAGGCTCACAAAACCATATTTTACTGTGAGCCAGGTCTGCCCGGAAGATGGAAGGGAGGAATGTTTGAATTTCTCTCTCTCTCTCCTGAAAGGTTAAAATGAGAGGAGATGGTCTGAGTGAATGTATTCTTACACAATGGTGACAGCCATATACTCCCTCACTGGGTGGTGGTCTCTATTGCATGTGGCATGCCGTAGAATCAGTTCACTCCACAGTTGTGTTTTTTACGTGACCCTTGTCGAGCATAGGCCCAGACTTCAGATACCAGAAAAAAAGAAACAAAACCAGTTGCAGAATTGATTGTGTCTCAGAGCAAGCCCCCATGTGTGACAGAGTAAAACGATGTTCCATTGGGTTTTCAGTGACTGACATGTTGACACCAAATCATTGGAACTTTCTTCCCAGGCATCTCCCTGGGTGGACAGAACCTCCAGAATAATGGTTCAAAGATGAGCTTGTGGACTGCTTTCAAACCAAAACCCAAAGCGGTTGCTGCCAATTGGTGGCAATTCATAGTGACCCCTCAGGATAGAGAAGGTCTGCCCTATTGGATTTCCAAGGCTACATCTGGACAGAAACAGACTGCCATTTGTTTTACCTATGGAGTGGTGAGTGGGCTTGAACCCCTGCCCTCTTTGGTTAGTGACTGAACACTTTGACCCTTGTGCCACCAGGGCAGGGCTCCTTTGCATGATTCACCCACTGCCACTTCAGTTACTGAGCCTGTAGATTATTGAGAAGGAGATTGTCTTTTTCCTGTGGAGCATCTGGTAGATTCCATTTGTTGACCTCTTTGTTAGCAGCCCAGTATGTATGCACTTTGCTGCTTGGGACTCTTCAAATAACCCTCATTGTGTTTTCAATGCTTGTTGACTGAGTGGGGTTCCTTAATTGTAAACTTGTTTTCATTAGGCCTTCAGTCAAATACCAGGTCAAAGTGACTCTCAGCTCACCTCTTTCCCTCCACAGAGCTTCTGCAAGCGCGGCCACCTTGGGAGAGGGAGCTGTAAAAGAGCAGCTTCCTGGCTCAAGGTGTGGTCGTCCTATCTCTCCGCCTTGGTTTCCTTCCTCTTCAGACGTAGCCTGGACCTCCCAGAAGCTGTAGAGGAATAGGAGTGGGGGGCTCCTGGCTCTGTAGGGCACACAAGAGAGCCCAGCACGAGGACCTTGTCCTTTCGTGGATGATTTCCACCACCCAGGGCGGATGGTCTAGGTTTCCTTTTTCTTCTCATTGCCGTTCCTTCATGCTACTCAATGGTGCACTTTTATTAGTGAGCCGGTGGAAGGATAATGTGGAGGGATGTGCTTCCTCGGGTCTGTCGTAAGAGAGAAAGTCTCGTAAGCTGGCAAATCTGTGACCATCCAGTTGCTTGCGGAGAAACACTGCTCTGTTGTAATCACTTGATTTTTCTCATTAATGGCTTGGATTTGGCCATTTGCTAAAGGGACAGGTGTTGTTGTTGATCGCCTTCAAGTTGAGCACAACTCACAGCGACCCTGTAAATAAAAGGCCTGAATCCCCTCTATAACTATCGACATCTATCAAAGTTCATATAAAGTTTCCAGAGGAATTTTATTTAGGAAGTGGATGCCACTCCTGCTTCCAAAAAGAACAGGTAATTTATTTTTATTTTTTTAAAAAAGACTAACAAGTATGCTAGCCCTTTCTTCAGTTAATTCTCCTATGGTTTAGCTACTCTGGAGGACTCCTGGTGGTTCAGTGGTTAAGCACTTGGATGCTGACCAAGAGGTGGGTGATTAGAACTGACCAGCTACTCCATGGGAGAAAGATTGAGCAGTCCATGGCTATAAAGGTCTTAGAACCGTGTGCTGGGTCTACCCTGTGCTTTGTTGTTGTTGTTGTTTAGTTGGCCATGTCCCATAGTGACACTAGGAGCGGCACTGTACCCTGCACTATCCTGTGCCATCATCATCATCTCCAGTATATTTACAACTCTTGTTAATAGTCAGGAACATAAGGAATGAATGTGAGGTGCAGGGGAAGAGAAGAATACGAGTATTTAAGGATATAAAGTGAAATGTTTGACATAAGATCTTTTTGGGATTGATGCCTGGCATACAGAGACTGCAGAGAATGGATCTAGAACAGCCTCTGAGATTTGCCAAAGCAGTCAGTGTGTTTTATAATTAATTTTGTCTTGCAACTACATCCGGAGTGGTTCTGCATTGGGCCCTCCTGAATCTTTGTTTCTGTACTGCCAGCAAATTGGCTTGCAGTTTGTGAAAAGCAACCTGCATTTAACGTCAAGCTTCTCACCAAGTTAGAGGGAGGGAGACTGTTTGGCAATATTCCGTTACTCAACACATTTTAAGGGTTGTTTTCCAGTAGATATAAGTACTTGATAATTAGCCTCACAACTATTCATTACTTAATCTGTGATCTATTTAGAATGAATGCATCGGCTGTCATTTACTTAGCTGAAATCAGAGACATGGAAACTACCCCGTTATTCTCCCCTTGAATCTGGTCCAACATGTAGTGCGTAGTAAGCCTCCTTGTAAGTCTCCGGGGCTCCATGTGTGGCCAGGGTAATTTCATACCTAGGACACGCACAACTTCAAAGACTTTAGGAAAGCCTGAGATCTTTCTTTCAGTTCTGTTCAGGGCAACAAGTTTGTTCTCTACAAAAGTCATGCTCAATAACCTTGCAGCTTCTGAACTTGTTCTTTCTCTCAACCAATAGTTTTTGGATACAAATAGTTCGATAAATATCCCCAAGAGTCTCAACAAAAGCACCCATATTTTGTGATAGAAAATGCCAAATTTAATGGAATGGAGTCATAAGCCATTAGCTAACTAGTATGAAGCCAGATGGCCAGCCCAAGACTCCTCCATCAGAGCCTCAGCCTAGACCATTAGTTGTGCAGGTAAAGTATTGACTAGCAACTTTTTGGTTTTTTAAATAAAATTTTTCTTTTATACTGGTTTACTTATGAAGTGTATATACATTGATTTTCACACCAGATCTTTCCAATTTCCTTTACCCATCTCTCCCTCTCCCATCAAATTCTGCGACCTTCTGATCACCTCCCTGCCTATCCTCACTCCTTGGCTCTTACCCTTTCCCCTACCCCCACTGGATCGTCATACACGTCTTATTTCTTATCTATTTGTACAATCATGGTCTTGTACAGTCCTTATGGGTTGACTAGCAACTTAGATGCAGAGGCAGAAATGGAAATTGGGAATTGTTAATTTGCCAATTCTTGGAGTAAATAGCTATTGATATATTTAGGGGCATTGCTCTTTTTAGTTGCCATTGGGTTGACTAACTCTGGTGACCCTACATACAAAAAAGATAAAATGATCTTCATGATTCATTAATTACTATGGTTGCCCCCTCATTTTCATTGAGTCAGAACTGACTCAGCTGATTCTCCATGGGTTTCTGAGTCTGTAACTTGCATGATAGGAAATAGACCACCATTGTTTATAGCGGTAGATTTGAACCACTAAAGAGGCCTGGCTTTTGGGTTAGCTCCTCACCAGAGCTCTATTTTTATTAATATGGTAAATTCTGTTATTGTGGCTACTATGTTATTTTTTAGTGCATTTTGATCTAGGAAGCTGCGTTTCCAGCATTATATCAGACAGTAGTTGCTTTGATCTCTAGAGTTTTCATTGGTTAATTTTCAGAAGTGGATCAACTTTATTCCTTTTCCATCTTAGTCTGGAAACTTATGTGAAACCAGTTCCTTATGGATGAGCCTTTTGTTATTTGAAATATCATGATATAACTTCTGAATGAAAGCAACATGCAAACCACCACGGTACAGTAAACTGACAGGTGGCTGCATGCAGCAGTTGGTCTGTGTAATTTCTGGGCCAAGGGCTTTGCGTCTCTAATTTGCTTGAGCCCAGGGTGGCTGATCACCTCAGGCAGGACTGAGGAAAATGCACCAAAAAGGATGATAAGAGGGGCTACCTCAGTCAAAGCTGCACATATATTTCTTCTGTTTTTTATGGTTTTCAACTTTTCTGTGAACTTTTATTAAAACCACAATTAAAATAAAAAATTTAAAAAAATAAGATGGAAGAAAAATTATAGTGAAAAAACCCATAATGGACAAAATCTAGGGGCTGCCTGCGTTCCCCCTTTTTTATACTAGTTTATTTACAAAGTTTGAATACACTGTTTTTCACATCAATCATTCCCATTTCCTTCACCACCACTGCCCCATCAATTGTACAACCCAGTGTTGAACCACCACCCCTCCGCCCTACCCCTCTGCTTCCACCCTCCCCCCTTGGAGCCTCATACTCATTCTACGAGAATGGTTTTATACAGTATTTGCCTTCATGGGACTGAGTTAGTTCACTCACCATAATGCTCTCCAGTCCTGCCCAAGTTAAGTAGCAACTTACAAAATCATTGCTCCTGTGTGCTTCATAGTATTTCATTGTGTGAATGTACCATAATTTCTCAATCCATTCTGGGCTGTTTCCATATTTTTGCAATGATGAAAAACGCTGCTATGAACTTTGGTGTACACGTCTCTGTTTGTGCCTCAGTTCTCATTTTCTAAGGGTGTATTCCAAGTAGTCTAGTAGCTGGGTCATATGGAATTTCTATGGTCAGCTTTTTGAGGAAGCACCAAACTGCCTTCCAGAGAGGTTGTACCATTTTACAATCCCAACAACAATGTAAGAGTCCCTATCTTGCCATATCTTCTTCAACATTTATTGCTTGCAGTCCTGTTAAACTTAACCACTGTTGCTGTAGAATGCTCATACATTTTAAATATATCAGTGTCTCTCTCTTGCTCTCTCTCTCTCTCTCTCTCTTGCTCTCTGTCTCTGTCTCTCTCTGTGCGTGTAAATGGAGAGTTGTGGAGACAGTGTTAGCCATCTGTCACACAAGATGACTTCTTATAGCAGAATGCCAATCTGAGGGCAGAGCCCAGGGGAGAGCAATTATTTAAGCAAAGATAAAAGAAAACAGCAAAAGTGATTTGTGGTTGCACTTTAAGTTCTTTTCCAAGGACAGATCAGAGATGTGTGAGATGCTTTTCACATACAAAGTACAAATTTATCACAAAAGTGATGTGACATTCTTACTCTCCAAACATCTGCTAGTAGTTTGTTTTCCTAAAACCCGAGCATCTGAAAAATTCTTGATTGGCATTGGAGATAATTTAATCTCTCCAGAAGGTAAGGGATGCTGGAAGCAAGACTGTTATTAGTATACTTAATACAGATCAAGAGGAATAATAAGCTGATATGGAATAGATATTTGCTGAGCAGAGAATGCTGGGCACTGATACTAAGGAAATTTTAAATTCAATTTAATGTATTAGAGGCAAGACCCATTGACAGAACCCAGGAAGAATACTGAGCTCATAATATTAACAGAATGCAGACATGGAAATTGTTAATTAGTCTCAAAAAGAAGGGAGACAACCTATAAAGAGCCTTTGCTAGGTAAAAGCCTGTACTTGTTAAACTCAGACCTTAAAAAGAAAATACACAAACCTTGAAAGAAGAGCTTGTCATATAGGATGATTAAGAGTCCTTATTATTGGCTGAACGGTGGCCTCAAGAAAATACGATCAAATTGTAACTCTCTATACATATGGATGGAACCTTATTTGTTATAAGAATAATTAGTTAGGGACCTTAAGTTGAGATTGTCTTGCATTTAGGCTGAGCCCTAAATCCATGACTCATTTCCTTGAAGGAGAAAGGAGAAATGATGCAGAGGTATTCAGGAGAAAGAGAGTGGAATGATTTCTGTCACAAGGCAAGGAACACCAAGAACTATTGGCTCCTGCTAGGAGCTGGAAGAATGGCATGGGAGATACATCCATCAGAGCTTCTAGAAGGGACGGGCCCTGCTGACAACTTGACTTTGGACTTCAGGCCTCTAGCACTGCAGGAAAAGAGATTCCTGTACCTTTAAGCCACCCAAGTTTTGAAAATTTGTTCTGGTAGCCCCTAGGACACTAATACAGTGTGTTAAACCTCTAAGAAGATTAGAAGTAGAGGTAGAAGCCAAAGTTCAGATTAATCTAATACTCTTGAAAAGCTCTAAGTGAAGCAAAGGGAGCTTTTAAATAGATGTTGAAACAAAATACAAATAAGGGAAAGGATAAGCCTCTTACTGCGGAGGAGGCCACCTTTTGCAGGACTGACTGTAATAAAGCAGTCCTCCTCAAAAAAAAACCAAAACCAAAAAAAATAGTCCTCCTTAGCTACCCCAGAGGGAGCTTCTTCCTGGGGGCCTCTGCAGGGACTGGGGTCTTAAAGACATAGTGTGGTATTTATAGTACTGAACCCCTGGGTTGCTTTGTCTCAGACACTAGGGCGGGAAGTACAGAAAACCGAGAATTCGGTGTCCTTATGTAGATATGGTGTGTCAGGAAGGATGAGGATGACACAGGGTAGAACAAGGTTCAGGTCTTTTGTTCGTAGGGTTGCTATGAGTTGTACTCGACCCAATGGCACCAAACAGCAACAACCCAAATAATTAGATGATGTTCCCCTTTTATAACATTGCCACTTTCCTTCAATTGCTGTTCAGAGTGTTACAGTGAAAATATTGAAAAGGAATTTAAGTTGTTTCTTCCCCCACCCCTTTGCCCCCAATTAAAAGTGCTTTCTAAAGCAAGTTCGTGAAATCAAGACTATGATATTTTACAAGTCAGCCAAGTGTAAGTTGAAATACTAACTCATGTCAAGGTGTATAACTGGCTCCCATTTCAGTTCAACTGTGTGTGTTAGTGATTGTGCTTCCCCTCGTTCGCTGGGAGATGGAAGCCTCTTCTCTTGTTGACACATCATTTTGGAGCAATATTTGGGGTCCAGTTGAAGGAAGTCACATGCTCCTTCGGTCACTGCGTTGCCTTCTGTGTCTGTGGAGATGTTCATGGTCCTTAGGGCCCAGTCTTAAATCTGGGACCACCAGAAGAAGGCACAGGCAGCCCTTCTCTAACTCAAAGAAGCCGTAGTCAAGGGGGGGCGGGATAGGAATTCCCTACATGGGATTTGTTTGACTCTTAGATGTTGAGACAATAAGATTGTGAAACGAAATTTTTGCCTCTAATTGTGGCAAAGTTTGTTTTGTTTTATATATGCTGAGCTAAGCGAGTCCATTGATGGAGGAGGCCAGAATCATGGACTTGTCAGTATTATTAGTGTTGTATTTACATCTGTGTGGGTTCATTTTAAGTCGCTTTTGTGGCAAGGAATGCTCAAATTCGTTGTTGCGGCCACTGTATTTTGAATGCCTTATGAAATAGAAAATTCCTCTTTTAACACTGTATTAGACATTTTCTTTTGCTCTTCAGAGTTTTTATAGACTGGTTTCCCAAGGTAGTTCACCAGGCCTTTGTCCCTAGTCTGCCTTAGAGTGGAAGCCGTGCCGAAGCATGTCTATTCTGAGTGACCTTGATGGTATTTGAAATATTAATGGCGTAGCTCTCCTGGCACAAGCCACAACAGTATGACAAACTGGTACATGAATGGTTATAAGGAAGAGTTGTTGTTGTTATGTGCTGTCGAGTCACCTGAAACTCATAAGAGCTTTGCAGCCTGCCCTGTCCTGAGCCAGTCTCACTGACTCCAGCACACTTCCCCCCATTATCACTGTTACTGTATCAATCCATCTCATCCAGCATCTTCCTCTCCTGCACTGTCTCTCTACCCGTCTGGGTGTGATGTTCTCAAATGACCAGTCTCTCATGGCCACTTGCTGAATGTATTTGAGACGGACCTTCAAAATCTTAGCCTTCAAGGTGAAACTTGGTTTCATCCTCTCCAAGACAAACCTGTTGGTTTTCTCGGCTTTCCATTGGATGTTCAAGACTCTTCTCCAGCACCACAACTCAAAGGCATTACTTCTTCTGTTATTCTTAGTCATTGTCCAGCTTTCTGATGCATAGCAAATAATTGAAAAGACCATGGCCTGGGTCAGGGACACCTTAGTCTATAGACTGATATTGTTGCTTATCAGTTCTTTAGAGAGGTCTCTGATAACAGATTTTTCCAGTGCAATGTTTTTGGATTTCCTGGCTGCTGGTGCCAAGAGGGTTGATTGTGGCACCGAACAAGCTGTGATTGTTGACAATTTCAATCTCTTCTCCATCATGGTGCTGCCAGTTGGCCCAGTGGTGAAAATCTTTGTCTTCTTCTTGATGTTGAGCTTCAATTCATATTGAAGACTACAGTCCTTAACTTTGTGCAGCAAGTGCTTCAGGTCCTCCTCAGTTTCACCAAGCAAGATTGTGTCATCTGCATAATGTAGGTTGTTGGTGAATCTCCCTCCAACCCTGATGTCGCATACATGCTCATAAAGCCCAGCCTCCTGATTGATTTGTTCTGCATATAGGTTGAAAAGGTATGGAGACAGGATGCATGCCTAACACACTCCTTTCCTGATTTTGAACCATGCAGTGTTTTCTTGAAGAGTATGCCAAGAAATTTTCCTTTTTCTTTCTCAAAAGCTTGTAGTGTATGCAGGACTGAGCTTTACAAATCAAGGGAAGTTCTTTTTAAACAAAGAGGTTTCAGCAGAGACACCTGGGTGACTTGGATCAGGCAGGGTTGGGAAGCCCTGAGGTCTGGAATTCCACAAGCTAAGCATTTTAAGTGTTCTAACTTTCTTCTTTAGTTTATCTCCTACAAGATGGACCACCCACTGACCTTCACCAGCTACTTGAGATGCAACCAGCAAGGTGTTATCTGACTTGGTTTGTAATACTCTTTCCCCCCTTTTTTTCTCTCTTGCAGATCCAGCAATTGTCAATGGGGTTTATTGGTCTGAATCCCTAAATAAAGTTTTTGTGGATAACTTTGACCGTGACCCTTCTCTCATATGGCAGTACTTTGGGAGTGCAAAGGGCTTTTTTAGGCAATACCCAGGTAAGCACCCCTGTGTTGACATTGTTATTCAGATTGTCTTATGCTGTGTATGTACCTTGAGTCCACCAACCCCTGCCCACCCACATAGCTGACTAGTAAGTTTTCAGAGGTAGTAAATCACACAGAACGAGACTGCTCATTTTTCTTCTTTGGAGCAGCTAGTGGATTCAAACCACATGCCGTCAGGTTGGAAGTGCGGTTCCTTAATACTGGGTCACCAGAGCTTTCCCTTTGTCTTGTAATATTGTTCTTTCTGCTTCATAATTAACATTTTCCTCCCTGTCTTTAGGGCCAAATAAAACAGTATAGTCAAGTCTTTTGCCAGGGCACAGGACAGATGCCACTGTGGTACCAGAACAACCCCTTAATCATGGACTGAATTCTGTCCCTCTAGCATACATGTACATAATGATTTAATGTGGAAATGTAATGATCATAATAAACCAAATGGTTGTCAGAGGATTAAAGGTAGAATGCAACGTGTTTCTAATCCTATCACAACCCTAATCCCCTGATATTTTTGTTACGGCAACATTGGTTAACTGTGACATACATCACACTCCCAGTCTTCATCAAGTTGCCAATGATCACTGAACCATTTTTCTCTCTACTTGTGTATAGTTTCAGCATCAGTTTAATAGAGAAATTCAGAGGCATGGCTTAGAGAAAAGAATTGCATATGACATGTACTATATTTGTTCTTATGAACAAGAGTTTAGTACTGTTACTATCAATGCTACTAATATTCTTATCAGGGAGCTCTGGTGATCTAGTTACTCTGTAACTAGTAAGTAAGGGGTTGACTCTGCCAACCCAAAGGCAGGCAGCTCAGATTCACCAGCTGCTCCATGGAAAAAAGAGAGCCAATCTCCTCAACAAGCCTGTAACCTCTGAAAACCTACTGGCGGGTCAGCTGTGTGTCAGTTCTAATTTGACAGCAACAGAGCAAGTCATACTTGTGCCGAATGAAAGGCTGAACAAAAACATGTAAAATGGCATAAAACCCAGTGTATGTGAATTTTGTATGCAAGCGAATATAAAATTTAAAAAAGATATATGAGAAATCGAAAATGTGAACTTGCATTTCCCCACTCTCGAGCTTGTCCACTTTGGAAAAGAGGCCAAAATAGCTTCCAAACTGCTCATGGCAGTAACTCCTCTATAATGCCCCCCTTAGCAGAAGCACCCCAAGTAGACACATTTGTTTTCTTGTCCAGCATGCCGCTGGAACAGGTGTTCCTTCTGGGGCCTTCCCAGGCCTCTGCTTTGCAATAGGATTTTAATTCTGGCTTGGTTTGAATTTTAATTAAAAAGGGAAATTTTAATTTTGCTTACAAGTTGTGAAAACAGGACTCGGGGCTGCAATTGTGCCAACATCACAGCTGTAGAAATTAACAAGCTCAACCTAAAAGCTGGGGGAAAAAAACCACCCTGCATAATCTTGGAGCAATTAAGTAGAGTCTTTTATGTTTTCATTAAGTAAGACTAGGCACCTGATGTCTCCCCACTCTGCAGCCCAAGAGGCTGCCAGCCTTGCCTTGAGGAGCCGTTTGCCCTGCACTCAGCATCTGTCCCCAGAGACTTGCCTCAGAGGCGGCTGCTCTGCCAGATTAGTCAGTGTTTCCCAAGAGCAGTGTTCAGCAAGGCGTGCACAGCTCCTCCTCGAGCTAGCAGAAATTTAAACAATAAGCATCCTGTTAAAGAAAACATGATAATAAACACGGGATTATTAAAGTTCCAGTGTAACCAACTTGCAGTCTGCTTTGATAGAATCAACAGAGAGCAGATCCAATTAAATTCAGATGTGACTTAAACTAGAGCATGTTGGGCTTGCTGGTCTACCTAGGGACCCAAGAAGGCATCATGCTATCTTTGTTGTGGGCTTTTGAATAAAAACGGAACACCTCGCCATGGGGTCATTTCTGGTCCACAGCAGGCCAGCACGACAGAGGACAGAGTAGAACTGTCCATATAGTCTCTAAGGTTGGAAATGTTTCTGGAAGCAAACTGCCTCAACTTTCCTTTGCAGAGCCCCTGGTGGGATTACACCAAAGATCTTCTGGCTGGCAGACACATTCTGAAATACTTCACCAGAAGAATGCTTTGCATTTGAATGAGTGTGGATGAGTAAATGGGGGTCCCTTTGCTATGCAGAGTACTCTGCTACCAGAGAGGCGCAGTGTTGTTCTATAATGAGTCTGAGCAACCTTAACTGTAAGAACATAACAGTAACAACAGAGAGGTGATTTATATTTGGGTTCTCATTCTTGACCAGTTGTGTATGGCCGCCCAAATAAAAAATGATCATAGAGAAATACATTTCCTTATTGTCATAGCATGTCCTTGTCATGGTGCATAGTTTCCCAAGATTTTGTGATACGAGGTGATATGTGACTTAAAGAAGGAACTTTTGTGAGCATTTACATAGCCAACTTCTCATAAGACATTTTTTAAGCCGAATTTACCTACTATTCATGTTAGAAGGAGACATTTTCATTTTAAATCTGTTACTTCATACTTAAAGCTATACTAGAAGAAGCATATTTAAAGTTTAGATTGTAAGCCTGCTATGGATTGAATTATATTCTCAAAAAATGCATTTATGTACTATAGGAGCTCTATAATGGTTTTTAATGATCTGATAAATCAAATAGATGTAGCAGGATTAAGGGAAGAATGAATTATTCTCTAATTCCATCACAACTCTAATGCAAGGTGATTTCTCCTAGGATGTGGCTTATATACAATATATGTTGGCATGGTTATGTTCCAGGAACACTCATTACAGTTCAAGAAATAGCTGTTGAACCTTTGCCATGAATAAAATACATTCTTTTTTTTTTTAAAGTTTTAAAAATTACCTTTCTTTTTGGTTCAAACTACTACTCCTTTTGTGAAATTGGAATGCTGCCTGGCCTTAGTGGGGATGTAATTGCACTAGATGTCAAGACTGTGCCATTAGAACTCCACTTGGCTTTGTGTAAAGCATTGCGCCATTTTAAAAAACCAATATGCATTGCCTGCTTGTTCCTTACGGTACAATGCTGGTGATGTTTTATTTGCATTAAGTATATTGATCTTCAACTGGCAGCGATTTCTAATCTTTTTGCTGTCTGACTTCTTAGAAGTAACTCTTTAAATTAGGCACATTTGCAACTGGGAAATGTCAATACAAAACGGTGGGGAGAATTAGAGGATGTTGCAAGGAGGATAGAATAAAACAACTGTTTGGGCTGTAAACTGCCGTCTCAGGATATTCTTTGTAATGATCTAGGTTGTTATCTTAAACACATGTCTGTTCCCAGCACAGCTTGGTCAAGAAAGCTGGCCATTGTTTATTGAAAAGGAGAATCTCAATGCCACAATTGGAGCCAAGATAATCTTTTGTTAAAATAGTCTTTCTGTTTTTATTTATTTATTTATATCTCTAAAAGATTCCTTTCCAATCCTATGTCCCTGAGGATTATTGATGGTTGGAAATGGTAGTTTTCTATTCTAAAGCAGCAAACGGCTTGCTTTAAATTAAATTTTATTCTTAAATACTCATTTTTAAAGTGGAGAATTTTACATACCAGGATAACTCCACAGGCTTCAGGAGCTGGAATTAAAACTTTATTATGTAGCATACATAGAGTAATTTTGATTTCATTTCTGTGTAGAAAGCAAAGTCAAAATTCTTTAAGAATAGACAGACCTGTGTGTCTGAGATGGAAACATGCATTATATACCTTCTACTTCTGATCAGTATTACCCAGCTCCAGGGCTGGAACCAGCCTTCTTCCCAGAGGCTTATGGACGAAGACCATTGTTCCAATAATTTATTGTACAGTAGGCATTGATCTTGAGCATCTTCAACTGAAGAAAGTGGTGGGAGTCACATCATCTGAATGGACACAGCAAATATCTCCTCTCTTTAGCAAGAATGTAGAGTTTAGGTTGTACCACTTGCTTCTTGGGCCGTGGCCCTAACTGACCATCCCAGAACTGATGGTAGAGCACATGAAGAGCACTAGTGTTGGTTTTGGTATATGTATGTATGTATGTATGTATGTATGTATGTATGTATATATATATATGTGTGCATGTATATGTGTATATGTATGTATGTTTTTATGTATATACATACTCAATCATCAAAGCTAAGTGGCCTTGAGATGCTATAAACTGTCCAGGTTTCTGATAATCCCATTTTTATTCTAGGGATTAAATGGGAACCAGATGAGAATGGAGTCATTGCTTTTGACTGCAGGAACCGAAAATGGTAGGTAACTGTCACCATCTTGGTTATTTTATTTAAAAGAAAACTTGAAGGAACCTTAGGATTCAATTTTACTTTATTTTCTCTTGACTTAGGTACATCCAGGCAGCCACTTCTCCAAAAGATGTGGTCATTTTAGTGGACGTCAGTGGCAGCATGAAGGGGCTCCGTCTGACTATTGCAAAGCAAACAGTATCATCTATCTTGGATACGCTGGGGGACGATGACTTCTTCAACATTATTGCTGTGAGTTCAGTTGTTTGTGCTTTCTTTGCATTGTGGGTTTTTCTTTACACTGTGGGTTCATTTGATATTTTAGTGGCAAGTGTTTGACATTATGATTATTATTGTTGGACATACAACATCATGATCTTGGAAAATGAGCAGTGGCTGTTCCCATGTGAATTCATTGTACCTTGGACATTGGAAGGATTTTCAGAGACCAGAAACAGGAATGCATTTTACACATTCCCTCTCCTGGATTAATATACAAGCTCTGTCCTGGGGTGGGAGTGTGGGGGAATTATACTGTTTTATTTTTTAGGGACTGACCACTTCAGAACCCTGGGGAATAAATCAAGCAAGAGTTTCCTTAAGATTGCTAGCGTTTATCTCATGGAAATTAACATTCAGCTTAACTAGTCTGATGGTAATGATGTTGTTGAATACCATCAAGTTGGCACCTACCCATAGCTGACTTTCCAGCAGATTTTCAGAGGCAGTTTATCACATGGAAGGAGATCTCCAGTCCTTCTGAGGAGCAGCTGGTGAATTCGAACCACATGCCCTTGTGATTGCGCTGAAGCTTCTTACCACAATAGTAAAAATAATCATGATTATGAAATAACTAAAATGTGAAGCACAGTAAAAGGTTCATAGGATATTTCATCTTGTTGTTGTTTTTTATACCATAGAGTTGGGACCAACCCATAGCTGACCTTCCAGTGGGTTTTTGGAGGCAGTCCATCCTCCCACAGAACAGCTGCTGGCCTCAGACCTTTGGGATTATAGAGCAGCTTCTTGTCACTAGACCACCAGAGATCTTAGCTCCTGAAATAAAATTAGCCTTTTTAAAGCACCTAACTTCTTTTACTCATCTGTCAGTTTGTTGTGTTGTGACTTGCATATTGCTATAATGCTGGAAGCTATGGCACAAGTTTTTCAGATACTACCAGAATCACTCATGGTGGACAGGTTTCAGTGGAACTTCTACATGAGGACTAAGACAAAAAGGCCGCATGATCTACTGCTGAAAATTAGCCATTGAGAACAGAGTGTTCCGATCCAGTCAAGCATGCCAATGATTGTGATGCAAAATTACACAGCATTTTGTTTTGTTATAGGTGGAGTTACCACTGTCACCACTGATAATGTTAACTATTTTCCTCACTGCAGTCCTGTGTGGCGTAAGAGTGGTTTCTAGCAGGAGGGGGAAAGTTGTGGAGTGGTGTAAAAAAAGGCTGAAATTGACAAGGTTTTAGTGATGTGGTCAACTTCTCAGAGTTGTTACATAAGTGGGTAATCCAGGAGTCAAGGCCAAGGCCAAGCAGTTACATGCTGCCTGAAAAGGAAAGAAGACTCACTCTCTCCAATTAATCACCCTCTTTGTCTCATTTCTCTGGTGTAATTATTGTCCATATATCCTTTTTATTCCCTTTCCAAAAGTTGTTGATCCAAAGAGCTTGCTTTTCTTGAGTTCTTAGCCTGCTGCTTGGTGTGTGAGAGATCCTGTGCCTTACTGTTTTACGTCTGATCAGGGAGAACCCTGATAAGGAGGAGGCAGCATGTTGGAAGTGGACAGAGCTGGGACTTTAGAGTCACTTGTTGGTTTTGGACCCATTGCCACAGTCATAATCATAGTCATAGGTGGACTGTGTCAGTTCATCTCCTCAAGTCCTTGTCTCTTTTGCTAATCTTCTACTGAACATAAAGTTCATGTCCAAAGGCTGACAAATTCTTCATTACAGTCACCTTTGTTTGCTATACATAAAGATTTTGAAGGATTGAAAAGGTTTTTAGGGACTCATGTAAATATAAATAGGATCTGTATATATTTGACACATTAGGAATGGATGGACTCATTTGTACCTGGAGAACTGCCTTGAGTTAATTCACTCAACTGTTTTTTTGGTTGTTTTTTTATTAATTTCAATGAACATTTACAGAGATTTTGGATTTCCATTCATTCATTGTTGCAC